>NW_028295649.1:0-600000 GCF_964341445.2 Mesoplodon mirus | reverse complement strand
GTGATTACAAGTCTCATGGAGCATTCTGATGAAAAGGGGCATGGAGCATTGTGATTACAGGGGTCTTGGAGCATTGTGATGACAAGGGCATGGAACATTGTGTGGAGAAGGCCATGGAACATTCTGATGACATGCGTCATGGAGCTTTGTGATGACAAGGGCATGGAGCATTGTGATGACCAGGTCATGCAGTATTGTGAAAAGTTGTGTCACGGAACATTGTGATGACATATGTATTGGCCCATTGTGATGACAATGGCATGGAGCATTGTGATGCAAATTGTCATGGATGATTCTGATGACAGAGGTAATGGAGCATTTTGATGACAATGGCTTGGACCATAGTGATGACAAGGTTCAGGGAGCATTGTGCTGACAAGTGCATGGAGAATTGTGATGGCAAGAGTCATGGAGCATTCTGATGACAAGGGAATGGAGCATTGTGATTACAGGGGTTTTGGAGCATTGTGATGACAAGGGGCATGGAGCCTTGTGATGACAAGGCCGTGGAACATTTTGATGGCAGGGTTCATGGAGCATTTTTATGACATAGGTAATGGAGCATTGTGATGAGAAGGGCATTGAGCATTGGTCTGAAATGTTTCATGGATTATTGTGATGAGAGTGGGCATGGAGCATTGTGATGACAAGGGCACGGTACACTGTGATACATGGCTCATGGAGGATTGTAATGACATGGACATGGAGCATTGTGATGAGAAGTGCATCGAGCATTGTGATGACAAGTGTCATGGAGCTTTTGATGACAAGGGCATTGAGAAATGTGATGAGATGTTTCATGGAGCATTGTGATAAAAATGACATGGAACGTTGTGATGCCAAGGGTCATGGAGCTTTGTGATGACAAAAGTCATGGAGCATTTTGATGACAAGTGTGTTGTGCATTGTGATGAGAAGGGCAGGGAGAATTTTGATGACAGGGTCATGCAGCAATTTGATGAAAAGTGTAATGGAACATTTTGATGACATGGGTTATAGAACATTGTGTTGCCAGGGATCATGGAGCTTTGGGATGAAAAGGGTCATGGAGGATTTTGATGACAGGGATTATGGAACATTGTGATGTCAGGGGCCAACGAACATAATGCTGATAAGGGGATGTAGCATTGTGATGACAGGGTTCATGGAACATTGTGATAACAGGGTTGAGCGAGGATTGTGATTACTAGTGATGGAACATTGTGATATCTCATGTGAGAGAGCATTTGGATGAGAAGTGCATGGAGCATTGTGATTACAAAGTTTATGGAGCATAGCGATGACAAGGATGTGGATCATTTGGATGAAAAGTGCATGGCACATTGTGATGACAAAGGTCATGGAGCATTGTTTTGACAAATGCATGGAGCATTGTGATGACAAGGGTCACGGAGCATTGTGATGAAAAGTTCGTGGAGCATTGTGGTTAAAATGGTCACAGAGCCTTGTGATGATGCGGGCATGGACCGTTGTGATGACAAACGTTATGAAGCATTGTGATGAATGGAGTCACGGGGCATTGTGATGACAGGGGTCATGGAGCATTGTGATGACAACGGCATGGAGCACTGTGATGACAGGGGCATGGAGCATTGGTCTGACAAGTTTCATAGATGATTGTGATGACAGTGGACATGGTGCATTGTGATGACTAGGGCATAGAGCATTGTGAAGACAAGGGCATGGAGTATTGTGAAGACAGGTGTCAGGGAGCATTTTGATGACCAATGTCATGGTGCATTGCGATGACAATAGCATGGAGCATTGTGATGCCAAATGTAATGGAGGATGTGATGACAAATATAATGGAGCATTGTGATGACTAGGGCTTGGAGCATTATGTTGACAAGGGCCATTGAGAATTTTCATGACAATGTCGTAAAGCATTGTGATGACAAGGTCCTGGAGCATTGTGTTGAGAAAACCATGGAGGCTTGTGATGACAAATCTCAAGGAGCATACTGATGAAAAGGGGCGTGGAGCATTCTGATTACAGGGGACTTGGAACATTGTGATACAAGGGCATGGAGCATTGTGATGACAAGGGCATGCAGTATTGTGAAGAGAGGTGTCAGCGAGCATTGTGATGACATATGTAATGGCCCATTGTGATGACAAAGGCATGGAACATTGTGATGCAAAGTGTCATGGAGGATTCTAATGACAAAGGTAATGGAGCATTGTGATGACAAGGGTTTGGAGGCTTGTGATGACAAGGGTCAGGGAGCATTGTGCTGACAAATGCATGGATAATTGTGATGACAAGAGACATGGAGCATGCTGATGACAAGCTTGTGGAGTATTTTCATGACAATTGCATGGAGCATTGTGATGAAAATGGCATGGGGCCTTGTGATGAAAAAGAATGGATCCTTTTGGTGACAGTGTTCAAGGAGCACTCTGACGACAATGTCAGGGAGCATTGTGATGACAAGTGTATTGAGAATTGTGATGACAAATATCATGGAGCATTGTGATGAAAAGGGCATGGAGTATTGTGAGGACAGTCATCATGGAGCTTTGTGATGACAAGTGTTACGGAACATTGTGATCACAAGGGTTTGGAGCATTGTGATGACAGAGGTCATGGATCATTTTGATTTCAAGGAGCAGGGAGCATTGTGATGACAAGAGCATGAAGCAATGTGATCCCAACTTTCATGGAGGATTGTGATGACAATGGTAAAGGAGTATTGTGATGACATGTGCAAAGAGCGTTGTAATGACAAGGTCATGTAGCATTTTGCTGACAAAAGCATGGAGCATTCTGATGACAAGTTTCATGGAGCACTGTGATGACATGCATCACGGAGCATTGTGAATTCAGGGGTCATGGAGCATTGGGATGACAAGGGCATGGATCATTGTGATGACAAGGGTCATGGAGCATTGGGCGGAAAATGTTCATGGAGTACTGTGATGACAGGGGTCATGTAGAATTTTGATTTCATTGTGCTGACAATAGCCGGAAGCATTATGATGATTGGCATGATTCATTGTGATGACAGGGTTCATGGAGCATTGAGATGAAGAGGGGCATGGAGCATTGTGATTACTGGGGTCTTGGAGCATTGTGATGACAAGGGCATAGAAAATTGTGATGGCAGGGGTCATGGAGCATTGTTATGACAGGGGTAATGGAGCATTGTGTTGAGAAGTGCATGGAGCATTGTGATTACAAGGTTCATGGAGCATTGTGATGACAAATTTGTGGACCGTTGGGATGAAAAGTACGTGGCACATGGTGATGACAAGGGTCATGGAGCATTTTTTTGACAAAGACATGGAGCATTGTGATGACAAGGGTCACGGAGCATTGTGATGAAAAGTTCATGGAGCACTGTGGTTACAAAGGTAACAGAGCCTTGTGATGACGCAGGTATCGCCCACTGTGATGACAAATGTTATGAAGAATTGTGATGACTGGAGTCATGGAGCATTGTGATGACAGGGGTCATGGAGCATTGTGATGAAAAGGGCATGGAACATTGTGCTGAGAACGGCATAGAGCATTGTGATGACATGTGTCATGGAGCACTGGGATGACAAGCGTCACGGACCACTGAGAATACAGGGGTCATGGAGCATTGTGATGAAAAGGGCATGGAACATTGTGCTGAGAAAGGCATAGAGCATTGTGATGACAAGGGCATGGAGCACTGTGATGACAGGGGCATGGAGCATTGGTCTGACAAGTTTCATAGATGATTGTGATGACAGTGGACATGGTGCATTGTGATGACAAGTTCCTGGAGCATTGTGATGAGAAAATCATGGAGCCTTGTGATGAAAAGTCTCCTGGAGCATACTGATGAAAATGGGCATGGAGCATTCTGCTTATAGGGGTCTTGGAATATTGTGATAACAAGGGCATGGTGCATTGTGATGACAAGGGCATGGAGCATGGAGCATTGGTCTAATAAGTTTCATGGATTATTGTGATTACAGTTGGAATTGCGCATTGTGATGACAATGGCATGCAGTATTGTGAAGAGAGGTGTCAGGGAGTATTGTGATGACATATGTAATGGCCCATTGTGATGACAATGGCTTGGAGCATTGTGAGGCCAAGTGTCATGGAGGATTCTGATGACAAAGGTAATGGAGCATTGTGATGACAAGGGTTTGGACCATTGTGATGACAAGGGTCAGGGAGCATTGTGCTGACAATTGCATGGAGAATTGTGATGACAAGAGTCATGGAGCATTCTGATGACAAGCTTGTGGAGTATTTTGATGACAATTGCATGGAGCATTGTGATGAAACTGGCATGGGGCATTGTGATGAAAAAGGAATGGAGCCTTTTGGTGACAGGGTTCAAGGAGCACTCTGATGACAATGTCAGGGAGCATTGTGATGACAAGTGTATTGAGAATTGTGATGACAAATCATGGAGTATTGTGATGAAAAGGGCATGGAGTATTGTGATGACAGGCATCATGGAGCTTTGTGATGACAAGTGTTACGGAATATTGTGATCACAAGGCTTTGGAGCATTGTGATGACAGAGGTCATGGATCATTTTGATTTCAAGGAACAGGGAGAATTGTGATGACAAGGGCATGAAACAATGTGATCCCAAGTTTCAGGGAGGATTGTGATGACAATGGTAAAGGAATATTGTGATGACATGTGCACAAATCATTGTAATGACAAGGTCATGTAGCATTTTGCTGACAAAGGCATGGAGCATTCTGATGACAAGTTTCATGGAGGACTGTGATGACAAACGTCACGGAGCATTGTGAATTCAGGGGTCATGGAGCATTGGGATGACAAGGGCATAGATCATTTTGATGACAGGGGTCATGGAGCATTGTGATGACACAGGTCATGGAGATTTTTGATTTCATTGTGCTGACAATAGCCGGAAGCATTATGATGATTGGCATGATGCATTGTGATGAGAGGGGTCATGGAGCATTGAGATGAAAAGGGGCATGGAGCATTGTGATTACAGAGGTCTTGGAGCATTTTGATGACAAGGGCATGGAACATTGTGTGGAGAAGGACATGGAACATTCTGATGACATGTGTCATGGAGCTTAGTGATGACAAGGGCATGGAGAATTGTGCTTACAGGAGTCTTGGAGCATTGTGATGACAAGTGTCATGGAGCCTTGTGAAGACAAGTCCGTGGAACATTGTGATGGCAGTGGTAATGGAGCATTGTTATGACAGCGGAAATGGAGCATTGTGATGAGAAGGGAATGGAGCATGGTGATTACAAGGTTTATGGAGCATTGCGATGACAAATTTGTGGACCGTTGGGATGAAAAGCGTGTCGCACATTGTGATGACAAGGGTCATGGAGCATTTTTCTGACAAAAGGCATGGAGGATTGTGATGACAAGTGTCATGGAGCATTGTGATGAAAAGTTCATGGAGCATTGTGTTTACAAAGGTCACAGAGCCTTGTGATGACATGGGTATCGACAATTGTGATGACAAATGTTATGAAGAATTGTGATGACTGGAGTCACAGAGCATTGTGATGACAGGGGTCATGAAGCACTGTGATGAAAAGGGCATGGAGCATTGTACTGAGAATGGCATACAGCTTTGTGATGACATGTGTCATGGAGCACTGTGATGAAAATCGTCACGGAGCATTGTGAATACAGGGGTCATGGAGCATTAGGATGACAAGGGCATGGATCATTGTGATGACAAGGGTCATGGAGCACTGGGCTTAAAATGTTCATGGAGTATTGTGATGACAGGGGTCATGGAGCATTTTGATGACAATGGAATGCAGCATGGTGATGACAAGGTCCTGGAGCATTGTGATGAGATGACCAGGGAGACTTGTGATGACAAGTTTCATGGAGCATTCTGATGAAAAGGGGCATGGAGCATTGTGATTACAGGGGTCTTGGAGCATTGTGATGACAAGGGCATGGAGCATTGTGAGGAGAAGGCCATGGAATATTCTGATTACATGCGTCATGGAGCTTTGTGATGAAAAGGGCATGGAGCATTGTGATTACAGTGGTCTTGGAGCATTGCGATGACAAGAGTCATGGAGCCTTGTGATGACAAGGCCGTGGAACATTGTGATGGCAGGTGTCATGGAGCATTGTTATGATAGAGGTAATGGAGCATTGTGATGAGAAGGGCAGTGAGCATTGGTCTGAAAAGTTTCATGGATTATTGTGGTGAGAGTGGGCATGGAGCATTGTGATGACAAGGGCACGGAACACTGTGATACATGGGTCATGGAGGATTGTAATGAAAAGGGCATGGAGCATTGTGATGGGAAGGGCATCGAGCAATGTGATGACAAGTGTCATGGTGCTTTGTGATGACAAGGGCATGGAGCCATGTGATGAGAGTGTTCATGGAGCATTGTGATGACAATGACATGGAGCATTTTGATGCCAAGTGTTATGGAGCTTTGTGATGACTAAGGTCATGGAGCATTTTGATGACAAGGGTGTGGTGCATTGTGATGAGAAGGGCAGGGAGCATTTTGATGACAGGGTCATGCAGCAATTTCATGAAAAGTGTAATGGAACATTTTGGTGACAGGGGTTATAGAACATTGTGATGCCAGGGGTCATGGAGCTTTGGGATGAAAAGGGTCATGGAGCATTTTGATGACAGTTGTTATGGAACATTGTGATGTCAGGGGTCATGGAACATTGTGCAGATAAGGGGATGTAGCATTGTGATGACAGGGGTCATGGAACATTGTGATAACAGGGATGAGGGAGGATAGTGATGACTAGTGATGGAACATTGTGATATCTCATGTGAGAGAGCATTTGGATGAGAAGTTCATGGAGCATTGTGATTACAAGGTTTATGGAGCATAGCGATGATAAGTTTATGGATCATTGTGATGAAAAGCACATGACACATTGTGAGGACAAGGGGAATGGAGCATTGTTCTGACAAAGGCATGGAGCATTGTGATGACAAGGGTCACGGAGCATTGTGATGAAAAGTTCATGGAGCATTGTGGTTAAAATGGTCACAGAGCCTTGTGATATCGCGGGCATGGACCGTTATGATGACAAACGTCATGAAGCATTGTGATGACTGGAGACACGGGGCAGTGTGATGACAGGGGTCATGGAGCATTGTGATGACAAGGGCATGGAGCATTGTGATGCGAAATGTAATGGAGGATTGTAATGACAAATATCATGGAGCATTGTGATGACTACGGCTTGGAGCATTATGATGACAAGGGCCATTGAGAATTTTCATGACAATGTCGTGAAGCATTGTGATGACAAGGTCCTGGAGCATTGTGATGAGAAATCCTTGGAGCCTTGAGATGACAATCCTCATGGAGCATACTGATGAAAAGGGGCATGGAGCATTCTGATTACAGGGGTCTTAGAACATTGTGATAACAAGGGCATGGAGCATTGTGATGACAAGGGCATGGAGCATTGGTCTAATAAGTTTCATGGATTATTGTGATGACAGTTGGAATGGCGCATTGTGATGACAAGGGCATGAAGCATTGTGATGACCAGGTCAGGCAGTATTGTGAAAAGAGGTGTCACGGAGCATTGTGATGACATATGTATTAGCCCATTGTGATGACAATGGCATGGAGCATTTTGATGCCAAGTGTCATGGAGGATTCTGATGACAAAGGTAAAGGAGCATTGTGATGACAATGGCTTGGAGCATACTGATGACAAGGTTCAGGGAGCATTGTGCTGACAAGTGCATGGATAATTGTGATGACAAGGGTCATGGAGCATTCTGATGACAAGCTTGTGGAGTATTTTGATGACAATGGCATGGAGCATTGTGATGAAAACGGCATGGGGCTTTGTGAAGAAAAAGGCAAGGAGCCTTTTCGTGACAGGGTTCAAGGAGCATTCTGACGACAAGTGTCAGGGAGCATTGTGATGACAAGTGTATTGAGAATTGTGATCACAAAGGTCATGGAGCATTGTGATGAAAAGGGCATGGAGTATTGTTATGACAGGCATCATGGAGCATTGTGATGAAAAGTGTTATGGAACATTGTGATCACAAGGGTTTGGAGCATTGCGATGACAGAGGTCATGGATCATTTTAAATTCAAGGAGCATGGAGCATTGTGATGACAAGGGCATGAAGCAATGGGATCCCAAGGTTCATGGAGGATAGTGATGACAATGGTAATGCAGTATTGTGATGACAAGCACATAGAGCATTGTAATGACAAGGTCATGTAGCATTTTGCTGACAAAGGCATAGAGCATTGTGATGACAGGTGTCATGGAGCACTGTGATGACAAGCGTCACAGAGCATTGTGAATACAGGGGTCATGGAGCATTGGGATGACAAGGGCATGGATCATTGTGATGACAAGTGTCATGGAGAATTGGGCTGAAAATGTTCATGGAGTATTGTGATGAAAGGGGTCATGGAGCATTGTGATGACTAGGGAAAGGAGCATTGTGATGACAAGAGTCCCGGATCATTGTGTTGTCAGGTGTCATTGAGTGTTTTGATGACAGTGATCATGGAGCATTGTGATGATATTGGTCTTGGAGCATTGTGATGAGAAGGTCATGGGACATTGGGCTGAAAATGTTCATGGAGTATTGTGATGACAGTCTTCATGGAGCATTGTGATGACAAGGGAATGGAGCATGGTGATGACAAGGTCCTGGAGCACTGTGATGAGATGACCATGGAGACTTGTGATGACAAGTCTCATGGAGCATTCTGATGAAAAGGGGCATGGAGCATTGTGATTACAGGGGTCTTGGAGCATTGTGATGACAAGGGCATGGAGAATTGTGCTGAGAATGGCATAGAGCATTGTGATGACATGTGTCATGGAGCACTGTGATGACAATCGTCACGGAGCATTGTGAATACAGGGGTCATGGAGCATTAGGATGACAAGGGCATGGATCATTGTGATGACAAGGGTCATGGAGCACTGGGCTGAAAATGTTCCTGGAGTATTGTGATGACAGGGTTCATGGAGCATTGTGATGACAATGGAATGGAGCATGGTGATGACAAGGTCCTGGAGCATTGTGATGAGATGACCAGGGATACTTGTGATGACAATTTTCATGGAGCATTCTGATGAAAAGGGGCATGGAGCATTGTGATTACAGGGGTCTTGGAGCATTGTGATGACAAGGGCATGGAGCATTGTGAGGAGAAGGCCATGGAATATTCTGAGTACATGCGTCATGGAGCTTTGTGATGAAAAGGGCATGGAGCATTGTGATTACAGGGGTCTTGGAGCATTGTGATGACAAGAGTCATGGAGCCTTGTGATGACAAGGCCGTGGAACATTGTGATGGCAGGTGTCATGGAGCATTGTTATGATAGAGGTAATGGAGCATTGTGATGAGAAGGGCACTGAGCACTGGTCTGAAAAGTTTCATGGATTATTGTGATGAGAGTGGGCATGGAGCATTGTGATGACAAGGGCACGGAACACTGTGATACATGGGTCATGGAGGATTGTAATGACAAGGGCATGGAGCATTGTGATGGGAAGGGCATCGAGCAATGTGATGACAAGTGTCATGGTGCTTTGTGATGCCAAGGGCATGGAGCCATGTGATGAGAGGGTTCATGGAGCATTGTGATGACAATGACATGGAACATTTTGATGCCAAGTGTTATGGAGCTTTGTGATGACAAAGGTCATGGAGCATTTTGATGACAAGGGTGTGGTGCATTGTGATGAGAAGGGCAGGGAGCATTTTGATGACAGGGTCATGCAGCAATTTGATGAAAAGTGTAATGGAACATTTTGGTGACAGGGGTTATAGAACATTGTGATGCCAGGGGTCATGGAGCTTTGGGATGAAAAGGGTCATGGAGCATTTTGATGACAGGGGTTATGGAACATTGTGATGTCAGGGGTCATGGAACATTGTGCAGATAAGGGGATGTAGCATTGTGATGACAGGTTTCTTGGAACATTGTGATAACAGGGATGAGGGAGGATAGTGATGACTAGTGATGGAACATTGTGATATCTCATGTGAGAGAGCATTTGGATGAGAAGATCATGGAGCATTGTGATTACAAGGTTTATGGAGCATAGCGATGATAAGTTTATGGATCATTGTGATGAAAAGCACATGACACATTGTGAGGACAAGTGGAATGGAGCATTGTTCTGACAAAGGCATGGAGCATTGTGATGACAAAGGTCACGGAGCATTGTGATGAAAAGTTCATGGAGCACTGTGGTTAAAATGGTCACAGAGCCTTGTGATATCGCGGGCATGTACCGTTATGATGACAAACGTCATGAAGCATTGTGAAGACTGGAGACACGGGGCAGTGTGATGACAGGGGTCATGGAGCATTGTGATGACAAGGGCATGGAGCATTGTGATGCGAAATGTAATGGAGGATTTGTAATGACAAATATAATGGAGCATTGTGATGACTACGGCTTGGAGCATTATGATGACAAGGGCCATTGAGAATTTTCATGACAATGTCGTGAAGCATTGTGATGACAAGGTCCTGGAGCATTGTGATGAGACATCCTTGGAGCCTTGAGATGACAATCCTCATGGAGCATACTGATGAAAAGGGTCATGGAGCATTCTGATTACATGGGTCCTGGAACATTGTGATAACAAGGGCATGGAGCATTGTGATGACAAGGGCATGGAGCATTGGTCTAATAAGTTTCATGGATTATTGTGATGACAGTTGGAATGGCGCATTGTGATGACAAGGGCATGAAGCATTGTGATGACCAGGTCTGGCAGTATTGTGAAAAGTGGTGTCACGGAGCATTGTGATGACATATGTATTAGCCCATTGTGATGACAATGGCATGGAGCATTTTGATGCCAAGTGTCATGGAGGATTCTGATGACAAAGGTAAAGGAGCATTGTGATGACAATGGCTTGGAGCATACTGATGACAAGGTTCAGGGAGCATTGTGCTGACAAGTGCATGGATAATTGTGATAACAAGGGTCATGGAGCATTCTGA
Organism: Mesoplodon mirus; assembly: GCF_964341445.2. NCBI lineage: Eukaryota > Metazoa > Chordata > Mammalia > Artiodactyla > Ziphiidae > Mesoplodon > Mesoplodon mirus. The sequence continues at coordinate 589,052 of NW_028295649.1, read as the reverse complement.
TGACAAGCTTGTGGAGTATTTTGATGACATGGCATGGAGCATTGTGATGAAAACGGCATGGGGCTTTGTGAAGAAAAAGGCAAGGAGCCTTTTCGTGACAGGGTTCAAGGAGCATTCTGACGACAAGTGTCAGGGAGCATTGTGATGACAAGTGTATTGAGAATTGTGATCACAAAGGTCATGGAGCATTGTGAGGAAAAGGGCCTGGAGTATTGTGATGACAGGCATCATGGAGCATTGTGATGAAAAGTGTTATGGAACATTGTGATCACAAGGGTTTGGAGCATTGCGATGACAGAGGTCATGGATCATTTTGATTTCAAGGAGCATGGAGCATTGTGATGACAAGGGCATGAAGCAATGGGATCCCAAGGTTCATGGAGGATAGTGATGACAATGGTAATGCAGTATTGTGATGACAAGCACATAGAGCATTGTAATGACAAGGTCATGTAGCATTTTGCTGACAAAGGCATAGAGCATTGTGATGACAGGTGTCATGGAGCACTGTGATGACAAGCGTCACAGAGCATTGTGAATACAGGGTTCATGGAGCATTGGGATGACAAGGGCATGGATCATTGTGATGACAAGGGTCATGGAGCATTGGGCTGAAAATGTTCATGGAGTATTGTGATGAAAGGGGTCATGGAGCATTGTGATGACTAGGGAAATGAGCATTGTGATGACAAGAGTCCCGGATCATTGTGTTGTCAGGTGTCATTGAGTGTTGCGATGACAGTGATCATGGAGCATTGTGATGATATTGGTCTTGGAGCATTGTGATGAGAAGGTCATGGGGCATTGGGCTGAAAATGTTCATGGAGTATTGTGATGACAGTCTTCATGGAGCATTGTGATGACAAGGGAATGGAGCATGGTGATGACAAGGTCCTGGAGCACTGTGATGAGATGACCATGGAGACTTGTGATGACAAGTCTCATGGAGCATTCTGATGAAAAGGGGCATGGAGCATTGTGATTACAGGGGTCTTGGAGCATTGTGATGACAAGGGCATGGAGAATTGTGCTGAGAATGGCATAGAGCATTGTGATGACATGTGTCATGGAGCACTGTGATGACAATCGTCACGGAGCATTGTGAATACAAGGGTCATGGAGCATTAGGATGACAAGGGCATGGATTATTGTGATGACAAGGGTCATGGAGAATTGGGCTGAAAATATTCCTGGAGTATTGTGATGACGGGGGTCATGGAGCATTGTGATGACAATGGAATGGAGCATGGTGATGACAAGGTCCTGGAGCACTGTGATGAGATGACCAGGGAGACTTGTGATGACAAGTTTCATGGAGCATCCTGATGAAAAGGGGCATGGAGCATTGTGATTACAGGGGTCTTGGAGCACTGTGATGACAAGGGCATGGAGCATTGTGAGGAGAAGGCCATGGAATATTCTGATTACATGCGTCATGGAGCTTTGTGATGAAAAGGGCATGGAGCATTGTGATTACAGGGGTCTTGGAGCATTGTGATGACAAGAGTCATGGAGCCTTGTGATGACAAGGCCGTGGAACATTGTGATGGCAGGTGTCATAGAGCATTGTTATGACAGAGGTAATGGAGCATTGTGATGAGAAGAGCATTGAGCATTGGTCTGAAATATTTCATGGATTGTTGTGATGAGAGTGGGCATGGAGCACTGTGATGACAAGGGCACGGAGCACTGTGATACATGGGTCATGGAGGATTGTAATGACAAGGGCATGGAACATTGTGATGACATGGGCATCGAGCATTGTGATGACAAGTGTCATGGTGCTTTGTGATGACAAGGGCATGGAGCCATATGATGAGAGGGTTCATGGAGCATTGTGATGACAATGACATGGAGCATTGTGATGCCAAGGGTCATGGAGCTTTGTGATGACAAAGGTCATGGAGCATTTTGATGACAAGGGTGTGGGGCATGGTGATGAGAAGTGCAGGGAGCATTTTGATGACAGGGTCATGCAGCAATTTGATGAAAAGTGTAATGGAACATTTTGATGACAGTGGTTATAGAACACTGTGATGCCAGGGGTCATGGAGCTTTGGGATGAAAAGTGTCATGGAGCATTTTGATGACAGTGGTTATGGAACATTGTGATGTCATGGGTCATGGAACATTGTGATGATAAGGGGATGTAGCATTGTGATGACAGGGGTCATGGATCATTGTGATAACAGGGGTGAGGGAGGATTGTGATGACTAGTGATGGAACATTGTGATATCTCATGTGAGAGAGCATTTGGATGAGAAGTTCATGGAGCATTGTGATTACAAGGTTTTTGGAGCATAGCGATGACAAGGTTGTGGATCATTGTGATGAAAATCGCATGGCACATTGTGATGACAAGGGTCATGGAGCATTGTTCTGACAAAGGCATGGAGCATTTGATGACAAGTGTCATGGAGAATTGTGATGAAAATTTCTTGGAGCATTGTGGTTAAAATGGTCACAGAGCCTTGTGATGATGCGGGCATGGACCGTTGTGATGACAAACGTTATGAAGCATTGTGATGACAGGAGTCACGGAGCATTGTGATGACAGGGGTCATGGAGCATTATGATGACAAGGGCATGGAGCACTGTGATGACAGGGGCATGGAGCATTGGTCTGACAAGTTTCATAGATGATTGTGATGACAGTGGACATGGTGCATTGTGATGACAAGGGCATGGAGCATTATGATGACAAGGTCAAGGAGTATTGTGAAGTCAGGTGTCAGGGAGCATTGTGATGACATATTTCATGGTCCATTGCGATGACAATGGCATGGAGCATTGTGATGCCAAATGTAATGGAGGATTGTAATGACAAATATAATGGAACATTGTTATGACTACGGCTTGTAGCATTATGATGACAAGGGCCATTGAGAATTTTCATGACAATGTCATGAAGCATTGTGATGTCAAGGTCCTGGAGCATTGTGATGAGAAAACCATGGAGCCTTGTGATGAAAATCTCATGGAGCATACTGATGAAAAGGGGCATGGAGCATTCTGATTACAGGGGTCTTGGAACATTGTGATAACAAGGGCATGGAGCATTGTGATGACAAGGGCATGGGGCATTGGTCTAATAAGTTTCATGGATTATTGTGATGACAGTTGGAATGGCGCATTGTGATGACAAGGGCATGGATCATTGTGATGAGAAGGTCATGCAGTATTGTGAAGACAGCTGTCAGGGAGCATTGAGATGACATATTTAATGGCCCATTGTGGTGACAATGGAATGGAGCAATGTGATGCCAAGTTTCATCGAGGATTCTGATGACAAAGGTAAAGGAGCATTGTGATGACAATGGCTTGGAGCATAGTGATGACAAGGTTCAGGGAGCATTGTGCTGACAAGTGCATGGAGAATTGTGATGACAAGGGTCATGGAGCATTCTGATGACAAGCTTGTGGAGTATTTTGATGACAATGGCATGGAGCATTGTGATGAAAACGGCATGGGGCTTTGTGATGAAAAAGGCAAGGAGCCTTTTCGTGACAGGATTCAAGGAGCATTCTGTCGACAAGTGTCTGGGAGCATTGTGATGACAAGTGTATTGAGAATTGTGATGACAAAGTCCTGGAGCATTGTGATGAAAAGGGCATGGAGTATTGTGATTACAGGCATCATGGAGCGTTGTGATGAAAAGTGATATGGAACATTGTGATCACAAGGCTTTGGAGCTTTGTGATGACAGAGGTCATGGATCATTTAGATTTCAAGGAGCATGGAGCATTGTGATGACAAGGGCATGAAGCAATGTGATCCCAAGTTTCATGGAGGATAGTGATGATAATGGTAATGCAGTACTGTGATGACAAGCACATAGAGCATTGTAATCACAAGGTCATGTAGCATTTTGCTGACAAAGGCATGGAGCATTGTGATGACAGATGTCATGGAGCACTGTGATGACAAGAGTCACGGAGCATTGTGAATACAGGGGTCATGGAGCATTGGGATGACAAGGGCATGGATCATTGTGATGACAAGGGTCATGGAGCATTTGGCTGAAAATATTCATGGAGTATTGTGATGACAGGGTTAATGGAGCATTGTGATGACTAGAGAATGGAGCATTGTAATGACAAGTGTCCCGGATCATTGTGTTTTCAGATGTCATTGAGTGTTGTGATGACAGTGATCATGGAGCATTGTTATGACAATGGAATGGAGCGTGGTGATGACTAGGTCCTGGAGCATTGTGATGAGATGACCAGGGAGACTTGTGATGCCAATTTTCATGGAGCATTCTGATGAAAAGGGGCATGGAGCATTGTGATTACAGGGGTCTTGGAGCATTGTGATGACAAGGGCATGGAGCATTGTGAGGAGAAGGCCATGGAATATTCTGATTACATGCGTCATGGAGCTTTGTGATGAAAAGGGCATGGAGCATTGTGATTACAGGGGTCTTGGAGCATTGTGATGACAAGAGTCATGGAGCCTTGTGATGACAAGGCCGTGGAACATTGTGATGGCAGGTGTCATGGAGCATTGTTATGATAGAGGTAATGGAGCATTGTGATGAGGAGGGCATTGAGCATTGGTCTGAAATGTTTCATGGATTATTGTGATGAGAGTGGGCATGGAGCATTGTGATGACAAGGGCACGGAACACTGTGATACATGGGTCATGGAGGATTGTAATGACAAGGGCATGGAGCATTGTGATGAGATGGGCATCGAGCATTGTGATGACAAGTGTCATGGTGCTTTGTGATGACAAGGGCATGGAGCCATGTGATGAGAGGGTTCATGGAGCACTGTGATGACAATGACATGGAGCATTGTGATGCCAAGTGTTATGGAGCTTTGTGATGACAAATGTCATGGAGCATTTTGATGACAAGGGTGTGGTGCATTGTGATGAGAAGGGCAGGGAGCATTTTGATGACAGGTTCATGCAGCAATTTGATGAAAAGTGTAATGGAACATTTTGGTGATAGGGGTTATAGAACATTGTGATGCCAGGGGTCAGGGAGCTTTGGGATGAAAAGGATCATGGAGCATTTTGATGACAGGGGTTATGGAATATTGTGATGTCAGGGGTCATGGAACATTGTGCAGATAAGGGGATGTAGCATTGTGATGACAGGGGTCATGGAACATTGTGATAACAGGGAAGAGGGAGGATAGTGAGGACTAGTGATGGAACATTGTGATATCTCATGTGAGAGAGCATTTGGATGAGAAGTTCATGGAGCATTGTGATTACAAGGTTTATGGAGCATAGCGATGATAAGTTTGTGGATCATTGTGATGAAAAGCACATGGCACATTGTGAGGACAAGGGGAATGGAGCATTGTTCTGACAAAGGCATGGAGCATTGTGATGACAAGGGTCACGGAGCATTGTGATGAAAAGTTCATGGAGCATTGTGGTTAAAATGGTCACAGAGCCTTGTGATATCGCGGGCATGGACCGTTGTGATGACAAACGTCATGAAGCATTGTGATGACTGGAGACATGGGGCAGTGTGATGACAGGGGTCATGGAGCATTGTGATGACAAGGGCATGGAGCACTGTGATGACAGGGGCATGGAGCATTGGTCTGACAAGTTTCATAGATGATTGTGATGACAGTGGACATGGTGCATTGTGATGACAAGGGCATGGAGCATTATGATGACAAGGTCATGGAGTATTGTGAAGACAGTTGTCAGGGAGCATTGTGATGACATATGTCATGGTCTATTGCGATGACAATGGCATGGAGCATTGTGATGCGAAATGTAATGGAGGATTGTAATGACAAATATAATGGAGCATTGTGATGACTACTGCTTGGAGCATTATGATGACAAGGGCCATTGAGAATTTTCATGACAAAGTTGTGAAGCATTGTGATGACAAGGTCCTGGAGCATTGTGATGAGAAATCCTTGGAGCCTTGAGATGACAAGTCTCATGGAGCATACTGATGAAAAGGGGCATGGAGCATTCTGATTACAGGGGTCTTGGAACATTGTGATAACAAGGGCATGGAGCATTGTGATGACAAGGGCATGGAGCATTGGTCTAATAAGTTTCATGGATTATTGTGATGACAGTTGGAATGGCGCATTGTGATGACAAGGGCATGGAGCTTTGTGATGACCAGGTCAGGCAGTATTGTGAAAAGAGGTGTCACGGAGCATTGTGATGACATATGTATTAGCCCATTGTGATGACAATGGCATGGAGCATTTTGATGCCAAGTGTCATGGAGGATTCTGATGACAAAGGTAAAGGAGCATTGTGATGACAATGGCTTGGAGCATACTGATGACAAGGTTCAGGGAGCATTGTGCTGACAAGTGCATGGATAATTGTGATGACAAGGGTCATGGAGCATTCTGATGACAAGCTTGTGGAGTATTTTGATGACAATGGCATGGAGCATTGTGATGAAAACGGCATGGGGCTTTGTGAAGAAAAAGGCAAGGAGCCTTTTCGTGACAGGGTTCAAGGAGCATTCTGACGACAAGTGTCAGGGAGCATTGTGATGACAAGTGTATTGAGAATTGTGATCACAAAGGTCATGGAGCATTGTGATGAAAAGGGCATGGAGTATTGTTATGACAGGCATCATGGAGCATTGTGATGAAAAGTGTTATGGAACATTGTGATCACAAGGGTTTGGAGCATTGCGATGACAGAGGTCATGGATCATTTTAAATTCAAGGAGCATGGAGCATTGTGATGACAAGGGCATGAAGCAATGGGATCCCAAGGTTCATGGAGGATAGTGATGACAATGGTAATGCAGTATTGTGATGACAAGCACATAGAGAATTGTAATGACAAGGTCATATAGCATATTGCTGACAAAGGCATAGAGCATTGTGATGACAGGTGTCATGGAGCACTGTGATGACAAGCGTCACAGAGCATTGTGAATACAGGGGTCATGGAGCATTGGGATGACAAAGGCATGGATCATTGTGATGACAAGGGTCATGGAGCATTGGGCTGAAAATGTTCATGGAGTATTGTGATGAAAGCGGTCATGGAGCATTGTGATGACTAGGGAAAGGAGCATTGTGATGACAAGAGTCCCGGATCATTGTGTTGTCAGGTGTCATTGAGTGTTGTGATGATAGTGATCATGGAGCATTGTGATGATATTGGTCTTGGAGCATTTTGATGAGAAGGTCATGGGGCATTGGGCTGAAAATATTCATGGAGTATTGTGATGACAGTCTTCATGGAGCATTGTGATGACAAGGGAATGGAGCATGGTGATGACAAGGTCCTGGAGCATTGTGATGAGATGACCATGGAGACTTGTGATGACAAGTCTCATGGAGCATTCTGATGAAAAGGGGCATGGAGCATTGTGATTACAGGGGTCTTGGAGCATTGTGATGACAAGGGCATTGAGCATTGTGTGGAGAAGGCCATGGAACATTCTGATGACATGCGTCATGGAGCTTTGTGATGACAAGGGCATGGAGCTTTGTGATTACAGGGGTCTTGGTGCATTGTGATGACAGAGGTAATGGAGAATTGTGATGAGAAGGGAATGGATCATTGTGATTACAAGGTTTCTGGAGCATTGCGATGACAAATTTCTGGACCGTTGGGATGAAAAGCGTGTCGCACATTGTGATGACAAGTGTCACGGAGCATTGTGATGAAAATTTCATGGAGCATTGTGGTTACAAAGGTAACAGTGCCTTGTGATAACACGGGTATCGACCAATGTGATGACAAATGTTATGAAGAATTGTGATGACTGGAGTCACGGAGCATTGTGATGACGGGGTCATGGAGCATTGTGATGAAAAGGGCATGGAGCATTGTGCTGAGAATGGCATAGAGCATTGTGATGACATGTGTCATGGAGCATTGTGATGACAAGCATCACGGAGCATTGTGAATACAGGGGTCATGGAGCATTAGGATGACAAGGGCATGGATCATTGTGATGACAAGGGTCATGGAGAATTGGGCTGAAAATATTCCTGGAGTATTGTGATGACGGGGGTCATGGAGCATTGTGATGACAATGGAATGGAGCATGGTGATGACAAGGTCCTGGAGCATTGTGATGAGATGACCAGGGAGACTTGTGATGACAAGTTTCATGGAGCATCCTGATGAAAAGGGGCATGGAGCATTGTGATTACAGGGGTCTTGGAGCATTGTGATGACAAGGGCATGGAGCATTGTGAGGAGAAGGCCATGGAACATTCTGATTACATTCGTCATGGAGCTTTGTGATGAAAAGGGCATGGAGGATTGTGATTACAGGGGTCTTGGAGCATTGTGATGACAAGGGTCATGGAGCCTTGTGAGGACAAGGCCGTGGAACATTGTGATGGCAGGTGTCATAGAGCATTGTTATGACAGAGGTAATGGAGCATTGTGATGAGAAGAGCATTGAGCATTGGTCTGAATTATTTCATGGATTGTTGTGATGAGAGTGGGCATGGAGCATTGTGATGACAAGGGCACGGAGCACTGTGATACATGGGTCATGGAGGATTGTAATGACAAGGGCATGGAGCATTGTGATGAGAAGGGCATCGAGCATTGTGATGACAAGTGTCATGGTGCTTTGTGATGACAAGAGCATGGAGCCATATGATGAGAGGGTTCATGGAGCATTGTGATGACAATGACATGGAGCATTGTGATGCCAAGCGTCATGGAGCTTTGTGATGACAAAGGTCATGGAGCATTTTGATGACAAGGGTGTGGTGCATTGTGATGAGAAGTGCAGGGAGCATTTTGATGACAGGGTCATGCAGCAATTTGATGAAAAGTGTAATGGAACATTTTGATGACAGTGGTTATAGAACACTGTGATGCCAGGGGTCATGGAGCTTTGGGATGAAAAGTGTCATGGAGCATTTTGATGACAGTGGTTATGGAACATTGTGATGTCATGGGTCATGGAACATTGTGATGATAAGGGGATGTAGCATTGTGATGACAGGGGTCATGGAACATTGTGATAACAGGGGTGAGGGAGGATTGTGATGACTAGTGATGGAACATTGTGATATCTCTGGTGAGAGAGCATTTGGATGAGAAGTTCATGGAGCATTGTGATTAAAAGTTTTATGGAGCATAGAGATGACAAGGTTGTGGATCATTGTGATGAAAAGCGCATGGCACATTGTGATGACAAGGGTCATGGAGCATTGTTCTGACAAAGGCATGGAGCATTTGATGACAAGTGTCATGGAGCATTGTGATGAAAAGTTCGTGGAGCATTGTGGTTAAAATGGTCACAGAGCCTTGTGATGACGCGGGCATGGACCGTTGTGATGACAAACGTTATGAATCATTGTGATGACTGGAGTCACGGGGCATTGTGACGACAGGGGTCATGGAGCATTGTGATGACAAGGGCATGGAGCACTGTGATGACAGGGGCATGGAGCATTGTTCTGACAAGTTTCATAGATGATTGTGATGACAGTGAACATGGTGCATTGTGATGACAAGGGCATGGAGCATTATGATGACAAGGTCAAGGAGTATTGTGAAGACAGGTGTCAGGGAGCTTTGTGATGACATAGGTCATGGTCCATTGCGATGACAATGGCCTGGAACATTGTGATGCCAAATGTAATGGAGGATTGTAATGACAAATATAATGGAGCATTGTTATTACTATGGCTTGTAGCATTATGATGACAAGGGCCATTGAGAATTTTCATGACAATGTCATGAAGCATTGTGATGACAAGGTCCTGGAGCACTGTGATGAGAAAACCATGGAGCCTTCTGATGACAAGTCTCATGGAGCATACTGATGAAAAGGGGCATGGAGCATTCTGATTACAGGGGTCGTGGAACATTGTGATAACAAGGGCATGGAGCATTTTGATGACAAGGGCATGGGGCATTGGTCTAATAAGTTTCAGGGATTATTGTGATGACAGTTGGAATGGCGCATTGTGATGACAACGGCATGGAGCATTGTGATGACCAGGTCATGCAGTATTGTGAAAAGAGGTGTCACGGAGCATTGTGATGACATATGTATTAGCCCATTGTGATGACAATGGCATTGAGCATTGTGATGCCAAGTTTCATGGAGGATTCTGATGACAAAGGTAAAGGAGCATTGTGATGACAATGGCTTGGAGCATAGTGATGACAACGTTCAGGGAGCATTGTGCTGACAAGTGCATGGAGAATTGTGATGACAAGGGTCATGGAGCATTCTGATGACAAGCTTGTGGAGTATTTTGATGAAAATGGCATGGAGCATTGTGATGAAAATTGCATGGCGCTTTGTGATGAAAATGGCAAGGAGCCTTTTCGTGACAGGGTTCAAGGAGCATTCTGTCGACAAGTGTCTGGGAGCATTGTGATGACAACTGTATTGAGAATTGTGATGACAAAGATCATGGAGCATTTTGATGAAAATGGCATGGATTATTGTGATGACAGGCATCATGGAGCGTTGTGATGAAAAGTGTTATGGAACATTGTGATCACAAGGGTTTGGAGCATTGCGATGACAGAGGTCATGGATCATTTAGATTTCAAGGAGCATGGAGCATTGTGATGACAAGGGCATGAAGCAATGGGATCCCAAGTTTCATGGAGGATAGTGATGACAATGGTAATGCAGTATTGTGATGACAATCACATAGAGCATTGTAATGACAATGTCATGTAGCATTTTGCTGACAAAGGCATGGAGCATTGTGATGACAGGTGTCATGGAGCACTCTGATGACAAGCGTCACGGAGCATTGTGAATACAGGGGTCATGGAGCATTGGGATGACAAGGGCATGGATCATTGTGATGACAAGGGTCATGGAGCATTGGGCTGAAAATGTTCATGTAGTATTGTGATGACAGGGGTAATGGAGCATTGTGATGACTAGGGAATGGAGCATTGTGATGATAAGTTTCCCGGATCATTGTGTTTTCAGGTGTCATTGAGTGTTGTGATGACAGTGATCATGGAGCATTGTGATGATATTGGTCTTGGAGCATTGTGATGACAAGGTCATGGGGCATTGGGCTGAAAATGTTCATGGAGTATTGTGATGACAGGGGTCATGGAGCATTGTGATCACTAGGGAATGGAGCATGGTTATGACAAAGTCCTGGAGCATTGTGATGAGATGACCATGGAGACTTGTGATTACAAGTCTCATGGAGCATTCTGATGAAAAGGGGCATGGAGCATTGTGATTACAGGGGTCTTGGAGCATTGTGATGACAAGGGCATGGAGCATTGTGTGGAGAAGGCCATGGAACATTCTGATGACATGCGTCATGGAGCTTTGTGATGACAAGGGCATGGAGCATTGTGATGACCAGGTCATGCAGTATTGTGAAAAGTGGTGTCACGGAGCATTGTGATGACATATGTATTGGCCCATTGTGATGACAATGGCATGGAGCATTGTGATGCAAATTGTCATGGATGATTCTGATGACAGAGGTAATGGAGCATTTTGATGACAATGGCTTGGAGCATAGTGATGACAAGGTTCAGGGAGCATTGTGCTGACAAGTGCATGGAGAATAGTGATGGCAAGTGTCATGGAGCATTCTGATGACAAGGGAATGGAGCATTGTGATTACAGGGGTTTTGGAGCATTGTGATGACAAGGGGCATGGAGCCTTGTGATGACAAGGCCGTGGAACATTTTGATGGCAGGTGTCATGGAGCATTTTTATGACATAGGTAATGGAGCATTGTGATGAGAAGGGCATTGAGCATTGGTCTGAAATGTTTCATGGATTATTGTGATGAGAGTGGGCATGGAGCATTGTGATGACAAGGGCACGGTACACTGTGATACATGGCTCATGGAGGATTGTAATGACATGGACATGGAGCATTGTGATGAGAAGGGCATCGAGCATTGTGATGACAAGTGTCATGGAGCTTTTGATGACAAGGGCATGGAGCAATGTGATGAGATGTTTCATGGAGCATTGTGATGAAAATGACATGGAACGTTGTGATGCCAAGGGTCATGGAGCTTTGTGATGACAAAAGTCATGGAGCATTTTGATGACAAGTGTGTTGTGCATTGTGATGAGAAGGGCAGGGAGCATTTTGATGACAGGGTCATGCAGCAATTTGATGAAAAGTGTAATGGAACATTTTGATGACATGGGTTATAGAACATTGTGTTGCCAGGGATCATGGAGCTTTGGGATGAAAAGGGTCATGGAGGATTTTGCTGACAGGGGTTATGGAACATTGTGATGTCAGGGGCCAACGAACATTGTGCTGATAAGGGGATATAGCATTGTGATGACAGGGGTCATGGAACATTGTGATAACAGGGTGGAGCGAGGATTGTGATTACTAGTGATGGAACATTGTGATATCTCATGTGAGAGAGCATTTGGATGAGAAGTGCATGGAGCATTGTGATTACAAAGTTTATGGAGCATAGCGATGACAAGGATGTGGATCATTTTGATGAAAAGTGCATGGCACATTGTGATGACAAAGGTCATGGAGCATTGTTTTGACAAATGCATGGATCATTGTGATGACAAGGGTCACGGAGCATTGTGATGAAAAGTTCGTGGAGCATTGGCGTTACAAAGGTAACAGAGCCTTGTGATGATGCGGGCATGGCCCGTTGTGATGACAAAGTTATGAAGCATAGTGATGACTGGAGTCACGGAGCATTGTGATGACAGGGGTCATGGAGCATTGTGATGACAAGGACATGGAGCATTGTGATGACAGGGGCATGGAGCATTGGTCTGACAAGTTTCATAGATGATTGTGATGACAGTGGACATGGTGCATTGTGATGACTAGGGCATAGAGCATTGTGAAGACAAAGGCATGGAGTATTGTGAAGACAGGTGTCAGGGAGCATTTTGATGACCTATGTCATGGTCCATTGCGATGACAATAGCATGGAGCATTGTGATGCCAAATGTAATGGAGGATGTGATGACAAATATAATGGAGCATTGTGATGACTAGGGCTTGGAGCATTATGTTGACAAGGGCCATTGAGAATTTTCATGACAATGTCGTAAAGCATTGTGATGACAAGGTCCTGGAGCATTGTGTTGAGAAAACCATGGAGGCTTGTGATGACAAATCTCAAGGAGCATACTGATGAAAAGGGGCGTGGAGCATTCTGATTACAGGGGACTTGGAACATTGTGATACAAGGGCATGGAGCATTGTGATGACAAGGGCATGCAGTATTGTGAAGAGAGGTGTCAGCGAGCATTGTGATGACATATGTAATGGCCCATTGTGATGACAAAGGCATGGAGCATTGTGATGCAAAGTGTCATGGAGGATTCTAATGACAAAGGTAATGGAGCATTGTGATGACAAGGGTTTGGAGCCTTGTGATGACAAGGGTCAGGGAGCATTGTGCTGACAAGTGCATGGATAATTGTGATGACAAGAGACATGGAGCATACTGATGACAAGCTTGTGGAGTATTTTCATGACAACTGCATGGAGCATTGTGATGAAAATGGCATGGGGCCTTGTGATGAAAAAGGAATGGATCCTTTTGGTGACAGTGTTCAAGGAGCACTCTGACGACAATGTCAGGGAGCATTGTGATGACAAGTGTATTGAGAATTGTGATGACAAATATCATGGAGCATTGTGATGAAAAGGGCATGGAGTATTGTGAGGACAGTCATCATGGAGCTTTGTGATGACAAGTGTTACGGAACATTGTGATCACAAGGGTTTGGAGCATTGTGATGACAGAGGTCATGGATCATTTTGATTTCAAGGAGCAGGGAGCATTGTGATGACAAGAGCATGAAGCAATGTGATCCCAACTTTCATGGAGGATTGTGATGACAATGGTAAAGGAGTATTGTGATGACATGTGCAAAGAGCATTGTAATGACAAGGTCATGTAGCATTTTGCTGACAAAAGCATGGAGCATTCTGATGACAAGTTTCATGGAGCACTGTGATGACATGCATCACGGAGCACTGTGAATTCAGGGGTCATGGAGCATTGGGATGACAAGGGCATGGATCATTGTGATGACAAGGGTCATGGAGCATTGGGCGGAAAATGTTCATGGAGTACTGTGATGACAGGGGTCATGTAGAATTTTGATTTCATTGTGCTGACAATAGCCGGAAGCATTATGATGATTGGCATGATTCATTGTGATGACAGGGTTCATGGAGCATTGAGATGAAGAGGGGCATGGAGCATTGTGATTACTGGGGTCTTGGAGCATTGTGATGACAAGGGCATAGAAAATTGTGATGGCAGGGGTCATGGAGCATTGTTATGACAGGGGTAATGGAGCATTGTGTTGAGAAGTGCATGGAGCATTGTGATTACAAGGTTCATGGAGCATTGTGATGACAAATTTGTGGACCGTTGGGATGAAAAGTACGTGGCACATGGTGATGACAAGGGTCATGGAGCATTTTTTTGACAAAGACATGGAGCATTGTGATGACAAGGGTCACGGAGCATTGTGATGAAAAGTTCATGGAGCATTGTGGTTACAAAGGTAACAGAGCCTTGTGATGACGCGGGTATCGCCCACTGTGATGACAAATGTTATGAAGAATTGTGATGACTGGAGTCATGGAGCATTGTGATGACAGGGGTCATGGAGCATTGTGATGAAAAGGGCATGGAACATTGTGCTGAGAACAGCATAGAGCATTGTGATGACAAGGGCATGGAGCACTGTGATGACAGGGGCATGGAGCATTGGTCTGACAAGTTTCATAGATGATTGTGATGACAGTGGACATGGTGCATTGTGATGACAAGTTCCTGGAGCATTGTGATGAGAAAATCATGGAGCCTTGTGATGAAAAGTCTCCTGGAGCATACTGATGAAAATGGGCATGGAGCATTCTGCTTATAGGGGTCTTGGAATATTGTGATAACAAGGGCATGGTGCATTGTGATGACAAGGGCATGGAGCATGGAGCATTGGTCTAATAAGTTTCATGGATTATTGTGATTACAGTTGGAATTGCGCATTGTGATGACAATGGCATGCAGTATTGTGAAGAGAGGTGTCAGGGAGTATTGTGATGACATATGTAATGGCCCATTGTGATGACAATGGCTTGGAGCATTGTGAGGCCAAGTGTCATGGAGGATTCTGATGACAAAGGTAATGGAGCATTGTGATGACAAGGGTTTGGACCATTGTGATGACAAGGGTCAGGGAGCATTGTGCTGACAATTGCATGGAGAATTGTGATGACAAGAGTCATGGAGCATTCTGATGACAAGCTTGTGGAGTATTTTGATGACAATTGCATGGAGCATTGTGATTTAACTGGCATGGGGCATTGTGATGAAAAAGGAATGGAGCCTTTTGGTGACAGGGTTCAAGGAGCACTCTGATGACAATGTCAGGGAGCATTGTGATGACAAGTGTATTGAGAATTGTGATGACAAATCATGGAGTATTGTGATGAAAAGGGCATGGAGTATTGTGATGACAGGCATCATGGAGCTTTGTGATGACAAGTGTTACGGAATATTGTGATCACAAGGCTTTGGAGCATTGTGATGACAGAGGTCATGGATCATTTTGATTTCAAGGAACAGGGAGAATTGTGATAACAAGGGCATGAAACAATGTGATCCCAAGTTTCAGGGAGGATTGTGATGACAATGGTAAAGGAATATTGTGATGACATGCGCACAAATCATTGTAATGACAAGGTCATGTAGCATTTTGCTGACAAAGGCATGGAGCATTCTGATGACAAGTTTCATGGAGGACTGTGATGACAAGCGTCACGGAGCATTGTGAATTCAGGGGTCATGGAGCATTGGGATGACAAGGGCATAGATCATTTTGATGACAGGGGTCATGGAGCATTGTGATGACAGGGGTCATGGAGAATTTTGAATTCATTGTGCTGACAATAGCCGGAAGCATTATGATGATTGGCATGATTCATTGTGATGACAGGGTTCATGGAGCATTGAGATGAAGAGGGGCATGGAGCATTGTGATTACAAGGGTCTTGGAGCATTTTGATGACAAGGGCATGGAACATTGTGTGGAGAAGGACATGGAACATTCTGATGACATGTGTCATGGAGCTTAGTGATGACAAGGGCATGGAGCATTGTGCTTACAGGAGTCTTGGAGCATTGTGATGACAAGTGTCATGGAGCCTTGTGAAGACAAGGCCGTGGAACATTGTGATGGCAGTGGTAATGGAGCATTGTTATGACAGGGGAAATGGAGCATTGTGATGAGAAGGGAATGGAGCATTGTGATTACAAGGTTTATGGAGCATTGCGATGACAAATTTGTGGACCGTTGGGATGAAAAGCGTGTCGCACATTGTGATGACAAGGGTCATGGAGCATTTTTCTGACAAAGGCATGGAGCATTGTGATGACAAGTGTCATGGAGCATTGTGATGAAAAGTTCATGGAGCATTGTGTTTACAAAGGTCACAGAGCCTTGTGATGACATGGGTATTGACAATTGTGATGACAAATGTTATGAAGAATTGTGATGACTGGAGTCACGGAGCATTGTGATGACAGGGGTCATGGAGCACTGTGATGAAAAGGGCATGGAGCATTGTACTGAGAATGGCATACAGCATTGTGATGACATGTGTCATGGAGCACTGTGATGAAAATCGTCACGGAGCATTGTGAATACAGGGGTCATGGAGCATTAGGATGACAAGGGCATGGATCATTGTGATGACAAGGGTCATGGAGCACTGGGCTGAAAATGTTCATGGAGTATTGTGATGACAGGGGTCATGGAGCATTTTGATGACAATGGAATGCAGCGTGGTGATGACAAGGTCCTGGAACATTGTGATGAGATGACCAGGGAAACTTGTGATGACAAGTTTCATGGAGCATTCTGATGAAAAGGGGCATGGAGCATTGTGATTACAGGGGTCTTGGAGCATTGTGATGACAAGGGCATGGAGCATTTTGATGACAAGGGTGTGGTGCATGGTGATGAGAAGGGCAGGGAGCATTTTGATGACAGGGTCATGCAGCAATTTGATGAAAAGTGTAATGGAACATTTTGGTGACAGGGGTTATAGAACATTGTGATACCAGGGGTCATGGAGCTTTGGGATGAAAAGGGTCATGGAGCATTTTGATGACAGGGTTTATGGAACATTGTGATGTCAGGGGTCATGGAACATTGTGCAGATAAGGGGATGTAGCATTGTGATGACAGGGGTTATGGAACATTGTGATAACAGGGATGAGGGAGGATAGTGATGACTAGTGATGGAACATTGTGATATCTCATGTGAGAGAGCATTTGGATGAGAAGTTCATGGAGCATTGTGATTACAAGGTTTATTGAGCATAGCAATGATAAGTTTATGGATCATTGTGATGAAAAGCACATGGCACATTGTGAGGACAAGGGGAATGGAGCATTGTTCTGACAAAGGCATGGAGCATTGTGATGACAAGGGTCACGGAGCATTGTGATGAAAAGTTCATGGAGCATTGTGGTTAAAATGGTCACAGAGCCTTGTGATATCGCGGGCATGGACCGTTGTGATGACAAACGTCATGAAGCATTGTGATGACTGGAGACACGGGGCAGTGTGATGGCAGGGGTCATGGAGCATTGTGATGACAAGGGCATGGAGCATTGTGATGCGAAATGTAATGGAGGATTGTAATGACAAATATCATGGAGCATTGTGATGACTACGGCTTGGAGCATTATGATGACAAGGGCCATTGAGAATTTTCATGACAATGTCGTGAAGCATTGTGATGACAAGGTCCTGGAGCATTGTGATGAGAAATCCTTGGAGCCTTGAGATGACAAGTCTCATGGAGCATACTGATGAAAAGGGGAATGGAGCATTCTGATTACAGGGGTCTTAGAACATTGTGATAACAAGGGCATGGAGCATTGTGATGACAAGGGCATGGATAATTGTGATGACAAGGGTCATGGAGCATTCTGATGACAAGCTTGTGGAGTATTTTGATGACATGGCATGGAGCATTGTGATGAAAAAGGCATGGGGCTTTGTGAAGAAAAAGGCAAGGAGCCTTTTCGTGACAGGGTTCAAGGAGCATTCTGACGACAAGTGTCAGAGAGCATTTTGATGACAAGCGTATTGAGAATTGTGATCACAAAGGTCATGGAGCATTGTGAGGAAAAGGGCCTGGAGTATTGTGATGACAGGCATCATGGAGCATTGTGATGAAAAGTGTTATGGAACATTGTGATCACAAGGGTTTGGAGCATTGCGATGACAGAGGTCATGGATCATTTTGATTTCAAGGAGCATGGAGCATTGTGATGACAAGGGCATGAAGCAATGGGATCCCAAGTTTCATGGAGGATAGTGATGATAATGGTAATGCAGTACTGTGATGACAAGCACATAGAGCATTTTAATCACAAGGTCATGTAGCATTTTGCTGACAAAGGCATGGAGCATTGTGATGACAGGTGTCATGGAGCACTGTGATGACAAGAGTCACGGAGCATTGTGAATACAGGGGTCATGGAGCATTGGGATGACAAGGGCATGGATCATTGTGATGACAAGGGTCATGGAGCATTGGGCTGAAAATATTCATGGAGTATTGTGATGACAGGGTTAATGGAGCATTGTGATGACTAGAGAATGGAGCATTGTAATGACAAGTGTCCCGGATCATTGTGTTTTCAGGTGTCATTGAGTGTTGTGATGACAGTGATCATGGAGCATTGTGATGACAATGGAATGGAGCGTGGTGATGACAAGGTCCTGGAGCATTGTGATGAGATGACCAGGGAGACTTGTGATGCCAATTTTCATGGAGCATTCTGATGAAAAGGGGCATGGAGCATTGTGATTACAGGGGTCTTGGAGCCTTGTGATGACAAGGGCATGGAGCATTGTGAGGAGAAGGCCATGGAATATTCTGATTACATGCGTCATGGAGCTTTGTGATGAAAAGGGCATGGAGCATTGTGATTACAGGGGTCTTGGAGCATTGTGATGACAAGAGTCATGGAGCCTTGTGATGACAAGGCCGTGGAACATTGTGATGGCAGGTGTCATGGAGCATTGTTATGATAGAGGTAATGGAGCATTGTGATGAGGAGGGCATTGAGCATTGGTCTGAAATGTTTCATGGATTATTGTGATGAGAGTGGGCATGGAGCATTGTGATGACAAGGGCACGGAACACTGTGATACATGGGTCATGGAGGATTGTAATGACAAGGGCATGGAATATTGTGATGAGTTGGGCATCGAGCATTGTGATGACAAGTGTCATGGTGCTTTGTGATGACAAGGGCATGGAGCCATGTGATGAGAGGGTTCATGGAGCACTGTGATGACAATGACATGGAGCATTGTGATGCCAAGTGTTATGGAGCTTTGTGATGACAAATGTCATGGTGCATTTTGATGACAAGGGTGTGGTGCATTGTGATGAGAAGGGCAGGGAGCATTTTGATGACAGGTTCATGCAGCAATTTGATGAAAAGTGTAATGGAACATTTTGGTGATAGGGGTTATAGAACATTGTGATGCCAGGGGTCAGGGACCTTTGGGATGAAAAGGATCATGGAGCATTTTGATGACAGGGGTTATGGAATATTGTGATGTCAGGGGTCATGGAACATTGTGCAGATAAGGGGATGTAGCATTGTGATGACAGGGGTCATGGAACATTGTGATAACAGGGAAGAGGGAGGATAGTGAGGACTAGTGATGGAACATTGTGATATCTCATGTGAGAGAGCATTTGGATGAGAAGTTCATGGAGCATTGTGATTACAAGGTTTATGGAGCATAGCGATGATAAGTTTGTGGATCATTGTGATGAAAAGCACATGGCACATTGTGAGGACAAGGGGAATGGAGCATTGTTCTGACAAAGGCATGGAGCATTGTGATGACAAGGGTCACGGAGCATTGTGATGAAAAGTTCATGGAGCATTGTGGTTAAAATGGTCACAGAGCCTTGTGATATCGCGGGCATGGACCGTTGTGATGACAAACGTCATGAAGCATTGTGATGACTGGAGACATGGGGCAGTGTGATGACAGGGGTCATGGAGCATTGTGATGACAAGGGCATGGAGCACTGTGATGACAGGGGCATGGAGCATTGGTCTGACAAGTTTCATAGATGATTGTGATGACAGTGGACATGGTGCATTGTGATGACAAGGGCATGGAGCATTATGATGACAAGGTCATGGAGTATTGTGAAGACAGTTGTCAGGGAGCATTGTGATGACATATGTCATGGTCTATTGCGATGACAATGGCATGGAGCATTGTGATGCGAAATGTAATGGAGGATTGTAATGACAAATATAATGGAGCATTGTGATGACTACTGCTTGGAGCATTATGATGACAAGGGCCATTGAGAATTTTCATGACAAAGTTGTGAAGCATTGTGATGACAAGGTCCTGGAGCATTGTGATGAGAAATCCTTGGAGCCTTGAGATGACAAGTCTCATGGAGCATACTGATGAAAAGGGGCATGGAGCATTCTGATTACAGGGGTCTTGGAACATTGTGATAACAAGGGCATGGAGCATTGTGATGACAAGGGCATGGAGCATTGGTCTAATAAGTTTCATGGATTATTGTGATGACAGTTGGAATGGCGCATTGTGATGACAAGGGCATGGAGCTTTGTGATGACCAGGTCAGGCAGTATTGTGAAAAGAGGTGTCACGGAGCATTGTGATGACATATGTATTAGCCCATTGTGATGACAATGGCATGGAGCATTTTGATGCCAAGTGTCATGGAGGATTCTGATGACAAAGGTAAAGGAGCATTGTGATGACAATGGCTTGGAGCATACTGATGACAAGGTTCAGGGAGCATTGTGCTGACAAGTGCATGGATAATTGTGATGACAAGGGTCATGGAGCATTCTGATGACAAGCTTGTGGAGTATTTTGATGACAATGGCATGGAGCATTGTGATGAAAACGGCATGGGGCTTTGTGAAGAAAAAGGCAAGGAGCCTTTTCGTGACAGGGTTCAAGGAGCATTCTGACGACAAGTGTCAGGGAGCATTGTGATGACAAGTGTATTGAGAATTGTGATCACAAAGGTCATGGAGCATTGTGATGAAAAGGGCATGGAGTATTGTTATGACAGGCATCATGGAGCATTGTGATGAAAAGTGTTATGGAACATTGTGATCACAAGGGTTTGGAGCATTGCGATGACAGAGGTCATGGATCATTTTAAATTCAAGGAGCATGGAGCATTGTGATGACAAGGGCATGAAGCAATGGGATCCCAAGGTTCATGGAGGATAGTGATGACAATGGTAATGCAGTATTGTGATGACAAGCACATAGAGAATTGTAATGACAAGGTCATATAGCATATTGCTGACAAAGGCATAGAGCATTGTGATGACAGGTGTCATGGAGCACTGTGATGACAAGCGTCACAGAGCATTGTGAATACAGGGGTCATGGAGCATTGGGATGACAAAGGCATGGATCATTGTGATGACAAGGGTCATGGAGCATTGGGCTGAAAATGTTCATGGAGTATTGTGATGAAAGCGGTCATGGAGCATTGTGATGACTAGGGAAAGGAGCATTGTGATGACAAGAGTCCCGGATCATTGTGTTGTCAGGTGTCATTGAGTGTTGTGATGATAGTGATCATGGAGCATTGTGATGATATTGGTCTTGGAGCATTTTGATGAGAAGGTCATGGGGCATTGGGCTGAAAATATTCATGGAGTATTGTGATGACAGTCTTCATGGAGCATTGTGATGACAAGGGAATGGAGCATGGTGATGACAAGGTCCTGGAGCATTGTGATGAGATGACCATGGAGACTTGTGATGACAAGTCTCATGGAGCATTCTGATGAAAAGGGGCATGGAGCATTGTGATTACAGGGGTCTTGGAGCATTGTGATGACAAGGGCATTGAGCATTGTGTGGAGAAGGCCATGGAACATTCTGATGACATGCGTCATGGAGCTTTGTGATGACAAGGGCATGGAGCTTTGTGATTACAGGGGTCTTGGTGCATTGTGATGACAGAGGTAATGGAGAATTGTGATGAGAAGGGAATGGAGCATTGTGATTACAAGGTTTCTGGAGCATTGCGATGACAAATTTCTGGACCGTTGGGATGAAAAGCGTGTCGCACATTGTGATGACAAGTGTCACGGAGCATTGTGATGAAAATTTCATGGAGCATTGTGGTTACAAAGGTAACAGTGCCTTGTGATAACACGGGTATCGACCAATGTGATGACAAATGTTATGAAGAATTGTGATGACTGGAGTCACGGAGCATTGTGATGACGGGGTCATGGAGCATTGTGATGAAAAGGGCATGGAGCATTGTGCTGAGAATGGCATAGAGCATTGTGATGACATGTGTCATGGAGCATTGTGATGACAAGCATCACGGAGCATTGTGAATACAGGGGTCATGGAGCATTAGGATGACAAGGGCATGGATCATTGTGATGACAAGGGTCATGGAGAATTGGGCTGAAAATATTCCTGGAGTATTGTGATGACGGGGGTCATGGAGCATTGTGATGACAATGGAATGGAGCATGGTGATGACAAGGTCCTGGAGCATTGTGATGAGATGACCAGGGAGACTTGTGATGACAAGTTTCATGGAGCATCCTGATGAAAAGGGGCATGGAGCATTGTGATTACAGGGGTCTTGGAGCATTGTGATGACAAGGGCATGGAGCATTGTGAGGAGAAGGCCATGGAACATTCTGATTACATTCGTCATGGAGCTTTGTGATGAAAAGGGCATGGAGGATTGTGATTACAGGGGTCTTGGAGCATTGTGATGACAAGGGTCATGGAGCCTTGTGAGGACAAGGCCGTGGAACATTGTGATGGCAGGTGTCATAGAGCATTGTTATGACAGAGGTAATGGAGCATTGTGATGAGAAGAGCATTGAGCATTGGTCTGAATTATTTCATGGATTGTTGTGATGAGAGTGGGCATGGAGCATTGTGATGACAAGGGCACGGAGCACTGTGATACATGGGTCATGGAGGATTGTAATGACAAGGGCATGGAGCATTGTGATGAGAAGGGCATCGAGCATTGTGATGACAAGTGTCATGGTGCTTTGTGATGACAAGAGCATGGAGCCATATGATGAGAGGGTTCATGGAGCATTGTGATGACAATGACATGGAGCATTGTGATGCCAAGCGTCATGGAGCTTTGTGATGACAAAGGTCATGGAGCATTTTGATGACAAGGGTGTGGTGCATTGTGATGAGAAGTGCAGGGAGCATTTTGATGACAGGGTCATGCAGCAATTTGATGAAAAGTGTAATGGAACATTTTGATGACAGTGGTTATAGAACACTGTGATGCCAGGGGTCATGGAGCTTTGGGATGAAAAGTGTCATGGAGCATTTTGATGACAGTGGTTATGGAACATTGTGATGTCATGGGTCATGGAACATTGTGATGATAAGGGGATGTAGCATTGTGATGACAGGGGTCATGGAACATTGTGATAACAGGGGTGAGGGAGGATTGTGATGACTAGTGATGGAACATTGTGATATCTCTGGTGAGAGAGCATTTGGATGAGAAGTTCATGGAGCATTGTGATTAAAAGTTTTATGGAGCATAAAGATGACAAGGTTGTGGATCATTGTGATGAAAAGCGCATGGCACATTGTGATGACAAGGGTCATGGAGCATTGTTCTGACAAAGGCATGGAGCATTTGATGACAAGTGTCATGGAGCATTGTGATGAAAAGTTCGTGGAGCATTGTGGTTAAAATGGTCACAGAGCCTTGTGATGACGCGGGCATGGACCGTTGTGATGACAAACGTTATGAATCATTGTGATGACTGGAGTCACGGGGCATTGTGACGACAGGGGTCATGGAGCATTGTGATGACAAGGGCATGGAGCACTGTGATGACAGGGGCATGGAGCATTGTTCTGACAAGTTTCATAGATGATTGTGATGACAGTGAACATGGTGCATTGTGATGACAAGGGCATGGAGCATTATGATGACAAGGTCAAGGAGTATTGTGAAGACAGGTGTCAGGGAGCTTTGTGATGACATAGGTCATGGTCCATTGCGATGACAATGGCCTGGAGCATTGTGATGCCAAATGTAATGGAGGATTGTAATGACAAATATAATGGAGCATTGTTATTACTATGGCTTGTAGCATTATGATGACAAGGGCCATTGAGAATTTTCATGACAATGTCATGAAGCATTGTGATGACAAGGTCCTGGAGCACTGTGATGAGAAAACCATGGAGCCTTCTGATGACAAGTCTCATGGAGCATACTGATGAAAAGGGGCATGGAGCATTCTGATTACAGGGGTCGTGGAACATTGTGATAACAAGGGCATGGAGCATTTTGATGACAAGGGCATGGGGCATTGGTCTAATAAGTTTCAGGGATTATTGTGATGACAGTTGGAATGGCGCATTGTGATGACAACGGCATGGAGCATTGTGATGACCAGGTCATGCAGTATTGTGAAAAGAGGTGTCATGGAGCATTGTGATGACATATGTATTAGCCCATTGTGATGACAATGGCATGGAGCATTGTGATGCCAAGTTTCATGGAGGATTCTGATGACAAAGGTAAAGGAGCATTGTGATGACAATGGCTTGGAGCATAGTGATGACAACGTTCAGGGAGCATTGTGCTGACAAGTGCATGGAGAATTGTGATGACAAGGGTCATGGAGCATTCTGATGACAAGCTTGTGGAGTATTTTGATGAAAATGGCATGGAGCATTGTGATGAAAATTGCATGGCGCTTTGTGATGAAAATGGCAAGGAGCCTTTTCGTGACAGGGTTCAAGGAGCATTCTGTCGACAAGTGTCTGGGAGCATTGTGATGACAACTGTATTGAGAATTGTGATGACAAAGGTCATGGAGCATTTTGATGAAAATGGCATGGATTATTGTGATGACAGGCATCATGGAACGTTGTGATGAAAAGTGTTATGGAACATTGTGATCACAAGGGTTTGGAGCATTGCGATGACAGAGGTCATGGATCATTTAGATTTCAAGGAGCATGGAGCATTGTGATGACAAGGGCATGAAGCAATGGGATCCCAAGTTTCATGGAGGATAGTGATGACAATGGTAATGCAGTATTGTGATGACAATCACATAGAGCATTGTAATGACAATGTCATGTAGCATTTTGCTGACAAAGGCATGGAGCATTGTGATGACAGGTGTCATGGAGCACTCTGATGACAAGCGTCACGGAGCATTGTGAGTACAGGGGTCATGGAGCATTGGGATGACAAGGGCATGGATCATTGTGATGACAAGGGTCATGGAGCATTGGGCTGAAAATGTTCATGTAGTATTGTGATGACAGGGGTAATGGAGCATTGTGATGACTAGGGAATGGAGCATTGTGATGATAAGTTTCCCGGATCATTGTGTTTTCAGGTGTCATTGAGTGTTGTGATGACAGTGATCATGGAGCATTGTGATGATATTGGTCTTGGAGCATTGTGATGACAAGGTCATGGGGCATTGGGCTGAAAATGTTCATGGAGTATTGTGATGACAGGGGTCATGGAGCATTGTGATCACTAGGGAATGGAGCATGGTTATGACAAAGTCCTGGAGCATTGTGATGAGATGACCATGGAGACTTGTGATTACAAGTCTCATGGAGCATTCTGATGAAAAGGGGCATGGAGCATTGTGATTACAGGGGTCTTGGAGCATTGTGATGACAAGGGCATGGAGCATTGTGTGGAGAAGGCCATGGAACATTCTGATGACATGCGTCATGGAGCTTTGTGATGACAAGGGCATGGAGCATTGTGATGACCAGGTCATGCAGTATTGTGAAAAGTGGTGTCACGGAGCATTGTGATGACATATGTATTGGCCCATTGTGATGACAATGGCATGGAGCATTGTGATGCAAATTGTCATGGATGATTCTGATGACAGAGGTAATGGAGCATTTTGATGACAATGGCTTGGAGCATAGTGATGACAAGGTTCAGGGAGCATTGTGCTGACAAGTGCATGGAGAATTGTGATGGCAAGTGTCATGGAGCATTCTGATGACAAGGGAATGGAGCATTGTGATTACAGGGGTTTTGGAGCATTGTGATGACAAGGGGCATGGAGCCTTGTGATGACAAGGCCGTGGAACATTTTGATGGCAGGTGTCATGGAGCATTTTTATGACATAGGTAATGGAGCATTGTGATGAGAAGGGCATTGAGCATTGGTCTGAAATGTTTCATGGATTATTGTGATGAGAGTGGGCATGGAGCATTGTGATGACAAGGGCACGGTACACTGTGATACATGGCTCATGGAGGATTGTAATGACATGGACATGGAGCATTGTGATGAGAAGGGCATCGAGCATTGTGATGACAAGTGTCATGGAGCTTTTGATGACAAGGGCATGGAGCAATGTGATGAGATGTTTCATGGAGCATTGTGATGAAAATGACATGGAACGTTGTGATGCCAAGGGTCATGGAGCTTTGTGATGACAAAAGTCATGGAGCATTTTGATGACAAGTGTGTTGTGCATTGTGATGAGAAGGGCAGGGAGCATTTTGATGACAGGGTCATGCAGCAATTTGATGAAAAGTGTAATGGAACATTTTGATGACATGGGTTATAGAACATTGTGTTGCCAGGGATCATGGAGCTTTGGGATGAAAAGGGTCATGGAGGATTTTGCTGACAGGGGTTATGGAACATTGTGATGTCAGGGGCCAACGAACATTGTGCTGATAAGGGGATATAGCATTGTGATGACAGGGGTCATGGAACATTGTGATAACAGGGTGGAGCGAGGATTGTGATTACTAGTGATGGAACATTGTGATATCTCATGTGAGAGAGCATTTGGATGAGAAGTGCATGGAGCATTGTGATTACAAAGTTTATGGAGCATAGCGATGACAAGGATGTGGATCATTTTGATGAAAAGTGCATGGCACATTGTGATGACAAAGGTCATGGAGCATTGTTTTGACAAATGCATGGATCATTGTGATGACAAGGGTCACGGAGCATTGTGATGAAAAGTTCGTGGAGCATTGGCGTTACAAAGGTAACAGAGCCTTGTGATGATGCGGGCATGGCCCGTTGTGATGACAAAGTTATGAAGCATAGTGATGACTGGAGTCACGGAGCATTGTGATGACAGGGGTCATGGAGCATTGTGATGACAAGGACATGGAGCATTGTGATGACAGGGGCATGGAACATTGGTCTGACAAGTTTCATAGATGATTGTGATGACAGTGGACATGGTGCATTGTGATGACTAGGGCATAGAGCATTGTGAAGACAAGGGCATGGAGTATTGTGAAGACAGGTGTCAGGGAGCATTTTGATGACCTATGTCATGGTCCATTGCGATGACAATAGCATGGAGCATTGTGATGCCAAATGTAATGGAGGATGTGATGACAAATATAATGGAGCATTGTGATGACTAGGGCTTGGAGCATTATGTTGACAAGGGCCATTGAGAATTTTCATGACAATGTCGTAAAGCATTGTGATGACAAGGTCCTGGAGCATTGTGTTGAGAAAACCATGGAGGCTTGTGATGACAAATCTCAAGGAGCATACTGATGAAAAGGGGCGTGGAGCATTCTGATTACAGGGGACTTGGAACATTGTGATACAAGGGCATGGAGCATTGTGATGACAAGGGCATGCAGTATTGTGAAGAGAGGTGTCAGCGAGCATTGTGATGACATATGTAATGGCCCATTGTGATGACAAAGGCATGGAGCATTGTGATGCAAAGTGTCATGGAGGATTCTAATGACAAAGGTAATGGAGCATTGTGATGACAAGGGTTTGGAGCCTTGTGATGACAAGGGTCAGGGAGCATTTTGCTGACAAATGCATGGATAATTGTGATGACAAGAGATATGGAGCATACTGATGACAAGCTTGTGGAGTATTTTCATGACAACTGCATGGAGCATTGTGATGAAAATGGCATGGGGCCTTGTGATGAAAAAGGAATGGATCCTTTTGGTGACAGGGTTCAAGGAGCACTCTGACGACAATGTCAGGGAGCATTGTGATGACAAGTGTATTGAGAATTGTGATGACAAAGGTCCTGGAGCATTGTGATGAAAAGGGCATGGAGTATTGTGAGGACAGTCATCATGGAGCTTTGTGATGACAAGTGTTACGGAACATTGTGATCACAAGGGTTTGGAGCATTGTGATGACAGAGGTCATGGATCATTTTGATTTCAAGGAGCAGGGAGCATTGTGATGACAAGAGCATGAAGCAATGTGATCCCAACTTTCATGGAGGATTGTGATGACAATGGTAAAGGAGTATTGTGATGACATGTGCAAAGAGCATTGTAATGACAAGGTCATGTAGCATTTTGCTGACAAAAGCATGGAGCATTCTGATGACAAGTTTCATGGAGCACTGTGATGACATGCATCACGGAGCATTGTGAATTCAGGGGTCATGGAGCATTGGGATGACAAGGGCATGGATCATTGTGATGACAAGGGTCATGGAGCATTGGGCGGAAAATGTTCATGGAGTACTGTGATGACAGGGGTCATGTAGAATTTTGATTTCATTGTGCTGACAATAGCCGGAAGCATTATGATGATTGGCATGATTCATTGTGATGACAGGGTTCATGGAGCATTGAGATGAAGAGGGGCATGGAGCATTGTGATTACTGGGGTCTTGGAGCATTGTGATGACAAGGGCATAGAAAATTGTGATGGCAGGGGTCATGGAGCATTGTTATGACAGGGGTAATGGAGCATTGTGTTGAGAAGTGCATGGAGCATTGTGATTACAAGGTTCATGGAGCATTGTGATGACAAATTTGTGGACCGTTGGGATGAAAAGTACGTGGCACATGGTGATGACAAGGGTCATGGAGCATTTTTTTGACAAAGACATGGAGCATTGTGATGACAAGGGTCACGGAGCATTGTGATGAAAAGTTCATGGAGCATTGTGGTTACAAAGGTAACAGAGCCTTGTGATGACGCGGGTATCGCCCACTGTGATGACAAATGTTATGAAGAATTGTGATGACTGGAGTCATGGAGCATTGTGATGACAGGGGTCATGGAGCATTGTGATGAAAAGGGCATGGAACATTGTGCTGAGAACAGCATAGAGCATTGTGATGACAAGGGCATGGAGCACTGTGATGACAGGGGCATGGAGCATTGGTCTGACAAGTTTCATAGATGATTGTGATGACAGTGGACATGGTGCATTGTGATGACAAGTTCCTGGAGCATTGTGATGAGAAAATCATGGAGCCTTGTGATGAAAAGTCTCCTGGAGCATACTGATGAAAATGGGCATGGAGCATTCTGCTTATAGGGGTCTTGGAATATTGTGATAACAAGGGCATGGTGCATTGTGATGACAAGGGCATGGAGCATGGAGCATTGGTCTAATAAGTTTCATGGATTATTGTGATTACAGTTGGAATTGCGCATTGTGATGACAATGGCATGCAGTATTGTGAAGAGAGGTGTCAGGGAGTATTGTGATGACATATGTAATGGCCCATTGTGATGACAATGGCTTGGAGCATTGTGAGGCCAAGTGTCATGGAGGATTCTGATGACAAAGGTAATGGAGCATTGTGATGACAAGGGTTTGGACCATTGTGATGACAAGGGTCAGGGAGCATTGTGCTGACAATTGCATGGAGAATTGTGATGACAAGAGTCATGGAGCATTCTGATGACAAGCTTGTGGAGTATTTTGATGACAATTGCATGGAGCATTGTGATGAAACTGGCATGGGGCATTGTGATGAAAAAGGAATGGAGCCTTTTGGTGACAGGGTTCAAGGAGCACTCTGATGACAATGTCAGGGAGCATTGTGATGACAAGTGTATTGAGAATTGTGATGACAAATCATGGAGTATTGTGATGAAAAGGGCATGGAGTATTGTGATGACAGGCATCATGGAGCTTTGTGATGACAAGTGTTACGGAATATTGTGATCACAAGGCTTTGGAGCATTGTGATGACAGAGGTCATGGATCATTTTGATTTCAAGGAACAGGGAGAATTGTGATAACAAGGGCATGAAACAATGTGATCCCAAGTTTCAGGGAGGATTGTGATGACAATGGTAAAGGAATATTGTGATGACATGCGCACAAATCATTGTAATGACAAGGTCATGTAGCATTTTGCTGACAAAGGCATGGAGCATTCTGATGACAAGTTTCATGGAGGACTGTGATGACAAGCGTCACGGAGCATTGTGAATTCAGGGGTCATGGAGCATTGGGATGACAAGGGCATAGATCATTTTGATGACAGGGGTCATGGAGCATTGTGATGACAGGGGTCATGGAGAATTTTGAATTCATTGTGCTGACAATAGCCGGAAGCATTATGATGATTGGCATGATTCATTGTGATGACAGGGTTCATGGAGCATTGAGATGAAGAGGGGCATGGAGCATTGTGATTACAAGGGTCTTGGAGCATTTTGATGACAAGGGCATGGAACATTGTG
This sequence comes from Mesoplodon mirus, assembly GCF_964341445.2. NCBI lineage: Eukaryota > Metazoa > Chordata > Mammalia > Artiodactyla > Ziphiidae > Mesoplodon > Mesoplodon mirus. The sequence goes on along the minus strand of NW_028295649.1, from coordinate 558,564 downwards.
TGGAGAAGGACATGGAACATTCTGATGACATGTGTCATGGAGCTTAGTGATGACAAGGGCATGGAGCATTGTGCTTACAGGAGTCTTGGAGCATTGTGATGACAAGTGTCATGGAGCCTTGTGAAGACAAGGCCGTGGAACATTGTGATGGCAGTGGTAATGGAGCATTGTTATGACAGGGGAAATGGAGCATTGTGATGAGAAGGGAATGGAGCATTGTGATTACAAGGTTTATGGAGCATTGCGATGACAAATTTGTGGACCGTTGGGATGAAAAGCGTGTCGCACATTGTGATGACAAGGGTCATGGAGCATTGTGATGAAAAGTTCATGGAGCATTGTGTTTACAAAGGTCACAGAGCCTTGTGATGACATGGGTATTGACAATTGTGATGACAAATGTTATGAAGAATTGTGATGACTGGAGTCACGGAGCATTGTGATGACAGGGGTCATGGAGCACTGTGATGAAAAGGGCATGGAGCATTGTACTGAGAATGGCATACAGCATTGTGATGACATGTGTCATGGAGCACTGTGATGAAAATCGTCACGGAGCATTGTGAATACAGGGGTCATGGAGCATTAGGATGACAAGGGCATGGATCATTGTGATGACAAGGGTCATGGAGCACTGGGCTGAAAATGTTCATGGAGTATTGTGATGACAGGGGTCATGGAGCATTTTGATGACAATGGAATGCAGCGTGGTGATGACAAGGTCCTGGAACATTGTGATGAGATGACCAGGGAGACTTGTGATGAAAAGTTTCATGGAGCATTCTGATGAAAAGGGGCATGGAGCATTGTGATTACAGGGGTCTTGGAGCATTGTGATGACAAGGGCATGGAGCATTTTGATGACAAGGGTGTGGTGCATTGTGATGAGAAGGGCAGGGAGCATTTTGATGACAGGGTCATGCAGCAATTTGATGAAAAGTGTAATGGAACATTTTGGTGACAGGGGTTATAGAACATTGTGATACCAGGGGTCATGGAGCTTTGGGATGAAAAGGGTCATGGAGCATTTTGATGACAGGGTTTATGGAACATTGTGATGTCAGGGGTCATGGAACATTGTGCAGATAAGGGGATGTAGCATTGTGATGACAGGGGTTATGGAACATTGTGATAACAGGGATGAGGGAAGATAGTGATGACTAGTGATGGAACATTGTGATATCTCATGTGAGAGAGCATTTGGATGAGAAGTTCATGGAGCATTGTGATTACAAGGTTTATGGAGCATAGCAATGATAAGTTTATGGATCATTGTGATGAAAAGCACATGGCACATTGTGAGGACAAGGGGAATGGAGCATTGTTCTGACAAAGGCATGGAGCATTGTGATGACAAGGGTCACGGAGCATTGTGATGAAAAGTTCATGGAGCATTGTGGTTAAAATGGTCACAGAGCCTTGTGATATCGCGGGCATGGACCGTTATGATGACAAACGTCATGAAGTATTGTGATGACTGGAGACACGGGGCAGTGTGATGACAGGGGTCATGGAGCATTGTGATGACAAGGGCATGGAGCATTGTGATGCGAAATGTAATGGAGGATTGTAATGACAAATATCATGGAGCATTGTGATGACTACGGCTTGGAGCATTATGATGACAAGGGCCATTGAGAATTTTCATGACAATGTCGTGAAGCATTGTGATGACAAGGTCCTGGAGCATTGTGATGAGAAATCCTTGGAGCCTTGAGATGACAAGTCTCATGGAGCATACTGATGAAAAGGGGCATGGAGCATTCTGATTACAGGGGTCTTGGAACATTGTGATAACAAGGGCATGGAGCATTGTGATGACAAGGGCATGGATAATTGTGATGACAAGGGTCATGGAGCATTCTGATGACAAGCTTGTGGAGTATTTTGATGACATGGCATGGAGCATTGTGATGAAAACGGCATGGGGCTTTGTGAAGAAAAAGGAAAGGAGCCTTTTTGTGACAGGGTTCAAGGAGCATTCTGACGACAAGTGTCAGAGAGCATTTTGATGACAAGCGTATTGAGAATTGTGATCACAAAGGTCATGGAGCATTGTGAGGAAAAGGGCCTGGAGTATTGTGATGACAGGCATCATGGAGCATTGTGATGAAAAGTGTTATGGAACATTGTGATCACAAGGGTTTGGAGCATTGCGATGACAGAGGTCATGGATCATTTTGATTTCAAGGAGCATGGAGCATTGTGATGACAAGGGCATGAAGCAATGGGATCCCAAGGTTCATGGAGGATAGTGATGACAATGGTAATGCAGTATTGTGATGACAAGCACATAGAGCATTGTAATGACAAGGTCATGTAGCATTTCGCTGACAAAGGCATAGAACATTGTGATGACAGGTGTCATGGAGCACTGTGATGACAAGCGTCACAGAGCATTGTGAATACAGGGGTCATGGACCATTGGGATGACAAGGGCATGGATCATTGTGATGACAAGGGTCATGGAGCATTGGGCTGAAAATGTTCATGGAGTACTGTGATGAAAGGGGTCATGGAGCATTGTGATGACTAGGGAAAGGAGCATTGTGATGACAAGTGTCCCGGATTATTGTATTGTCAGGTGTCATTGAGTGTTGTGATGACAGTGATCATGGAGCATTGTGATGATATTGGTCTTGGAGCATTGTGATGAGAAGGTCATGGGACATTCGGCTGAAAATGTTCATGGAGTATTGTGATGACAGTCTTCATGGAGCATTGTGATGACAAGGGAATGGAGCATGGTGATGACAAGGTCCTGGAGCACTGTGATGAGATGACCATGGAGACTTGTGATGACAAGTCTCATGGAGCATTCTGATGAAAAGGGGCATGGAGCATTGTGATTACAGGGGTCTTGGAGCATTGTGATGACAAGGGCATGGAGAATTGTGCTGAGAATGGCATAGAGCATTGTGATGACATGTGTCATGGAGCACTGTGATGACAATCGTCACGGAGCATTGTGAATACAGGGGTCATGGAGCATTAGGATGACAAGCGCATGGATCATTGTGATGACAAGGTTCATGGAGAATTGGGCTGAAAATATTCCTGGAGTATTGTGATGACGGGGGTCATGGAGCATTGTGATGACAATGGAATGGAACATGGTGATGACAATGTCCTGGAGCACTGTGATGAGATGACCAGGGAGACTTGTGATGACAAGTTTCATGGAGCATCCTGATGAAAAGGGGCATGGAGCATTGTGATTACAGGGGTCTGGGAGCATTGTGATGACAAGGGCATGGAGCATTGTGAGGAGAAGGCCATGGAACATTCTGATTACATGCGTCATGGAGCTTTGTGATGAAAAGGGCATGGGGCATTGTGATTACATGGGTCTTGGAGCATTGTGATGACAAGGGTCATGGAGCCTTGTGATGACAAGGCCGTAGAACATTGTGATGGCAGGTGTCATAGAGCATTGTTATGACAGAGGTAATGGAGCATTGTGATGAGAAGAGCATTGAGCATTGGTCTGAAATATTTCATGGATTGTTGTGATGAGAGTGGGCATGGAGCACTGTGATGACAAGGGCACGGAGCACTGTGATACATGGGTCATGGAGGATTGTAATGACAAGGGCATGGAACATTGTGATGACATGGGCATCGAGCATTGTGATGACAAGTGTCATGGTGCTTTGTGATGACAAGGGCATGGAGCCATATGATGAGAGGGTTCATGGAGCATTTTGATGACAATGACATGGAGCATTGTGATGCCAAGGGTCATGGAGCATTGAGATGACAAAGGTCATGGAGCATTTTGATGACAAGGGTGTGGTGCATGGTGATGAGAAGTGCAGGGAGCATTTTGATGACAGGGTCATGAAGCAATTTGATGAAAAGTGTAATGGAACATTTTGATGACAGTGGTTATAGAACACTGTGATGCCAGGGGTCATGGAGCTTTGGGATGAAAAGTGTCATGGAGCATTTTGATGACAGTGGTTATGGAACATTGTGATGTCATGGGTCAAGGAACATTGTGATGATAAGGGGATGTAGCATTGTGATGACAGGGGTCATGGATCATTGTGATAACAGGGGTGAGGGAGGATTGTGATGACTAGTGATGGAACATTGTGATATCTCATGTGAGAGAGCATTTGGATGAGAAGTTCATGGAGCATTGTGATTACAAGGTTTTTGGAGCATAGCGATGACAAGGTTGTGGATCATTGTGATGAAAATCGCATGGCACATTGTGATGACAAGGGTCATGGAGCATTGTTCTGACAAAGGCATGGAGCATTTGATGACAAGTGTCATGGAGAATTGTGATGAAAAGTTCGTGGAGCATTGTGGTTAAAATTGTCACAGAGCCTTGTGATGACGCGGGCATGGACCGTTGTCATGACAAACGTTATGAAGCATTGTGATGACTGGAGTCACGGGGCATTGTGATGACAGTGGTCATGGAGCATTGTGATGACAAAGGCATGGAGCACTGTGATGACAGGGGCATGGAGCATTGGTCTGACAAGTATCAGAGATTATTGTGATGACAGTGGACATGGTGCATTGTGATGACAAGGGCATGGAGCATTATGATGACAAGGTCAAGGATTATTGTGAAGACAGGTGTCAGGGAGCATTGTGATGACATATGTCATGGTCCATTGCGATGACAATGGCATGGAGCATTGTGATGCCAAATGTAATGGAGGATTGTAATGACAAATATAATGGAGCATTGTTATGACTACGGCTTGTAGCATTATGATGACAAGGGCCATTGAGAATTTTCATGACAATGTCATGAAGCATTGTGATGTCAAGGTCCTGGAGCATTGTGATGAGAAAACCATGGAGCCTTGTGATGAAAAGTCTCATGGAGCATACTGATGAAAAGGGGCATGGAGCATTGTGATTACAGGGGTCTTGGAACATTGTGCTAACAAGGGCATGGAGCATTGTGATGACAAGGGCATGGGTCATTGTTCTAATAAGTTTCATGGATTATTGTGATGAGAGTTGGAATGGCGCATTGTGATGACAAGGGCATGGATCATTGTGATGAGAAGGTCATGCAGTATTGTGAAGACAGCTGTCAGGGAGCATTGTGATGACATATTTAATGGCCCATTGTGGTGACAATGGCATGGAGCATTGTGATGCCAAGTTTCATCGAGGATTCTGATGACAAAGGTAAAGGAGCATTGTGATGACAATGGCTTGGAGCATAGTGATGACAAGTTTCAGGGAGCATTGTGCTGACAAGTGCATGGAGAATTGTGATGACAAGGGTCATGGAGCATTCTGATGACAAGCTTGTGGAGTATTTTGATGACAATGGCATGGAGCATTGTGATGAAAACGCCATGGGGCTTTGTGATGAAAAAGGCAAGGAGCCTTTTCGTGACAGGGTTCAAGGAGCATTCTGTCGACAAGTGTCTGGGAGCATTGTGATGACAAGTGTATTGAGAATTGTGATGACAAAGGTCATGGAGCATTGTGATGAAAAGGGCATGGAGTATTGTGATGACAGGCATCATGGAGCGTTGTGATGAAAAGTGTTATGGAACATTGTGATCACAAGGCTTTGGAGCATTGCGATGACAGAGGTCATGGATCATTTTGATTTCAAGGAGCATGGAGCATTGTGATGACAAGGGCATGAAGCAATGGGATCCCAAGGTTCATGGAGGATAGTGATGACAATGGTAATGGAGTATAGAGATGACAAGCACATAGAGCATTGTAATGACAAGGTCATGTAGCATTTTGCTGACAAAGGCATGGAGCATTGTAATGACAGGTGTCATGGAGCACTGTGATGACAAGAGTCACGGAGCATTGTGAATACAGGGGTCATGGAGCATTGGGATGACAAGGGCATGGATCATTGTGATGACAAGGGTCATGGAGCATTGGGCTGAAAATGTTCATGGAGTATTGTGATGAAAGCGGTCATGGAACATTGTGATGACTAGGGAAAGGAGCATTGTGATGACAAGAGTCCCGGATCATTGTGTTGTCAGGTGTCATTGAGTGTTGTGATGACAGTGATCATGGATCATTGTGATGATATTGGTCTTGGAGCATTTTGATGAGAAGGTCATGGGGCATTGGGCTGAAAATATTCATGGAGTATTGTGATGACAGTCTTCATGGAGCATTGTGATGACAAGGGAATGGAGCATGGTGATGACAAGGTCCTGGAGCATTGTGATGAGATGACCATGGAGACTTGTGATGACAAGTCTCATGGAGCATTCTGATGAAAAGGGGCATGGAGCATTGTGATTACAGGGGTCTTGGAGCATTGTGATGACAAGGGCATTGAGCATTGTGTGGAGAAGGCCATGGAACATTCTGATGACATGCGTCATGGAGCTTTGTGATGACAAGGGCATGGAGCTTTGTGATTACAGGGGTCTTGGTGCATTGTGATGACAGAGGTAATGGAGAATTGTGATGAGAAGGGAATGGAGCATTGTGATTACAAGGTTTCTGGAGCATTGCGATGACAAATTTCTGGACCGTTGGGATGAAAAGCGTGTCGCACATTGTTATGACAAGTGTCATGGAGCATTTTTCTAACAAAGGCATGGAGCATTGTGATGACAAGTGTCACGGAGCATTGTGATGAAAATTTCATGGAGCATTGTGGTTACAAAGGTAACAGTGCCTTGTGATAACACGGGTATCGACCACTGTGATGACAAATGTTATGAAGAATTGTGATGACTGGAGTCACGGAGCATTGTGATGACATGTGTCATGGAGCATTGTGATGAAAAGGGCATGGAGCATTGTGCTGAGAATGGCATAGAGCATTGTGATGACATGTGTCATGGAGCATTGTGATGACAAGCATCACGGAGCACTGTGAATACAGGGGTCATGGAGCATTAGGATGACAAGGGCATGGATCATTGTGATGACAAGGATCATGGATAATTGGGCTGAAAATATTCCTGGAGTATTGTGATGACGGGGGTCATGGAGCATTGTGATGACAATGGAATGGAGCATGGTGATGACAAGGTCCTGGAGCATTGTGATGAGATGACCAGGGAGACTTGTGATGACAAGTTTCATGGAGCATCCTGATGAAAAGGGGCATGGAGCATTGTGATTACAGGGATCTTGGAGCATTGTGATGACAAGGGCATGGAGCATTGTGAGGAGAAGGCCATGGAACATTCTGATTACATGCGTCATAGAGCTTTGTGATGAAAAGGGCATGGAGCACTGTGATTACAGGGGTCTTGGAGCATTGTGATGACAAGGGTCATGGAGCCTTGTGATGACAAGGCCGTGGAACATTGTGATGGCAGGTGTCATAGAGCATTGTTATGACAGAGGTAATGGAGCATTGTGATGAGAAGAGCATTGAGCATTGGTCTGAAATATTTCATGGATTGTTGTGATGAGAGTGGGCATGGAGCATTGTGATGACAAGGGCACGGAGCACTGTGATACATGGGTCATGGAGGATTGTAATGACAAGGGCATGGAGCATTGTGATGAGAAGGGCATCGAGCATTGTGATGACAAGTGTCATGGTGCTTTGTGATGACAAGAGCATGGAGCCATATGATTAGAGGGTTCATGGAGCATTGTGATGACAATGACATGGAGCATTGTGATGCCAAGTGTCATGGAGATTTGTGATGACAAAGTCATGGAGCATTTTGATGACAAGGGTGTGGTGCATTGTGATGAGAAGTGCAGGGAGCATTTTGATGACAGGGTCATGCAGCAATTTGATGAAAAGTGCAATGGAACATTTTGATGACAGGGGTTATAGAACACTGTGATGACAGGGGTCATGGAGCTTTGGGATGAAAAGTGTCATGGAGCATTTTGATGACAGTGGTTATGGAACATTGTGATGTCATGGGTCATGGAACATTGTGATGATAAGGGGATGTAGCATTGGGATGACAGGGGTCATGGAACATTGTGATAACAGGGGTGAGGGAGGATTGTGATGACTAGTGATGGAACATTGTGATATCTCATGTGAGAGAGCATTTGGATGAGAAGATCATGGAGCATTGTGATTACAAGTTTTATGGAGCATAGCGATGACAAGTTTGTGGATCATTGTGATGAATAGCGCATGGCACATTGTGATGACAAGTGTCATGGAGCATTGTTCTGAAAAAGGCATGGAGCATTTGATGACAAGTGTCATGGAGCATTGTGATGAAAAGTTCGTGGAGCATTGTGGTTAAAATGGTCACAGAGCCTTGTGATGACGCGGGCATGGACCGTTGTGATGACGAACGTTATGAAGCATTTTGATGACTGGAGTCACGGGGCATTGTGATGACAGGGGTCATGGAGCATTGTGATGACAAGGGCATGGAGCACTGTGATGACAGGGGCATGGAGCATTGGTCTGACAAGTTTCATAGATGATTGTGATGACAGTGGACATGGTGCATTGTGATGACAAGGGCATGGAGCATTATGATGACAAGGTCATGGAGTATTGTGAAGACAGGTGTCAGGGAGCATTGTGATGACATATGTCATGGTCCATTGCGATGACAATGGCATGGAGCATTGTGATGCCAAATGTAATGGAGGATTGTAATGACAAATATAATGGAGCATTGTTATGACTACGGCTTGTAGCATTATTATGACAAGGGCCATCGAGAATTTTCATGACAATGTCATGAAGCATTGTGATGACAAGGTCCTGGAGCACTGTGATGAGAAAACCATGGAGCCTTGTGATGACAAGTCTCATGGAGCATACTGATGAAACGGGGCATGGAGCATTCTGATTACAGGGGTCGTGGAACATTGTGATAACAAGGGCATGGAGCATTGTGATGACAAGGGCATGGGGCATTGGTCTAATAAGTTTCATGGATTGTTGTGGTGACAGTTGGAATGGCGCATTGTGATGACAAGGGCATGGAGCATTGTGATGACCAGGTCATGCAGTATTGTGAGAAGAGGTGTCACGGAGCATTGTGATGACATATGTATTAGCCCATTGTGATGAAAATGGCATGGAGCATTGTGATGCCAAATTTCATCGAGGATTCTGATGACAAAGGTAAAGGAGCATTGTGATGACAATGGCTTGGAGCATAGTGATGACAAGGTTCAGGGAGCATTGTGCTGACAAGTGCATGGAGAATCGTGATGACAAGGGTCATGGAGCATTCTGATGACAAGCTTGTGGAGTATTTTGATGACAATGGCATGGAGCATTGTGATGAAAACGGCATGGGGCTTTTTGATGAAAAAGGCAAGGAGCCTTTTGGTGACAGGATTCAAGGAGCATTCTGTCGACAAGTGTCTGGGAGCATTGTGATGACAAGTGTATTGAGAATTGTGATGACAAAGGTCATGGAGCATTGTGATGAAAAGGGCATGGAGTATTGTGATGACAGGCATCATGGAGCGTTGTGATGAAAAGTGTTATGGAACATTGTGATCACAAGTCTTTGGAGCCTTGCGATGACAGAGGTCATGGATTATTTAGATTTCAAGGAGCATGGAGCATTGTGATGACAAGGGCATGAAGCAAAGTGATCCCAAGGTTCATGGAGGATAGTGATGACAATGGTAATGCAGTATTGTGATGACAAGCACATAGAGCATTGTAATGCCAATGTCATGTAGCATTTTGCTGAAAAAGGCATGGAGCATTGTGATGACAGGTGTCATGGAACACTGTGATGACAAGCGTCATGGATCATTGTGAATACAGGGGTCATAGAGCATTGGGATGACAAGGGCATGGATCACTGTGATGACAAGGGTCATGGAGAATTGGGCTGAAAATGTTCATGGAGTATTGTGATGACATGGGTAATGGAGCATTGTGATGCCTAGGGAATGGAGCATTGTGATGACAAGTGTCCCGGATCATTGTGTTTTCAGGTGTCATTGAGTGTTGTGATGACAGTGATCATGGAGGATTGTGATGACAATGGAATGGACCGTGGTGATGACAAGGTCCTGGAGCATTGTGATGAGATGACCAGGGAGACTTGTGATGACAAGTTTCATGGAGCATTCTGATGAAAAGGGGCATGGAGCATTGTGATTACAGGGGTCTTGGAGCCTTGTGATGACAAGGGCATGGAGCATTGTGAGGAGAAGGCCATGGAATATTCTGATTACATGCGTCATGGAGCTTTGTGATGAAAAGGGCATGGAGCATTGTGATTACAGGGGTCTTGGAGCATTGTGATGACAAGAGTCATGGAGCCTTGTGATGACAAGGCCGTGGAACATTGTGATGGCAGGTGTCATGGAGCATTGTTATGATAGAGGTAATGGAGCATTGTGATGAGAAGTGCATTGAGCATTGGTCTGAAAAGTTTCATGGATTATTGTGATGAGAGTGGGCATGGAGCATTGTGATGACAAGGGCACGGAGCACTGTGATACATGGGTTATGGAGGATTGTAATGACAAGGGCATGGAGCATTGTGATGGGACGGGCATCGAGCATTATGATGACAAGTGTCATGGTGCTTTGTGATGACAAGGGCATGGAGCCATGTGATGAGAGGGTTCATGGAGCATTGTGATGACAATGACATGGAGCACTGTGATGCCAAGGGCCATGGAGCTTTGTGATGACAATGGTCATGGAGCATTTTGATGACAAGGGTGTGGTGCATTGTGATGAGAAGGGCAGGGAGCATTTTGATGACAGGGTCATGCAGCAATTTGATGAAAAGTGTAATGGAACATTTTGGTGACAGGGGTTATAGAACATTGTGATGCCAGGGGTCATGGAGCTTTGGGATGAAAAGGGTCATGGAGCATTTTGATGACAGGGGTTATGGAACATTGTGATGTCAGGGGTCATGGAACATTGTGCAGATAAGGGGATGTAGCATTGTGATGACAGGGGTCATGGAACATTGTGATAACAGGGATGAGGGAGGATAGTGATGACTAGTCATGGAACATTGTGATATCTCATGTGAGAGAGCATTTGGATGAGAAGTTCATGGAGCATTGTGATTACAAGGTTTATGGGGCATAGCGATGATAATTTGTGGATCATTGTGATGAAAAGCACATGGCACATTGTGAGGAAAAGGGGAATGGAGCATTGTTCTTACAAAGGCATGGAGCATTGTGATGACAAGGGTCACGGAGCATTGTGATGAAAATTTCATGGAGAATTGTGGTTAAAATGGTCACAGAGCCTTGTGATATCGCGGGCATGGACCGTTGTGATGACAAACGTCATGAAGCATTGTGATGACTGGAGACACGGGGCAGTGTGATGACAGGGGTCATGGAACATTGTGATAACAAGGGCATGGAGCACTGTGATGACAGGGGCATGGAGCATTTGTCTGACAAGTTTCATAGATGATTGTGATGACAGTGGACATGGTGCATTGTGATGACAAGGGCATGGAGCATTATGATGACAAGGTCATGGAGTATTGTGAAGACAGTTTTCAGGGAGCATTGTGATGACATATGTCATGGTCCATTGCGATGACAATGGCATGGAGCATTGTGATGCCAAATGTAATGGAGGATTGTAATGACAAATATAATGGAGCATTGTGATGACTACGGCTTGGAGCATTATGATGACAAGGGCCATTGAGAATTTTCATGACAATGTCGTGAAGCATTGTGATTACAAGGTCCTGGAGCATTGTGATGAGAAATCCTTGGAGCCTTGAGATGACAAGTCTCATGGAGCATACTGATGAATAGGGGAATGGAGCATTCTGATTACAGGGGTCTTGGAACATTGTGATAACAAAGGCATGGAGCATTGTGATGACAAGGGCATGGAGCTTTTGTCTAATAAGTTTCATGGATTATTGTGATGACATTTGGAATGGCGCATTGTGATGACAAGGGCATGGAGCATTGTGATGACCAGGTCATGCAGTATTGTGAGAAGAGGTGTCATGGATAATTGTGATGACATATGTATTAGCCCATTGTGATGACAATGGCATGGAGCATTGTGATGCCAAGTTTCATGGAGGATTCTGATGACAAAGGTAAAGGAGCATTGTGATGATAATGGCTAGGAGCATAGTGATGACAAGGTTCAGGGAGCATTGTGCTGACAAGTGCATGGAGAATTGTGATGACAAGGGTCATGGAGCATTCTGATGACAAGCTTGTGGAGTATTTTGATGACAATGGCATGGAGCATTGTGATGAAAACGGCATGGGGCTTTGTGATGAAAAAGGCAAGGAGCCTTTTCGTGACAGGGTTCAAGGAGCATTCTGTCGACAAGTGTCTGGGAGCATTGTGATGACAAGTGTATTGAGAATTGTGATGACAAAGGTAATGGAGCATTGTGATGAAAAGGGCATGGAGTATTGTGATGACAGGCATCATGGAGCGTTGTGATGAAAAGTGTTATGGAACATTGTGATCACAAGGCTTTGGAGCATTGCGATGAGAGAGGTCATGGATCATTTAGATTTCAAGGAGCATGGAGCATTGTGATGACAAGGGCATGAAGCAATGGGATCCCAAGTTTCATGGAGGAGAGTGATGACAATGGTAATGCAGTATTGTGATGACAAGCACATAGAGAATTGTAATGACAAGGTCATGTAGCATTTTGCTGACAAATGCATGGAGCATTGTGATGACAGGTGTCCTGGAGCACTGTGATGACAAGCGTCACGGAGCATTGTGAATAGAGGGGTCATAGAGCATTGGGATGACAAGGGCATGGATCATTTTGATGACAAGTGTCATGGAGCATTGGGCTAAAAATGTTCATGGAGTATTGTGATGACAGGGGTCATGGAGCATTGTGATGACTAGGGAATGGAGCATTGTGATGACAAGTGTCCCGGATCATTGTGTTTTCAGGTGTCATTGAGTGTTGTGATGACAGTGATCATGGAGCATTGTGATGACAATGGAATGGAGCGAGGTGATGACAAGGTCCTGGAGCATTGTGATGAGATGACCAGGGAGACTTGTGATGACAAGTTTCATGGAGCATTCTGATGAAAAGGGGCATGGAGCATTGTGATTACAGGGGTCTTGGAGCCTTGTGATGACAAGGGCATGGAGCATTGTGAGGAGAAGGCCATGGAATAGTCTGATTACATGCGTCATGGAGCTTTGTGATGAAAAGGGCATGGAGCATTGTGATTACAGGGGTCTTGGAGCATTGTGATGACAAGAGTCATGGAGCCTTGTGATGACAAGGCCGTGGAACATTGTGATGTCAGGTGTCATGGAGCATTGTTATGACAGAGGTAATGGAGCATTGTGATGAGAAGTGCATTGAGCATTGGTCTGAAAAGTTTCATGGATTATTGTGATGAGAGTGGGCATTGAGCATTGTGATGACAAGGGCACGGAACACTGTGATACATGGGTCATGGAGGATTTTAATGACAAGGGCATGGAGCATTGTGATGGGAAGGGCATCGAGCATTGTGATGACAAGTGTCATGGTGCTTTGTGATGACAAAGGCATGGAGACATGTGATGAGAGGTTTCATGGAGCATTGTGATGACAATGACATGGAGCATTGTGATGCCAAGTGTTATGGAGCTTTGTGATGACTAAGGTCATGGAGCATTTTGATGACAAGAGTGTGGTGCATTGTGTTGAGAAGGGCAGGGAGAATTTTGATGACAGTGTCATGCAGCAATTTGATGAAAAGTGTAATGGAACATTTTGGTGACAGGGTTTATAGAACATTGTGATGCCAGGGGTCATGGAGCTTTGGAATGAAAAGGGTCATGGAGCATTTTGATGACAGGGGTTATGGATCATTGTGATGTCAGGTGTCATGGAACATTGTGCAGATAAGGGGATGTAGCATTGTGATGACAGGGGTCATGGAACATTGTGATAACAGGGATGAGGGAGGATAGTGATGACTAGTGATGGAACATTGTGATATCTCATGTGAGAGAGCATTTGGATGAGAAGTTCATGGAGCATTGTGATTACAAAATTTATGGAGCATAGCGATGATAAGTTTGTGGATTATTGTGATGAAAAGCACATGGCACATTGTGAGGACAAGTGGAATGGAGCATTGTTCTGACAAAGGCATGGAGCATTGTGATGACAAGGGTCACGGAGCATTGTGATGAAAAGTTCATGGAGCATTGTGGTTAAAATGGTCACAGAGCTTTGTGATATCGCGGGCATGGACCGTTGTGATGACAAAAGTCATGAATCATTGTGATGACTGGAGACACGGGGCAGTGTGATGACAGGGGTTATGGAGCATTGTGATGACAAGGGCATGGAGCACTGTGATGACAGGGGCATGGAGCATTGGTCTGACAAGTTTCATAGATGACTGTGATGACAGTGGACATGGTGCATTGTGATGACAAGGGCATGGAGCATTATGATGACAAGGTCATGGAGCATTCTGATGACAAGGTTGTGGAGTATTTTGATGACAATGGCATGGAGCATTGTGATGAAAACGGCATGGCGCTTTGTGAAGAAAAAGGCAAGGAGCCTTTTCGTGACAGGGTTCAAGGAGCATTCTGACGACAATTGTCAGGGAGCATTGTGATGAAAAGTGTATTGAGAATTGTGATCACAAATGTCATGGAGCATTGTGATGAAAAGGGCATGGAGTATTGTGATGACAGGCATCATGGAGCATTGTGATGAAAAGTGTTATGGAACATTGTGATCACAAGGGTTTGGAGCATTGCGATGACAGAGGTCATGGATCATTTTGATTTCAAGGAGCATGGAGCATTGTGATGACAAGGGCATGAAGCAATGGGATCCCAAGGTTCATGGAGGATAGTGATGACAATGGTAATGCAGTATTGTGATGACAAGCACATAGAGCATTTTAATGACAAGGTCATGTAGCATTTTCCTGACAAAGGCATAGAGCATTGTGATGACAGGTGTCATGGAGCACTGTGATGACAAGCGTCACAGAGCATTGTGAATACAGGGGTCATGGAGCATTGGGATGACAAGGGCATGGATCATTGTGATGACAAGGGTCATGGAGCATTGGGCTGAAAATGTTCATGGAGTGTTGTGATGAAAGGGGTCATGGAGCATTGTGATGACTAGGGAAAGGAGCATTGTGATGACAAGAGTCCCGGATCATTGTGTTGTCAGGTGTCATTGAGTGTTGTGATGACAGTGATCATGGAGCATTGTGATGATATTGGTCTTGGAGCATTGTGATGAGAAGGTCATGGGGCATTGGGCTGTAAATGTTCATGGAGCATTGTGATGACAGGCTTCATGGAGAATTGTGATGACAAGGGAATGGAGCATTGTGATGACAAGGTCCTGCAGCATTGTGATGAGATGACCATGGAGACTTGTGATGACAAGTCTCATGGAGCATTCTGATGAAAAGGGGCATGGAGCATTGTGATTACAGGGGTCTTGGAGCATTGTGATGACAAGGACATTGAGCATTGTGTGGAGAAGGCTATGGAACATTCTGATGACATGCGTCATGGAGCTTTGTGATGACAAGGGCATGGAGCTTTGTGATTACAGGGGTCTTGGTGCATTGTGATGACAGAGGTAATGGAGAATTGTGATGAGAAGGGAATGGAGCATTGTGATTACAAGGTTTCTGGAGCATTGCGATGACAAATTTCTGGACCGTTGGGATGAAAAGCGTGTCGCACATTGTGATGACAAGTGTCATGGAGCATTGTGATGAAAATTTCATGGAGCATTGTGGTTACAAAGGTAACAGTGCCTTGTGATAACACGGGTATCGACCATTGTGATTACAAATGTTATGAAGAATTGTGATGACTGGAGTCACGGAGCATTGTGATGGCAGGGGTCATGGAGCATTGTGATGAAAAGGGCATGGAGCATTGTGCTGAGAATGGCATAGAGCATTGTGATGACGTGTCATGGAGCATTGTTATGACAAGCGTCACGGAGCATTGTGAATACAGGGGTCATGGAGCATTAGGATGACAAGGGCATGGATCATTGTGATGACAAGGGTCATGGAGAATTGGGCTGAAAATATTCCTGGAGTATTGTGATGACGGGGGTCCTGGAGCATTGTGATGACAATGGAATGGAGCATGGTGATGACAAGGTCCTGGAGCATTGTGATGAGATGACCAGGGAGACTTGTGATGACAAGTTTCATGGAGCATCCTGATGAAAAGGGGCATGGAGCATTGTGATTACAGGGGTCTTGGAGCATTGTGATGACAAGGGCATGGAGCATTGTGAGGAGAAGGCCATGGAACATTCTGATTACATGCGTCATGGAGCTTTGTGATGAAAAGGACATGGAGCATTGTGATTAGAGTGGTCTTGGAGCATTGTGATGACAAGGGTCATGGTGCCTTGTGATGACAAGGCCGAGGAACATTGTGTTGCCAGGGTTCATGGAGCATTTTTATGACATAGGTAATAGAGCAGTGTGATGAGAAGGGCATTGAGCATTGTTCTGATATATTTCATGGATTATTGTGATGAGAGTGGGCATGGAGCATTGTGATGACAAGGGCACAGTACACTGTTATACATGGGTCATGGTGGATTGTAATGACAAGGGCATGGAGCATTGTGATGAGAATGGCATCGAGCATTGTGATGACAAGTGTCATGGAGCTTTAGATGACAAGGGCATGGAGCAATGTGAGGAGATGGTTCATGGATCATTGTGATGACAATGACATGGAGCATTGTGATGCCAAGGGTCATGGAGCTTTGTGATGACAAAAGTCATGGAGGATTTTGATGACAAATGTGTTGTGCATTGTGATGAGAAGGGCAGGGAGTATTTTTTTTAACATCTTTATTGGAGTATAACAGCTTTACATTGTTGCGTTAGTTGCTGCTGTGTAACAAAGTGAATCAGCTACACATATACATATATCCCCATATCTTCTCCCTCTTACATCTCCCTCCACTCTCCTTATCCCACCCCTCTAGGTGGTCACAAAGCACTGAGCTGATCTCCCTGTGCTATGCGGCTGCTTCCCACTAGCTATCTATTTTACATTTGGTAGTGTATATTTGTCAATGTCACTCTCTCACTTCATCTCAGCTTACCCTTGTTTTTTTTTGTTTTGTTTTTGTTTTTTGTTTTTTTTTAATTTTTTGCCTTATAACAAATTTAATCAGTTATACATATACATATGTTTCCATATCCCCTCCCTTTTGCGTCTCCCTCCCACCCTCCCTATCCCACCCCTCCAGGCGGTCACAAAGCACCGAGCTGATTTCCCTGTTCTATGCGGCTGCTTCCCACTAGCTATCTACCTTACGTTTGGTAGTGTATATATGTCCATGCCGCTCTTTCACTTTGTCAGAGCTTACCCTTCCCCCTCCCCATATCCTCAAGTCCATTCTCTAGTAGGTCTGTGTCTTTATTCCTGTCTTACCCCTATGTTCTTCATGACATTTTTTTCTTAAGTTCCATATATATGTGTCAGAATACAGTATTTGTCTTTCTCTTTCTGACTTACTTCACTCTGTATGACAGACTCTAGGTCTATCCACCTCATTACAAATAGCTCAATTTCATTTCTTTTTATGGCTGAGTAATATTCCATTGTATATATGTGCCACATCTTCTTTATCCATTCATCCGATGATGGACACTTAGGTTGTTTCCATCTCCGGGCTATTGTAAATAGGGCTGCTATGAACATTTTGGTACATGTCTCTTTTTGAATTATGGTTTTCTCAGGGTATATGCCCAGTAGTGGGATTGCTGGGTCATATGGTAGTTCTATTCGTAGATTTTTAAGGAACCTCCATACCGTTCTCCATAGTGGCTGTACCAATTCACATTCCCACCAGCAGTGCAAGAGTGTTCCCTTTTTTCCACACCCTCTCCAGCATTTATTGTTTCTAGATTTTTTGATAATGGCCATTCTGACTGGTGTGAGATGATATCTCATTGTAGTTTTGATTTGCATTTCTCTAATGAGTAAAGATGTTGAGCATCCTTTCATGTGTTTCTTGGCAGTCTGTATATCTTTTGTGGAGAAATGTCTATTTAGGTCTTCTGCCCATTTTTGGATTGGGTTGTTTGTTTTTTTGTTATTGAGCTGCATGAGCTGCTTATAAATTTTGGAGATTAATCCTTTGTCAGTGGCTTCATTTGCAAATATTTTCTCCCATTCTGAGGGTTGTCTTTTGGTCTTGTTTATGGTTTCCTTTGCTGTGCAAAAGCTTTTAAGTTTCATTAGGTCCCATGTGTTTATTTTTGTCTTTATTTCCATTTCTCTAGGAGGTGGGTCAAAAAGGATCTTGCTGTGATTTATGTCATAGAGTGTTCTGCCTATGTTTTCCTCTAAGAGTTTGATAGTGTCTGGCCTTACATTTAGGTCTTTAATCCATTTTGAGCTTATTTTTGTGTATGGTGTTAGGGAGTGATCTAATCTCATACTTTTACATGTCCCTATCCAGTTTTCCCAGCACCACTTATTGAAGAGACTGTCCTTTCTCCACTGTACATTCCTTCCTCCTTTATCAAAGATAAGGTGACCATATGTCCGTGGGTTTAACTCTGGGCTTTCTATCCTGTTCCATTGATCTATCTTTCTGTTTTTGTGCCAGTACCATACTGTCTTGATTACTGTAGCTTTGTAGTATAGTCTGAAGTCAGGGAGCCTGATTCCTCCAGCTCCATTTTTCGTTCTCAAGATTGCTTTGGCTATTCGGGGTCTTTTGTGTTTCCATACAAATTGTGAAATTTTTTGTTCTAGTTCTGTGAAAAATGCCAGTGGTAGTTTGATAGGGATTGCATTGAATCTGTAGATTGCTTTGGGTAGTAGAGTTATTTTCACAATGTTGATTCTTCCAATCCAAGAACATGGTACATCTCTCCACCTATTTGTATCATCTTTAATTTCTTTCATCAGTGTCTTATAATTTTCTGCATACAAGTCTTTTGTCTCCTTAGGTAGGTTTATTCCTAGATATTTTATTCTTTTTGTTGCAATGGTAAATGGGAGTGTTTCCTTGATTTCACTTTCAGATTTTTCATCATTAGTATATAGGAATGCCAGAGATTTCTGTGCATTAATTTTGTATCCTGCAACTTGACCAAATTCATTGATTAACTCTAGTAGTTTTCTGGTAGCATCTTTAGGATTCTCTATGTATAGTATCATGTCATCTGTAAACAGTGACAGCTTTACTTCTTTTTTTCCGATTTGGATTCCTTTTATTTCCTTTTCTTCTCTGATTGCTGTGGCTAAAACTTCCAAAACTAGGTTGAATAAGAGTGGTGAGAGTGGGCAACCTTGTCTTGTTCCTGATCTTAGTGGAAATGGTTTCAGTTTTTCACCATTGAGGACGATGCTGG
This sequence comes from Mesoplodon mirus, assembly GCF_964341445.2. NCBI lineage: Eukaryota > Metazoa > Chordata > Mammalia > Artiodactyla > Ziphiidae > Mesoplodon > Mesoplodon mirus. The sequence goes on along the minus strand of NW_028295649.1, from coordinate 539,298 downwards.
CTGTGGGTTTGTCATATATGGCCTTTATTATGTTGAGGAAAGTTACCTCTATGCCTACTTTCTGCAGGGTTTTTATCATAAATGGGTGTTGAATTTTGTCGAAAGCTTTCTCTGCATCTATTGAGATGATCATATGTTTTTTTCTCCTTCAATTTGTTAATATGGTGTATCACGTTGATTGATTTGCGTATATTGAAGAATCCTTGCATTCCTGGAATAAACCCCACTTGATCATGGTGTATGATCCTTTTAATGTGCTGTTGGATTCTGTTTGCTAGTATTTTGTTGAGGATTTTTGCATCTATGTTCATCAGTGATATTGGCCTGTAGTTTTCTTTCTTTGTGACATCCTTGTCTGGTTTTGGTATCAAGGTGATGGTGGCCTCGTAGAATGAGTTTGGGAGTGTTCCTCCCTCTGCTATATTTTGGAAGAGTTTCAGAAGGATAGGTGTTAGCTCTTCTCTAAATGCTTGATAGAATTCGCCTGTGAAGCCATCTGGTCCTGGGCTTTTGTTTGTTGGAAGATTTTTTATCACAGTTTCAATTTCAGTGCTTGTGATTGGTCTGTTCATATTTTCTATTTCTTCCTGATTCAGTCTTGGCAGGTTGTGCATTTCTAAGAATTTGTCCATTTCTTCCAGGTTGTCCATTTTATTGGCATAGAGTTGCTTGTAGTAATCTCTCATGATCTTTTGTATTTCTGTAGTGTCAGTTGTTACTTCTCCTTTTTCATTTCTAATTCTATTGATTTGAGTCTTCTCCCTTTTTTTCTTGATGAGTCTCGCTAATGGTTTATCAATTTTGTTTATCTTCTCAAAGAACCAGCTTTTAGTTTTATTGATCTTTGCTATCGTTTCCTTCATTTCTTTTTCATTTATTTCTGATCTGATTTTTATGATTTCTTTCCTTCTGCTAACTTTGGGATGTTTTTGTTCTTCTTTCTCTAATTGCTTTAGGTGCAAGGTTAGGTTGTTTATTCGAGATGTTTCCTGTTTCTTAAGGTGGGATTGTATTGCTATAAACTTCCCTCTTAGAACTGCTTTTGCTGCATCCCATAGATTTTGGGTCGTCGTGTCTCCATTGTCATTTGTTTCTAGGTATTTTTTAATTTCCTCTTTGATTTCTTCAGTGATCACTTCGTTATTAAGTAGTGTATTGTTTAGCCTCCATGTGTTTGTATTTTTTACAGATCTTTTCCTGTAATTGATATCTAGTCTCCTAGCATTGTGGTCGGAAAAGATACTTGATACAATTTCAATTTTCTTAAATTTACCAAGGCTTGATTTGTTACCCAAGATATGATCTATCCTGGAGAATGTTCCATGAGCACTTGAGAAAAATGTGTATTCTGTTGTTTTTGGATGGAATGTCCTATAAATATCAATTAAGTCCATCTTCTTTAATGTATCATTTAAAGCTTGTGTTTCCTTCTTTATTTTCATTTTGGATGATCTGTCCATTGGTGAAAGTGGGGTGTTAAAGTCCCCTACTATGAGTGTGTTACTGTCGATTTCTCCTTTTATGGCTGTTAGTATTTGCCTTATGTATTGAGGTGCTCCTATGTTGGGTGCATAAATATTTACAATTGTTATATCTTCTTCTTGGATCGATCCCTTGATCATTATGTAGTGTCCTTCTTTGTCTCTTCTAGTAGTCTTTATTTTAAAGTCTATTTTGTCTGATATGAGAATTGCTACTCCAGCTTTCTTTTGGTTTCCATTTGCATGGAATATCTTTTTCCATCCCCTTACTTTCAGTCTGTATGTGTCTCTAGGTCTGAAGTGGGTCTCTTGTAGACAGCATATAGATGGGTCTTGTTTTTGTATCCATTCAGCCACTCTGTGTCTTTTGGTGGGAGCATTTAGTCCATTTACATTTAAGGTAATTATCGATATGTATGTTCCTATTCCCATTTTCTTAATTGTTTTGGGTTCGTTATTGTAGGTCTTTTCCTTCTGTTGTGTTTCTTGCCTAGAGAAGTTCCTTTAGCATTTGTTGTAAAGCTGGTTTGGTGGTGCTGAACTCTCTCAGCTTTTGCTTGTCTGTAAACATTTTAATTTCTCCATCAAATCTGAATGAGATCCTTGCTGGGTAGAGTAATCTTGGTTGCAGGTTTTTCTCCTTCATCACTTTAATTATGTCCTGCCACTCCCTTCTGGCTTGTAGAGTTTCTGCTGAGAGATCAGCTGTTATCCTGATGGGGATTCCCTTGTGTGTTATTTGTTGTTTTTGCCTTGCTGCTTTTAATATGATTTCTTTGTGTATAATTTTTGACAGTTTGATTAATATGTGTCTTGGCGTATTTCTCCTTGGATTTATTCTGTATGGGACTCTCTGTGCCTCCTGGACTTGATTAACTATTTCCTTTCCCATATTAGGGAAGTTTTCAACTATAATCTCTTCAAATATTTTCTCAGTCCCTTTCTTTTTCTCTTCTTCTTCTGGAACCCCTATAATTCGAATGTTGGTGCGTTTAATGTTGTCCCAGAGGTCTCTGAGACTGTCCTCTGTTCTTTTCATTCTTTTTTCTTTATTTTGCTCTGCAGCAGTTATTTCCACTATTTTATCTTCCACCTCACTTATCCGTTCTTCTGCCTCAGTTATTCTGCTATTGATCCCATCTAGAGTATTTTTTATTTCATGCATTGTGTTTTTAATCGATGCTTGATTCATCTTTAGTTCTTCTAGGTCCTTGTTAACTGTTTCTTGCATTTTGTCTATTCTATTTCCTAGATTTTGGATCTGGGAAATATAATCTTGGATCATCTTTACCATCATTATTCTGAATTCTTTTTCAGGTAGACTGCCTATTACCTCTTCATTTGTTAGATCTGGTGGGTTTTTATCTTGCTCCTTCTCCTGCTGTGTGTTTTTCTGTCTTCTCATTTTGCTTATGTTACTGTGTTTGGGGTCTCCTTTTTGCAGGCTGCAGGTTCGTAGTTCCCGTTGTTTTTGGTGTCTGTCCCCAGTGGCTAAGGTTGGTTTAGTGGGTTGTGTAGGCTTCCTGGTGGAGGGTACTAGTGCCTGTGTTCTGGTATATGAGGCTGGATCTTGTCTTTCTGGTGGGCAGGTCCAGGTCTGGTGGTGTGTTTTGGGGTGTCTGCAGACTGTTTATGAGTTTAGGCCACCTCTCTGCTAATGGGTGGTGTTGTGTTCCTGTCTTGCTAGTTGTTTGGCATAGGGTGTCCAGCACTGTAGCTTGCTGGTCGTTGAGTGAAGCTGGGTGCTGGTGTTGAGATGGAGATCTCTGGAAGATTTTTGCCGTTTGATATTATGTGGAGCTGGGAGGTCTCTTGTGGACCAGTGTCCTGAAGTTGGCTCTCCCACCTCAGAGGCACAGCACTGACTCCGGGCTCCTCAATTTGGGATGATGTGTTGTCTATTCATGTATTCCACAGATGCAGAGTACATCAAGTTGATTGTGGAGCTTTAATCCGCTGCTTCTGAGGCTGCTGGGAGAGGTTTCCCTTTCTCTTCTTTGTTCTCACAGCTCCTGGGTCTCAGCTTTGGATTTGGCCCCGCCTCTGCATGTAGGTCGCCGGAGGGCGTCTGTTCTTCGCTCAGGCAGGACAGGGTTAAAGGAGCAGCCTCTTCGGGGACACTGGCTCACTCAGACCGGGCGGGAGGGAGGGGCACGGAGTGTGGGGCGAGCCTGCAGCGGCAAAGGTCGGCGTGACGTTGCACCAGTCTGAGGCGCGCCGTGCGTTCTCCCAGGGAAGCCGCCCCTGGATCCCGGGACCCCGGCAGTGGCGGGCTGCACAGGCTCCCGGAAGGGCGGTGTGGGCTGTGACCTGCGCTCGCACACAGGCTTCTTGGCAGCAGCAGCAGCAGCCCCAGCGTCCCACGCCCGTCTCTGGGCTCCACGCTTTCAGTCGCGACTCGTGCCCGTCTGTGGAGCCCCTTTAAGCAGCGCACTTAATCCCCTCTCCTCGCGCACCAGGAAACCAAGAGGGAAGAAAAAGTCTCTTGCCTCTTCGGCAGCTCCAGAGTCTTCCCGGACTCCCTCCTGGCTAGCTGTGGCACATTAGCCCCCTTCAGGCTGAGTTCTCGCCGCCAGCCCCAGTCCTCTCCCTGCGCTCTGACTGAAGCCCGAGCCTCAGCTTCCAGTGCAGCGTGCCCCGGCGGGCGAGCAGACAAGCCTCTCGGGCTGGTGAGTGCCGCTCGGCACTGATCCTCTGTGTGGGGATCTCTCCGCTTTGCCCTACCCAGGTATGTGGGGGGTTTCTTGCCTTTTGGGAGGTCTGGGGTCTTCTGCCAGCGTTCAGTAGGTGTTCTGTAGGAGTTGTTCCACGGGTAGCTGTATTTCTCCAGGGAGCATTTTGATGACAGGGTCATGCAGCATTTTGATGAAAAGTGTAATGGAACATTTTGATGACATTTGTTATAGAACATTGTGTTGCCAGGGATCAGGGAGCTTTGGGATGAAAAGGGTCATGGAGCATTTTGATGACAGGGGTTATGGAACATTGTGATGTCAGGGGTCAAGGAACATTGTGCTGATAAGGGGATGTAGCATTGTGATAACAGGGGTCATGGAACATTGTGATAACAGGGTTGAGCGAGGATTGTGATGCCTAGAGATGGAACATTGTGATATCTCATGTGAGAGAGCATTTGGATGAGAAGTGCATGGAACATTGTGATTACAAGGTTTATGGAGCATAGCGATGACAAGGTTGTGGATCATTGTGATGAAAAGTGCATGGCACATTGTGATGACAAAGGTCATGGAGCATTGTTCTGACAAAGGCATGGAGCATTGTGATGACAAGGGTCATGGAGCATTGTGATGAAAAGTTCGTGGAGCATTGTGGTTAAAATGGTCACAGAGCCTTGTGATGACACGGGCATGGACCATTGTAATGACAAACGTTATGAAGCATAGTGATGACTGGAGTCACGGAGCATTGTGATGACAGGGGTCATGGAGCATTGTGATGACAAGGACATGGAGCATTGTGAGGACAGGGACATGGAGCATTGGTCTGAGAAGTTTCATAGATTATTGTGATGACAGTGGACGTGGTGCATTGTGATGACTAGGGCATGGAGCATTGTGAAGACAAGGGCATGGAGTATTGTGAAGACAGGTGTCAGGGAGCATTGTGATGACCTATGTCATGGTCCATTGCGATGACAATAGCATGGAGCATTGTGATGCCAAATGTAATGGAGGATGTGATGACAAATATAATGGAGCATTGTGATGACTAGGGCTTGGAGCATTATGTTGACAAGGGACATTGAGAATTTTCATGACTATGTCGTGAAGCATTGTGATGATAAGGTCCTGGAGCATTGTGATGAGAAAATCATGGAGGCTTGTGATGACAAATCTCAAGGAGCATACTGATGAAAAGGGGCCTGGAGCATTCTGATTACAGGGGACTTGGAACATTGTGATACAAGGGCATGGAGCATTGTGATGACAAGTGTATGCAATATTGTGAAGAGAGGTGTCAGGGAGCATTGTGATGACATATGTAATGGCCCATTGTGATGACAATGGCATGGAGCATTGTGATGCCAAGTGTCATGGAGGATTCTAATGACAAAGGTAATGGAGCATTGTGATGACAAGGGTTTGGAGCATTGTGATGACAAGGGTCAGGGAGCATTGTGCTGACAAGTGCATGGATAATTGTGATGACAAGAGACATGGAGCATTCTGATGACAAGCTTGTGGTGTATTTTGATGACAATTGCATGGAGCATTGTGATGAAAATGGCATGGGGCATTGTGATGAAAAAGGAATGGAGCCTTTTGGTGACAGGGTTCAAGGAGCACTCTGACGACAATGTCAGGGAGCATTGTGATGACAAGTGTATTGAGAATTGTGATGACAAAAGTCATGGAGCTTTGTGATGAAAAGGGCATGGAGTATTGTGATGACGGGCATCATGGAGCTTTGTGATGACAAGTGTTACAGAACATTGTTTTCACAAGTGTTTGGAGCATTGTGATGACAGAGGTCATGGATCATTTTGATTTCAAGGAGCAGGGAGCATTGTGATGACAAGGGCATGGAGAATTTTGATGACAGGGCCATGGAACATTCTGATGACATGCGTCATGTAGCTTTTTGATGACAAGAGCATGGAGCATTTTGATTAGATGTGTCGTGGAGCATTGTGATGACAAGTGTCGTGGAGCCTTGTGATGACAAGGCCGTGGAACATTGTGATGGCAGGTGTCATGGAGCATAGTTATGACAGAGGTAAAGGAGCATTGTGATGAGAAGGGCATGGAGCATTGGTCTGAAATGTTTCATGGATTATTGTGATGAGAGTGGGCATAGAGCATTGTGATGATAAGGGCATGGAACACTGTGATACATGGGTCATGGAGGATTCTAATGACAAGGGCATGGGGCATTGTGATGAGAAGGGCATCGAGCATTGTGATGACAAGTGTCATGGAGCTTTGTGATGACAAGGGCATGGAGAAATGTGATGAGAGGGTTCATGGAGCATTGTGATGACAATGACCTGGAGCATTGTGATGCCAGGGGTAATGGAGCTTTGTGATGACAAAGGTCATGGAGCATTTTGATGACAAGTGCATGGTGCATTGTGATGAGAATGGCAGGGAGTATTTTGATGCCAGGGTCATGCAGCAATTTGATGAAAAGTGTATTGGAACATTTTGATGACAGGGGTTATAGAACATTGTGATGTCAGGTGTCATGGAACATTGTGATGATAAGGGGATGTAGCATTGTGATGACGGGGTCATGGGACATTGTGATTACAGGGGTGAGGGAGTATTGTGACGACTAGTGATGAAACACTGTGATATCTCTGGTGAGAGAGCATTTTGATGAGAAGTGTATGGAGCATTGTGATTACAAGGTTTATGGAGCATTGCAATGACAAGTTTCTGGACTGTTGTGATGAAAAGCGAATGGCACATTGTGATGAGAAGGGTCATGGAACATTTTTCAAACAAAGGCATGGAGCATTTTGATGACAATGGTCACGGAGCATTGTGATGAAAACGGCATGGGGCATTGTGATGAAAATGGCATGGAGCCTTTTCGTGACAGGGTTCTAGGAGCATTCTGATGACAAGTGTCAGGGAGCATTTTGATGACAAGTGTACTGAGCATTGTGATGACAATGGTCATGGAGCATTGTGATGAAAAGGGCATGGAATTTTGTGATGAGAGTCATCATGGAGCATTGTGATGACAAGTGTTATGGAACTTTGGGATCACAATGGTTTGGAGCATTGTGATGACAGAGGTCATGGATCATTTTGATTTCAAGGAGCATGGAGCATTGTGATGACAAGGGCATGAAGCAATGTGATCCCAAGGATCATGGAGGATTGTGATGACAATGGAAATGTAGTATTTTGATGACAAGCACATAGAGCATTGTAATGACAAGGTCATGTAGCATTTTGCTGACAAAGTCATGGAGAATTTTGATGACAGGTGTCATGGAGCACTGTGATGACAAGCGTCACGGAGCATTGTTAATACAGGGGTCATGGAGCATTGGGATGACAATGGCATGGATCATTGTGATGACAAGTGTCATGGAGCAGTGGGCTGAAAATGTTCATGGAGTATTGTGATGACAGGGGTCATCGAGCATTGTGATGACAGAGGTCAAGGAGAATTTTGATTTCATTGTGCTGACAATAGCCGGAAGCAATATGATGATGGGCATGATGCATTGTGATGACAGGGTTCATGGAGCATGGAGATGAAAAGGGGCATGGAGCATTGTGATTACAGGGGTCTTGGAGCACTGTGATGACAAGGGCATGGAGCATTTAATGAGAAGTCCATGGAACATTCTCATGACATGTGTCATGGTGCTTTGTGTTGACAAGGGCATGGAGCATTGTGATTACAGGGGTCTTGGAGCATTGTGATGACAAGTGTCATGGAGCCTTGTGATTACAAGGCCATGGAACATCGTGATGGATGGCGTCATGGAGCACTGTTATGACAGGGGTAATGGAGCATTGTGATGAGAAGGGCATGGAGCATTGTGATTACAAGTTTTATGGAGCAGTGCAATGAGAAAATTTTGGACTGTTGTGATGAAAAGTTCGTGGCAAATTGTGATGAAAAGGGTCATGGAGCATTTTTTTGACAAAGGCATGGAACATTGTGATGACAAGGGTCACGGAGTATTGTGATGAAATGTTCATGGAGCATTGTGGTTACAAACAACAGAGAGCCTTGTGATGACGCGGGCAGGGAGCATTGTGATGACAAATGTTATGAAGCATTGTGATGACTGGAGTCACGGAGCATTGTGATGACAGGGGTCATGGTGCATTGTGATGACAAGGACATGGAGCATTGTGATGACAGGGGCATGGAGCATTCGTCTGACAACTTTCATAGATTATTGTGAGGACAGTGGACATGGTGCATTGTGATGACAAGGGCATGGAGCATTGTGATGAGAAGGTCATGGAGTACTGTGAAGACAGTTGTCAGGGAGCATTGTGATGACATATGTCATGGTCCATTGTGATGACAATAGCAGGGAGCCTTGTGATGCCAAATGTAATGGAGGATTGTGTTGACAAATATAATGGAGCACTGTGATGACTAGGGCTTGGAGCATTATGATGACAAGGGCCATTGGGAATTTTCAGGACAAGGTCGTGAAGCATTTTGATGACAATGTCCTGGAGCATTGTGATGAGAAAAACATGGAGCCTTGTGATGACAAATCTCATGGAGCATACTGATGAAAATGGACATGGACAATTGTGATTACAGGCGTCTTGGAACATTGTGATGACATTTGCATGGAGCATTGTGAGGAGAAGGCCAAGAGCGGTCTGAAGACATGCGTCCTTTAGCTTTGTGATGACAAGGGCATGGAGCATTGTGATTACATGGGTCTTGGAGCATTGTGATGAAAAAGCATGGAGCCTTGTCATGACAGGGTTCAAGGAGCATACAGACAACAAGTGTCAGGGAGCATTTTGATGACAAGTGTATTGAGCATCGTGATGACAAAGGTCATGGAGCATTGTGATGAGAAGACCATGGATAACTGTGATGACGAGCGTCATGGTGCATTGTGATGACAAGTGTTTTGGAATATTGTGATCACAAGCGTTTGGAGCATTGTTATGACAGAGATCATGGAGCATTTTGATTTCATTGTGATGACAATAGCATGAAGCATTATGATGATGGTCATGGTGCATTGTGATGACAGGGTTCATGAAACATTGAGATGAAAATGGGCATGGATCATTGTGGTTACAGGGTTCTTTGAGCATTGTGATGAGAAGGGTCATGGAGCCTTGTGATGACAGGGCCATGGAACATCGTGATGGCAGGGGTCATGGATCATGGGTATGACAGGGATAATGGAGCATTGTGATGGCAGGGCAAGGAGCATTGTGATGAGAAGTCCATGGAGCCTTCTGATGATATGTGTCATGGAGGTTTGTGATGACAAGGACATGAAGCAATGTGATGAGAACCTTAATGGAGCACTGTGATGACAATGACATGGAGCATTGTGATGACAAGGGTTATGGATCTTTGTGATGACAAAGGTCATGGAGCATTTTGATGACAAGGGCGTTGTGCATTGTGATGAGAAGGGTAGGGAGCATTGTGATGACATGGTCATGGAGCAATTTGATGAAAAGTGTCAAGGATCATTTTGATGACAGTGGTTATGGAACATTGTGATGCCAGGGGTCATCGAACATTGTGATGATAAGTGCATGTAGCATTGTGATGACAGGAGTCATGGCAAATTTTGATGACAGGGGTGAGGGAATATTGTGACGAATATTGATGTAACATTGTGACATCAGTGGTGAGAGAGCATTTTGGTGAGAAGTCCATGGAGCATTGTGATGAAAAGGTTCATGGAGCATTGTGATGTCAAGATTGGGGAGCACTGTGATGACAAGCGCATGGTGCATTGGGATGACATGTGTCATGGAGCATTGTGCTGACAAGCGCATGGAGCATTGTGATGACAAGGGTCATGGAGCATTGTGCTGAGAAAGGCATAGAGCATTGTGATGACAAAGGTCAAACAGCATTGTGATGAAAATTTCATAGAGTATTGTTGTTAAAAAAGTTCACAGAGACTGTTGATGACGAGGTCATGGAACATTGTGATGACAAAGGTCATGAAGCATTGTGATAACTGGAGTCACGGAGCATTGAGATGACAGGGGACATGGAGCATTGTGATAACAAGGGCATGGAGTATTGTGATGACAAGGGCATGGAATATTGGTCTAATAAGTTTCATGGAATATCACGATGACAGTTGGAATGGCGCATTGTGATCACAACGGCATGGAGCATTGTGATGACCAGGTCATGAAGTATTGGGAAGACAGGTGTCAGGGAGCATTGTGATGACATATGTAATGGCCCATTGTGATGACAATGGCATGGAGCATTGTGATGCCAAGTGTCATGGAGGATTCTGATGACAAAGGTAATGGAGCATTGTGATGACAATGGCTTGGAGCACTGTGATGACAAGGGTCAGGGAGCATTGTGCTGACAAGTGCATGGAGAATTGTGATGACAAGGGTCATGGAGCATTCTGATGACAAGTTTGTGGAGTATTTTGATGGCAATGGCATGGAGCATTGTGATGAAAACGGCATGGGGCATACTGATGAAAAAGGCATGGAGCCTTTTCGTGACAGGTTTCAAGGAGCATTCTGATGACAAGTGTCAGGGAGCATTGTGATGACAAGTCTATTGAGAATTGTGATGACAAAGGTCATGGAGCATTGTGATGAAAAGGGCATGGAGTATTGTGATGACAGGCATCATGGAGCATTGTGATGACAAGTGTTATGGAACATTGTGATCACAAGTGTTTGGAGCACTGTGATGAGAGAGGTCATGGATCATTTTGATTTCAAGGATCATGGAGCATTGTGATGACAAGGGCATGAAGCAATGTGATCCCAAGGTTCATAGAGGATTGTGATGACAACGGTAATGGAGTATTGTGATGACAAGCATATAGAGCATTATAATGACAAGGTCATGTAGCATTTTGCTGACAAAGGCATGGAGCATTGTGATGACAAGTGTCATGGCGCACTGTGATAACAAGCGTCACGGAGCATTGTGAATACAGGGGTCATGTAGCATTGGGATGACAAGGGCAAAGATCATTTTGATGACAAGGCTCATGGAGCATTGGGCTGAAAATGTTCATGGAGTATTTTGATGACAGGGGTCATGGAGCATTGTGATGACAGAGGTCATGGAGAATTTTGATTTCATTGTGCTGACAATAGCCGGAAGCATTATGATGATTGGCATGATGCATTGTGATGAGAGGGTTCATGGAGCATTGAGATGAAAAGGGGCATGGAGCATTGTGATTACAGGGGTCTTGGAGCATTTTGATGACAAGGGCATGGAGCATTGTGTGCTGAAGGACATGGAACATTCTGATGACATGTGTCATGGAGCTTTGTGATGACAAGGGCATGGAGCATTGTGATGACAAGTGTCATGGAGCCTTGTGAAGACAAGGCCGTGGAACATTGTGATGGTAGTGGTAATGGAGCATTGTTATGACCGGGGTAATGGAGCATTGTGATGAGAAGGGAATGGAGCATTGTGATTTCAAGGTTTATGGAGCATTGTGATGACAAATTTGTGGACGGTTGGGATGAAAAGCGTGTCGCACATTGTGATGACAAGGGTCATGGAGCATTTTTCTGACAAAGGCATGGAGCATTGTGATGACAATTGTCACGGATAATTGTGATGAAAATTTCATGGAGCATTGTGTTTACAAAAGTCACAGAGCCTTGTGATGACATGGGTATCGACCACTGTGATGACAAATGTTATGAAGAATTGTGATGACTGGATTCACGGAGCATTGTGATGACAGGGGTCATGGAGGATTGTGATGAAAAGGGCATGGAGCATTGTGCTGAGAATGGCATACAGCATTGTGATGACATCTGTCATGGAGCACTGTGATGACAATCGTCACGGAGCATTGTGAATACAGGGGTCATGGAGCATTAGGTTGACAAGGGCATGGATCATTGTGATGACAGTGGTCATGGAGAATTGTGCTGAAAATGTTCCTGGAGTACTGTGATGACAGGGGTCATGGAGCATTGTGATGACTAGGGAATGGAGCATTGTGATGACAAGAGTCCCGGATCATTGTGTTGTAAGTTGTCATTCAGTGTTGTGATGACAGTGATCATGGAGCATTGTGATGATATTGGTCTTGGAGCATTGTGATGAGAAGGTCATGGGGCATTGGGCTGAAAATGTTCATGGAGTATTGTGATGACAGGGGTTATGGAGCATTGTGATGACAAGGGAATGGAGCATGGTGATGACAAGGTACTGGAGCATTGTGATGAGATGACTATGGAGACTTGTGATGACAAGTCTCTAGGAGCATTCTGATGAAAAGGGGCATGGAGCATTGTGATTACAGGGGTCTTGCAGCATTGTGATGACAAGAGTCCCGGATCATTGTGTTTTCAGGTGTCATGGAGTGTTGTGATGACAGTGGTCATGGAGCATTTTGATGATATTTGGCATGGATCATTTTGATTAGAAGGTCATGGAGCATTTGGCTGAAAATGTTCATGGAGTATTGTGATGCCAGGTGTTATGGAGCATTGTGATGACAAGGGAATGGAGCATGGTGATGACAAGGTACTGGAGCATGGTGATGAGATGACCATGGACACTTGTGATGACAAGTCTCATGGAGCATTCTGATGAGAAGAGGCATGGAGCATTGTGATTACAGGGGTCTTGGAGCATTTTGATGACAAGGGCATGGAGCACTCTGTGGAGAAGTCTATGGAACATTCTGATGACATGCGTCATGGAGCTTTGTGATGACAAGGGCATGGAGCATTGTGATTACAGTGGTCTTGAAGCATTGTGATGACAAGGGTCATGGAGCCTTGTGATGACAAGGCCGTGGAGCATTGTGATGGCAGGGGTCATGGAGCATTGTTATGACAGAGGTAATGGAGCATTGTGATGAGAAGGGCATTGAACATTGGTCTGAAATGTTTCATGGATTATTGTGATGAGAGTGGGCATGGAGCATTGTGATGAGAAGGGCACGGTACACTGTGATACATGGGTCATGGGGGATTGTAATGACAAGGGCATGGAGCATTGTGATGAAAAGGGCATCGAGCATTGTGATGACAAGTGTCATGGATCTTTGTGATGACAAGGGCATGGAGCAATGTGATGAGAGGGATCATGGAGCATTGTGATGGCAATGTCATGGAGCAATGTCATGCCAAGGGTCATGAAGCTTTGTGATGACAAAGGTCATGGAGCATTTTGATGACAAGGGTGTGGTGCATTGTGTTGAGAAGGGCAGGGAGCATTTTGATGACATGGTCATGCAGCAATTTGATGAAAATTGTAATGGAACATTTTGATGACTGGGGTTATAGAACAATGTGATGCCAAGGGTCATGGAGCTTTGCGATGAAATGTGTGATGGAGCATTTTGACGACAGGTGTTATGGAACATTGTGATGTCAGTGGTCATGGAATATTTTGCTGATAAGGGGATGTAGCATTGTGATGACAGGGGTCATGGAACATTGTGATAACTGGGGTGAGGTAGGATTGAGATGACTAGTGATGGAACATTGTGATATCTCATGTGAGAGAGCATTTGGATGAGAAGTGCATGGAGCATTGTGATTACAAGGTTTATGGAGCATAGCGATGACAAGGTTGTGATCATTGTGATGAAAAGGACATGGCACATTGTGATGACAAGGGTCATGGACCATAGTTCTGAGAAAGACATGGAGCATTGTGATGACAAGTTTCACGGAGCCTTGTGATGAAATATTCATGGAGCATTGTGGTTACAAACGTCACAGAGCCTTGTGTTGATGCGGGCATGGACCGTTCTGATGACAAACGTTATGAAACATTGTGATGACTGGAGTCACGGAGCATTGTGATGACAGGGGTCATGGGGCATTGTGATGAAAAGCGCATGGAGCATGGCTCTAATAAGTTTCACGGATTATTGTGATGACAGTGGGAATGGCGCATTGTGATGACAAGGGCATGGAGCATTGTGATGACCAGGTCATGCAGTATTGTGAAGAGAGATGTCAGGGAGCATTGTGATGACATATGTAATGGCCCATTGTGATGACAATGGCATAGAGCATTGTGATGCCAAGTGTCATGGAGGATTCTGATGAAAAATGTAATGGAGCATTGTGATGACAATGGCTTGGAGCACTGTGATGACAAGGGTCAGGGAGCATTGTGCTGAGAAGTGCATGGAGAATTGTGATGACAAGGGTCATGGAGCATTCTGATGACAAACTTGTGGAGTATTTTGATGACAATGTCATGGAGCATTGTGATGAAAATTGCATGGGGCTTTGTGATGAAAAATACATGGAGCCTTTTGGTGACAGGGTTCAAGGAGCATTCTGATGACAAGTGCCAGGGAGCATTGTGATGACAAGTGTATTGAGAATTGTGATGACAAAGGTCATGGAGCATTGTGATGAAAAGGGCATGGAGTATTGTGATGACAAGCATCATGGAGCGTTGTGATGACAAGTGTTATGGAACATTGTGATCACATGGATTTGAAGCATTGTGATGACAGAGGTGATGGATCATTTTGATTTCAAGGAGCATGGAGCATTGTGATGACAAGGGCTTGAAGCAAACTGATCACAAGGTACATGGAGGATTGTGATGACAATGGTAATGGAGTATTGTGATGACAACCGCAGAGAGCATTGTAATGACAAGGGCATGTAGCATTTTGCTGACAAAGGCATGGAGCATTGTGATGACAGGTGTCATGGAGCACTGTGATGACAAGCGTCACAGAGCATTGTGAATACAGGGGTCATGGAGCATTGGGATGACAAGGGCATGGATCATTGTGATGACAAGTGTCATGGAGCATTGGGCTGAAAAAGTTCATGGAGTATTGTGATGACAGGGGTCATGGATCATTGTGATTACAGGGGTTTTGGAGCATTGTGATGACAGGAGTCCCGGATCATTGTGTTGTCAGGTGTCATGGAGTGTTGTGATGACAGTGGTCACGGAGCATTGTGATGACACGGGAATGGAGCATTGTGATGAGAAGTTCATGAAGCATTGGGCTAAAAATGTTCATGGAGTATTGTGATGCCAGGTGTCATGGAGCATTGTGATGACAAGGGAATGGAGCACGGTGATGACAAGGTACTGGAGCATTGTGATGAGATGACCCTGGAGACTTGTGATGACAAGTCTCATGGAGCATTCTGATGAAAAGAGGCATGGAGCATTGTGATTACTGGGGTCTTGGAGCTTTGTCATGACAAGGGCATGGAGCACTCTGAGGAGAAGTCCATGGAACATTCTGATGACATGCGTCATGGAGCTTTGTGATGACAAGGGCATGGAGCATTGTGATTACAGGGGTCTTGGAGCATTGTGATGACAAGGGTCATGGAGCCTTGTGATGACAAGGCCGTGGAGCATTGTGATGGCAGGGGTCATGGAGCATTGTTATGACAGAGGTAATGGAGCACTGTGATGAGAATGGCATTGAACATTGGTCTGAAATGTTTCATGGATTATTGTGATGAGAGTGTGCATGGAGCATTGTGATGAGAAGGGCACGGTACACTGTGATACATGGGTCATGGGGGATTGTAATGACAAGGGCATGGAGCATTGTGATGAGAAGGGCATCGAGCATTGTGATGACAAGTGTCATGGAGCTTTGTGATGACAAGGGCATGGAGCAATGTGATGAGAGTGTTCATGGAGCATTGTGATGACAATGTCAAAGAGCACTGTGATGCCAAGGGTCATGAAGCTTTGGGATGACAAAGGTCATGGAGCATTTTGATGACAAGGGTGTGGTGCATTGTGTTGAGAAGGGCAGAGAGCATTTTGATGACATCGTCATGCAGCAATTTGATGAAAATTGTAATGGAACATTTTGATGACAGGGGTTACAGAACATTGTGATGCCAGGGGTCATGGATCTTTGCGATGAAAAGGGTGATGGAGCATTTTGATGACAGGTGTTATGGAACATTGTGATGTCAGGGGTCATGGAATATTTTGCTGATAAGGGGATGTAGCATTGTGATGACATGGGTCATGGAACATTGTGATAACTGGGGTGAGGGAGGATTGTGATGACTAGTGATGGAACATTGTGATATCTCATGTCAGAAAGCACTTGGATGAGAAGTGCATGGAGCATTGTGATTACAAGGTTTATGGAGCATAGCGATGACAAGGTTGTGGATCATTGTGATGAAAAGAACACGGCACATTGTGATGATAAGTGTCATGGAGCATTGTTCTGACAAAGACATGGAGCATTGTGATGACAAGGGTCACGGAGCATTGTGATGAAATGTTCATGGAGCATTTTGGTTACAAATGTCACAGAGCCTTCTGTTGACGCGGGCATGGACCATTCTGATGAAAAACGTTATGAAATATTGTGTGACTGGAGTCACGGAGCATTGTGATGACAGGGGTCATGGGGCATTGTGATGAAAAGCGCATGGAGCATTGCTCTAATAAGTTGCAGAGATTATTGTGATGACAGTGGGAATGGTGCATTGTGATGACAAGGGCATGGAGCATTGTGATGACCAGGTCATGCAGTATTGTGAAGAGAGGTGTCAGGGTGCATTGTGATGGCATATGTAATGGCCCATTGTGATGACAATGGCATGGAGCATTGTGATGCCAAGTGTCATGGAGGATTCTGATGAAAAAGGTAATGGAGCATTGTGATGACAATGGCTTGGAGCATTGTGATGACAAGGGTCAGGGAGCATTGTGCTGACAAGTGCATGGAGAATTGTGATGACAAGGGTCATGGAGAATTCTGATGACAAGCTTGTGGAGTATTTTGATGACAATGGCATGGAGCATTGTGATAAAAATTGCATGGGGCTTTGTGATGAAAAATACATGGAGCCTTTTCGTGACAGGGTTCAAGGAGCATTCTGATGACAAGTGTCAGGGAGCATTGTGATGACAAGTGTATTGAGAATTGTGATGACAAAGGTCATGGAGCATTGTGATGAAAAGGGCATGGAGTATTGTGATGACAGGCATCATGGAGCGTTGTGATGACAAGTGTTACGGAACATTGTGATCACAAGTGTTTGAAGTATTGTGATGACAGCGGTCATGGATCATTTTGATTTCAAGGAGCATGGAGCATTGTGATGACAAGGGCATGAAGAAAAGTGATCCCAAGGTTCATGGAGGATTGTGATGACAATGGTAATGGAGAATTGTGATGACAAGCGCATAGAGCATTGTAATGACAAGGTCATGTAGCATTTTGCTGACAAAGACATGGAGCATTGTGATGACAGGTGTCATGGAGCACTGTGATGACAAGCGTCATGGAGCATTGTGAATACAGGGGTCATGGATCATTGTGATTACAGGGGTATTGGAGAATTGTGATGACAAAAGTCCCGGATCATTGTGTTGTCAGGTGTCATGGATTGTAGTGATGACAGGGGTCATGGAGCATTGTGATGATATTGGTCATGGAGCATTGTGATGAGAATGTCATGGAGCATTGGGCTGAAAATATCCATGGAGTATTGTGATGAGAGGGGTCATGGAGGATTGTGATGACCAGGGAATGGAGCATGGTGATGACAATGTCCTGGAGCATTGTGATGAGAAGACCATGGAGACTTATGATGACATGTCTCATGGAGCATTCTGATTAAAAGGTGCATGGAGCATTGTGATTACAGGGGTCTTGGAGCATTGTGATGACAAGGGCATGGAGCACTGTGAGGAGAAGGCCAAGAAACATTCTGATGACATGTGTCATGGAGCTCTGTGATGACAAGGGCAAGGAGAATTGTGATTAGAGGTATCCTCGAGCATTGTGATGACAAGGGTCATGGAGCCTTGTGATGGCAAGGCCGTGGAACATTGTGATGGCAGGGGTCATGGAGCATTGTTATGACAGAGGTAATGGAGCACTGTGATGAGAAGGGCATTGAGCATTGGAGTGAAATATTTCATTGATTATTGTGATGAGATTGGGCATGGAGCATTGTGATGACAAGGGCACCGTACACGGTGATACATGGGTCATGGGGCATTGTAATGACAAGGGCATGGAACATTGTGATGAGAAGGGCATCGAGCATTGTGATGACAAGTGTCATGGAGATGTGTGATGACAAGGGCATGGAGCAATGTGATGAGAGGGTTCATGGAGCATTGTGATGACAATGGCATGGAGCACTGTGATGCCAAGGGTCAAGGAGCTTTGTGATGACAAAGGTCATGGAGCATTTTGATGACAAGGGTGTGGTGCATTGTGATGAGAAGGGCAGGGATCATTTTGATGACAGGTTCATGCAGTAATTTGATGAAAAGTGTAATGGAATATTTTGATGACATGAGTTATAGAACATTGTGATGCCAGGTGTCATGGAGCTTTAGGATGAAAAGGGTCATGGAGCATTTTGATGACAGCTGTTATGGAACTTTGTGATGTCATGGGTCATCGAACATTGTGATGATAAGTGCACGTAGCATTGTGATAACAGGAGTCATGGATCATTGTGATGACAGGGGTGAGGGAGTATTGTGACAAATAGTGATGTAGCATTGTGATATCAGTGGTGAGAGAGCATTTGGATGAGAAGTGCATGGAGCATTGTGATGACTAATTTTATGGAGCATTGTGATGACAAGATTGTGGAGCACTGTGATAATAAGCGCATGGTGCATTGTGATTACATGTGTCATGGAGCATTGTGCTGACAAGCGCATGGAGCATTGTGATGACAAGGGTCATGGAGCATTGTGCTGAGAAAGGCGTAGAGAATTGTGATGACAAGGATCAAAGAGCATTGTGATGAAAAGTTCATGGAGCATTGTGATGACAAGGGTCATGGAGCATTCTGGTGACAAAATTGTGGAGTATTTTGATGAAAATGGCATGGAGCATTGTGATGAAAACGGCATGCGGCATTGCGATGAAAAAGGCATGGAGCCTTTTCGTGACAGGTTTCAAGGAGCATACTGATCACAAGTGTCAGGGAGCATTGTGATGACAAGTGTATTGAAAATTGTGATGACAAAGGTCATGGAGCATTGTGATGAAAAGTGCATGGAGTATTGTGATGACAGACATCATGGAGCGTTGTGATGACAAGTGTTATGGAACATTGTGATCACAAGAGTTTGGAGCATTGTGATGACAGTGGTCATGGAGCATTGTAATGATATTGGCCATGGAGCATTGTGATGAGTAGATCGTGGAGCACTGGGCTGGAAACATTCATGGATTATTGTGATGACAGAGGTCATGGTGCATTATGATGACAAGGGAATGGAGCATGGTGATGACAAGGTCCTGGAGCATAGTGATGAGAAGACCATGGAGACTTGTGATGACAAGTCTCATGGAGCATTCTGATGAAAAGGGGCATGGAGCCTTGTGATTACAGGGGTCTTGGAGCATTGTGATGACTAGGGCATGGAGCATTGTGATGAGAAGGTCATGGAGTTTTGTGATGACAAGGGTATGGAACATTGTGATTACAGGGATCTTGGAACATTGTGATGAAAATTGCATGGATCATTGGGATGAAAAAGGCATGGATCCTTGTCATGACAGGGTTCAAGGAGCATACTGACGACAAGGGTCAGGGAGCATTGTGATGATAAATGTATTGAGCATTGTGATGACAAAGATCATGGAGCATTGTGATGAGAAGACCATTGATAATTGTGATGATGAGCGTCATGTGGTGTTGTGATGATAAGTGTTATGGAACATTGTGATCACAAGTGTTTGGAGCATTATGATGACAGAGGTCATGGAGAATATTGATTTCATTGTGATGACAATAGCCTGAAGCATTATGATGATGGGCATGGTGCATTGTGATGACAGGTTTCATGGAGCATTGAGATGAAAAGGGACATGGAGCATTGTGTTTACAGGGGTCTTGGAGCACTGTGATGACAAGGGCATGGAGCATTGTGATGAGAAGGCCATGGAACATTCTGATGACTTGTGTCATGGAGCTTTGTGATGACAAGGGCATGGAGCATTGTGATTACAGGGGTCTTCAGCATTGTGATGACAAGTGTCATAGTACCTTGTGATGA
This sequence comes from Mesoplodon mirus, assembly GCF_964341445.2. Classification (NCBI taxonomy): domain Eukaryota; kingdom Metazoa; phylum Chordata; class Mammalia; order Artiodactyla; family Ziphiidae; genus Mesoplodon; species Mesoplodon mirus. The sequence goes on along the minus strand of NW_028295649.1, from coordinate 519,136 downwards.
CTATGCCGTGGAACATTGTGTTGGCAGGTGTCATGGTGCATTGTTATGACAGGGGTAAAGGAGCATGGTGATGAGAACGGCATGGAATATTGGTCTAAAATGTTTCATGGATTATTGTGATGAGAGTTTGCATGGAGCATTGTGATGACAAGGATACGGAACACTATGTTACATGGGTCATGCAGGATTGTAATGACAAGGGCATGCACCATTGAGATGAGAAGGGCATCGAGCATTGTGATGACAAGTGTCATGGAGCTTTGTGATGACAAGGGCATTGAGCAATGTGATGAGAGGGTTCATGGAGCATTGTGATGACAATGACATGGAGCATTGTGATGCCAAGGGTCATGGAGATTTGTGATGACAAGTCATGGAGCATTTTGATGACAAGGGCATGGTGCATTGTGATGAGAAGGCCAGGGAGCATTTTGATGACCGGGTCATGCAGCAATTTGATGAATAGTGTAATGGAACATTTTGATTGCAGGGGTTATAGAACATTGTGATGTCAGGGGTCTTGGAGCTTTGGGATGAAAAGGGTCATGGAACATTTTAATGACAGGGGTCATGGAACATTGTGATGATAAGGGGATGTAGCAGTGTGATGACAGGGTCATGGAACATTGTGATTACAGGGGTGAGTGTGAATTGTGATGACTAGTGATAGAACACTGTGATATCTCTGGTGAGAGAGCATTTTGATGAGAAGTGCATGGACCATTGTGATTACAATGTTTATGGAGCATTGCAATGACAAGTTTGTGGACCGTTGTGATGAAATGTGCGTGGCACATTTTGAAGACAATGGTCATGGAGCATTGTTCTGACAAAGACATGGAGCATTGTGATGACAAGGATCACAGAGAATTGTGGTAAAAAGTTCATGGAGCATTGTGGTTACAAAGGTCACAGAGCCTTTTGATCACGCGGGCATGGACCATTGTGATGACAAACGTTATGAAGCTTTGAGATGACTGGAGTCACGGAGCATTGTGATGACAAGGGTCATGGAGCATTGTGATGACATGTGTCATGGAGCATTGTGCTGAGAAAGGCATAGACCATTGTGATGACAAGGGTCAAAGAGCATTGTGATGAAAAGTTCATGGAGCATTGTGGTTAAAAAGGTCACAAAGACTGTTGATGTCGAGGGAATAAACAATTGTGATGACAAAGGTCATGAAGCATTGTGATGACTGGAGTCACGGAGCGTTGTGATGACAGGTGTCATGGAGCATTGTGATAACAAGGGCATGGAGCATTGTGATGACAAGGGCATGGAACATTGGTCTAAAGTTTCATGGATTATTGCGATGACAGTTGGAATGGCGAAATGTGATGACAAGGGCATGGAGCATTGTGATGACCAGGTCATGCAGTATTGTGAAGACAGGTTTCAGGGAGCATTGTGATGACATATGTAATGGCCCATTGTGATGACAATGGCATGGAGCATAGTGATGCCTATTGTCATGTAGGATTCTGATTACAAAGGTAATGAAGCATTGTGATGACAAGGGTCAGGGAGCATTGTGCTGACAAGTGCATGGAAAATTGTGATGACAATGGCATGGAGCATGCTGATGACAAGCTTGTGGACTATTTTGATGACAATGGAATGGAGCATTGTGATGAAAACGGCATGGGGAATTGTGATGAAAGGGGCATGGAGCCGTTTCTTGACAGGGTTCAAGGAGCATACTGATGACAAGTGTCAGGGAGCATTGTGATGACAAGTATATTGAGAATTGTGATGACAAAGGTCATGGAGCATTGTGATGAAAAGGTCATGGAGTATTGTGATGACAGGCATCATGGAGCGTTGTGATGACAAGTGTTATGGAACACTGTGATCACAAGGTTTTGGAGCATTGTGATGACAGAGGTCATGGATCATTTTGATTTCAAGGAGCATGGAGCATTGTGATGACAAGGGCATGAAACAACCTGATCCCAAGGTTCATGGAGGATTGTGATGACAATGGAAATGGAGTATTGTGATGACAAGCGCAGAGAGCATTGTAATGACAAGTCATGAAGCATTTTGCTGACAAAGGCTTGGAGCATTGTGATGACATGTGTCATGGAGCACTGTGATTACAAGCGTCACGGAGCATTGTGAATACATGTGTCATGGAGCATTGGGATGACAAGGGCATGGATCATTGTGATGACAAGGGTCTTGGAGCACTGGGCTGAAAATGTTCATGGAGTGTTTTGATGACAGGGGTCATGGAGCATTGTAATGATATTGGCCATGGAGCATTGTGATAAGTAGGTCGTGGTGCATTGGGCTGAAAATATTCATGGATTATTGTGATGACCGGGGTCATGGAGCATTGTGATGACAAGGGAATGGAGCATGGTGATGACAATTTCCTGGAGCATTGTGATGACAAGACCATGGAGACTTGTGATGACAAGTCTCATAGATCATTCTGATTAAAAGGGGCATGGTGCATTGTAATTACTGGGGTCTTGGAGCACTGTGATGACTAGGGCATGGAGCATTGTGATGACATGTGTTATGGAGTTTATTGAGAACAAGGCATGGATCATTGTGATTACAGGGGTCTTCGAACATTGTGAGGACAAGGGCATGGAGCATTGTGAGGAGAAATCCAAGGAACATTCTGATGGCATGCGTCATTGAGCTTTGTGATGACAAGGGCATGGAGCATTGAGATTACATGGGTCTTGGAGCATTGTGATGAAAAGGACATGGATCATTGTGATGAAATAGGCATGGAGCCTTGTCATGACAGGATTCAAGGAGGATACAGACAACAAGTGTCAGGGAGCATTTTGATGACAAGTGTATTGAGCATTGTGATAACAAAGGTCATGGACCATTGTGATGAGAAGACCATTTATAATTGTGATGACGAGAGTCATGGGACATTGTGATGAAATGTGATATGGTATATTGTGATCACAAGTGTTTGGAGCATTGTTATGACAGAGGTCATGGAGCAATTTGATTTCATTGTGATGACAATAGCATGAAGCATTATGATGATGGGCATGGTGCATTGTGATGACAGCGTTCATGGATCCTTGAGATGAAAAGAGGCATAGAGGATTGTGATTACAGGGTTATTGGAGCATTGTGATGAGAAGGGTCATGGAGTTTTGTGATGACAGGACGGTGGAACATCGTGATGGCAGGGGTCATGGAGCATTGTTATCACAGGGGTAATTGAGCCTTGTGATGGCAAGGGCATGCAGCATTGTGTTGAGAAGGCCATGGAGCATTCTGATGACATGTGTCATGGAGCTTTGTGAAGACAAGGGCATGGAGCAATGAGATGAGAGCGTTCATGGAGCATTGTGATGCTAAGGGTCATGGATCTTTGTGATGACAATGGTCATGGAGCATTTTGATGGCAAAGGCGTTGTTCAATGTGATGAGAAGGGCAGGGAGCATTGTGATGACAAATTTTAAGGAGCATTGTGATGACAAGATTTTGGAGCACTGTGATGACAAGCACATGGTGCATTGTGATGACATGTGTCATTGAACATTGTGCTGACAAGCGCATTAAGCATTGTGATGACAAGTCTCATGGAACATTCTGATGAAAACGGGCATGGAGCATTGTGATTACAGGGGTCTTGGAGCATTGTGATGAGAAGGGCATGGAGCATTGTGATTACAGGGATCTTGGAGCATTGTGATGAATAGGGCATGGATCACTGTGATGAAAAAGGCATGGAACCTTGTCATGACAGGGTTCAAGGAGCATACTGACGACAAGTGTCAGGGAGCATTGTGATGACAAGTGTATTGAGCATTGTGATGACAACGATCATGGAGCACTCTGATGAGAAGACCATGGATAATTGTGATGATGAGTGTCATGTTGTATTGAGATGATAAGTGTTATTGAACATTGTGATCACAAGGGTTTGGAGCATTATGATGACAGAGGTCATGGAGAATATTGATTTTATTGTGATGACAATAGCCTGAAGCATTATGATGATGGGCATGGTGTATTGTGATGACAGGGTTCATGGAGCATTGAGATGAAAAGGGTCATGGAGCACTGTGATTACAAGGGTCTTGGATTATTGTGATGACATGGGAATGGAGCATTGTGATGACATGGGAATGGAGCATTGTGATGAGAAGGCCATGGAACTTTCTGATGACATGCATCATGGAGGTTTGTGATGACAAGGGCATGCAGCATTTTGATTTCAGGGGTCTTGAGCATTGTGATGACAAGTGTCATGGAACCTTGTGATGACTAGGCCGTGGAACATTGTGATGCCAAGAGTCATGGTGCATTGTTATGACAGGGGTAATGGAGCATTTTGATGAGAAGGGTATGGATCATTGGTCTGAAATGTTTCATGGATTATTGTGATGAGAGTGGGCATGGAGAATTGTGATGACAAGGGCACGGAACACTGTGATACATGGGTCTTGCAGGATTGTAATGAAAAGGGCATGGAGCATTGTGATGAGAAGTGCATCGAGCATTGTGTTGACAACTGTCATGGAGCTTTGTGATGACAAGGACATGGAGCAATGTGATGAGAGGGTTCAGGAAGCACTGTGATGACAGTGACATGGAGCATTGTGATGCCATGGGACATGGAGCTTTGTGATGACAAGTCATAGAGCATTTTGATGACAAGGGAATGGTGCATTGTGATGAGAAGGGCAGGGAGCATTTTGATTAATGGGTCATGCAGCAATTTGATAAGAATTGTAATTGAATATTGTGATAGCAGAGTTTATAGAACATTGTGATGTCAGGGGTCTTGGGTCTTTGGGATGAAAAGGGTCATGGAGCATTTTGCTGACAGGGATTATGGAACATTGTGATGTCAGGGGTCATGGAACATTTTGCAGATAAGTCGATGTAGCACTGTGATGACAGGGTCATGGAACATTGTGATTCCAGGTGTGAGGGAGTATTGTGATGACTAGTGATGGAACATTGTGATATCTCTGATGAGAGAGCATTTTGATGAGAAGTGCATGGACCATTGTGATTACAAGGTTTATGGAGCATTGCAATGAAAAGTTTGTGGTCGGCTGTGATGAAATGTGCGTGGCACATTGTGATGACAATGGTCATAGACCATTGTTCTGACAAAGACATGGAGCATTGTGATGACAAGGGTCACAGAGAATTGTGATGAAAAGTTCATGGAACATTGTGGTTACAAAAGATACAGAGCCTTGTGATGACGCGGGCATGGACAATTGTGATGACAAACGTTATGAATCATTGTGATGACTGGAGTCACTGAGCATTGTGATGACAGGGGTCATGGAGCCTTGGTCGGACAAGTTTGATGGATTATTGTGATGACATTGGGCATGGTGCATTGTGATGACAAGGGCATGGAGCATTGCGATGAGAAGGTCAAGGAGTATTGTGAAGACAGGTGTCAGGGAGCACTGTGATGACATATGTCATGGTCCATTGTGATGACAATGGCATGGAGTATTGTGAAGCCAAATGTAATGGAGAAATGTGAGGACAAATAAAATGGAGCATTTTGATGATTAGGGCTTGGAGCATTATGATGACAAGGGCCATTGAGAATTTTCATCACAAGGTCGAGAAGCATTGTGATGACAAGGTCCTGGAGCATTGTGATGACAAAACCATGGAGCCTTGTGATGACAAGTCTCATGGAGCATATTGATGAAAAGGGGCATGGAGCATTGTGATTACATGTGTCTTGGAACATTGTGATGACAAGGGCATGGCGCATTGCGAGGAGAATGCCAAGGAGAATTCTGATGACATGCGTCCTTGAGTTTTGTGATGACAAGGGCATGGAGCATTGTGATTACATGTGTCTTGGAGCACTGTGATGGAAAAGGCATGGAACATTGTGATGAAAAAGGCATGGAGCCTTGTCATGACAGGGTTCAAGGAACATACTGACAAGTGTCATGGAGCATTGTGATGACAGGGGTAATGAAGAATTGTGATAATAAGAGCATGGAGCATTGTGATGACAAGAGCATGGAACATTGGTCTAATATGTTTCATGGATTATTGCGATGACAGTTGGAAAGGCGCATTGTGATGACAAGGGCATGGAGCACTGTGATGCCCAGGTCATGCAGTATTGTGAAGAGAGCTGTCAGGGAGCCTTCTGATAACATATGTAGTGGCCCGCTCTGATGACAATTGCATGGAGCATTGTGATGCCAAGTGTCATGGAGGATTCTGATGACAAAGCTAATGGAGCATTGTCATGACAATGGATTGGAGCATTGTGGTGTCAAGGGTCAAGGAGCATTGTGCTGACAATCACATGGAGAATTGTGATGACAAGGGTCATGGAGCATTCTGATAACAATCTTGTGGAGTATTTTGATGACAATGGCATGGAGCACTGTGATGAAAACGGCATGGGGCATTGTTATGAAAGAGGCATGGAGCCTTTTCATGACAGGGTTCAAGGAACATTCTGAAGACAAGTGTCAGGGAGCATTGTGATGACAAGTGTATTGAGAATTGTGATGACAAAGGTCATGGAGCATTGCGATGAAAAGGGCATGGAGTATTGTGATGACAGGCATCATGGAGCGTTGTGATGACAAGTGTTATGGAAGATTGTGATCACAAGGGTTTGGAGCATTGTGATGACAGAGGTCATGGATCATTTGGATTTCAAGGAGCATGGAGCATTGTGATGACATGGGCATGAAGCATTGTGATCCCAAGTTTCATGGAGGATTGTGATGAGAAGCAAATAGAGCATTGTAATGACAAGGTCTTGTAGCATTTTGCTGACAAAGGCATGGAGCATTGTGACGACAGGTGTTATGGAGCACTGTGATGACAAGCGTCACAGAGCATTGTGAAAACAGTGGTCATGGAGCATAGGGATGACAAGGACATGGATCATTGTGATGACAAGGTTCATGGAACATTGGGCTGAAAATGTTCATGGAGTATTGTGATGACAGGTGTCATGGAGCAGTGTGATGACTAGGGAATGGAACATTGTGATGACAAGAGTCCCGAATCATTGTGTTGTCATGTGTCATGGAGTGTTGTGATGACTGTGGTCATGGAGCATTGTGATGATATTGGCCATGGAGCATTGTGATGAGAAGACCTTGGGTAATTGTGATATCGAGCATCATGGAGCACTGTAATGACAAGGGGCATGAAGCATTGTGATGACAGGTGTCAGCGAGCATTGTGATGACAGGGGTCATGGAGCATTGTGATGAAAAGGGCATGGAGCTTTGTGATGACATGTGCATGGAGCATTGTGATGACAAGTGCATGGAGCATTGCAATGTCAATTGGATGGAGAATTGTGATGACAAGAACATGTAACATTTTGATGAGAAGTGTCATGTATCATTGTGATGACAAGGACGTGGAGAATTGTGATGACAAGGGACATGGAGCATTTTGATAACCAGGGCATGGTGCATTGTGATGACAGGGGTCTTGGAGCATTATTATGAGAACGGCCATGGTGCATTCTGACATAAGATATCACTTATGAAGGGAATGTAAACATGGCTACATATGAACTGATTTAGGGAAGAGAACAGAGTATCAGATTTAGAAAACAATCTAACGCTTGCTTAAGGGGAAATAGAGGTGGGGAGATGCACAAAACATAAGATTGATATTAGCACAGGTACCGTTCCATAATCCAAAAACAGAAGAGACAAGCCCTACTCCTTCCTCAGTGAACGGAACTCACCAAATCTATTCCCTGCAGAGAAATATATCTGACTAGTAAGAATTTTAAAACCTATGTATTGATATGTCTCCGTAAGGGAACCAAGTGTGTCTAGAACGACATAAACATGGCAGTGAGAATCAGCTCAAACTCACTATAAAAATGAATTTCAAAACAAAACATAAAAACAGTAAAATTCTTACACAATACCTTCAGGGTTTCTGATGAAACCTGGAATGACCGTATCTACAATGACAGCTGGATGTGGCATAAGGCTGGTCACTTGGGACTGAGAGGATTGGTGAGATTGGGTGAAAAAATGCAGACCCTTTAAAGCAATAATGCCTGCCACCCATTCCATGGTTCCCATCTCTCCAGGTAGAAGTGAATATCACTACAGTTATAATGTGTATGGGAACCTAGAGAATGGAAACCAACTGATGGTGAAAGGTTTCTAAAATTCTACTACTTTTTTCTCTCCTTGTGCTCCAGTTTGACATTCCAACTGCTTTACTATCAATCTCCCAACTTGGAAAGTCAGCCCCTATAACCTGCTGGTACGCACAGTTGGCAAATTGTGCAGAGGATATAAGGGGAGAGACAGAACCAATGAGAGAGTAGCTGTAGGCATTTGGACGGCCATATGTCTCTCTAATTTTCCGTCACAAAGAGGAATTAACCAAAGTCTCAGCCTGCCCCCCAGAACCAGTATAAGTCCAGGAGCAAAACTGTTGATTTGCGGTCAGCTCACAAAAACGCGAGTTGAAAAATGGAGCTCAAGGCCACAGCAATTCACTCACCTGCAGAGTTATAAAGGACTACTCTCTTCGAAAAATCTGTTGAGGGAAAGCCACAAGGCGGAAGGGAAAATGAGGCAGAATGGCATGAAACAGATTTCAAGAGGTACATTGGAATTGCCTTTAAACACAGGAAAAGCATTACAACTTCGAAAATTATGGAAATGGCCATAAAGGGCATATGGGTTTTCACGTGAATATATGCAGGAGAAAACGCATATGCCCTTTTTGGACAAGCAAGCAAGCGGGAAATGCAAATCTGCACTACAAAGAAGTATCACTTCCCACCAGTCCTAAGGGACATCAACATAATGGGTAAAAACCAGAAATTCAAGACAGGCCCTGGAGAACAGGGAGCCTTATTATGCTGATTGGCGGGATGTAAATTGCCAACTGCCTCTCTGGAGGAGTGCATTGTGTTCCCTAAAACAAGTAAACAACAGAGCTACAGAGCCAAGGGCACTTCCAGTCTAGGGAATATACCTTGGGAAAACTGAAAATCATTAAGATAGAGCCACCCCAAAATTTAGGGCTGCAATGCTTACAAAAACCTCAACTTGGGTACACCTTAAATATCCCAGGAAAGACAAAAATGGTTCAAGAAATTGTGGTACTTACGTACGATGGAATATCCCTCAGCCATGAAATCAATGTCATAAGGCCAGTAGCAGCAAAATGAGTGGATTCAGGTACGATAATTCTAAGTGAAATAAGTCACACAGAAAAAGAAACTTATCATAAGATATCACTTAGGAAGATCCTGTAAACATGGCTACACATGAACTGAGTTAGGAAAGAAAAGAGAGACTCACATTTAAAAAAAAACGCTTATTCTTGCTTAAGGGGGAAGGAGAGGTCGGGTGATGCATAAAATCAGAGTTTGATATTAGTACAGGTACCATTCCAAAAACCAAATACGAAATAGACAAAACCTACACCTTCCTCAGTGAAAGGGACTCAACACCCCATATTCACCACAGAGTAATATATCTTAAAAGTATGAATCTTAAAACCTATGTATTGATATGTCTCCGTAAGGGAATCAAGTGGGTCTAGACTGGCATAAACATGACAGTGAGAATCAGCTCAAACCCACTATAAAAAGGAATTTCAAAAACAAAACAAAAAAACAGGGAAATTTCTTTCAATTCCTTCAGGGTCTCTGATGATACCTGGAATGACCCTATCTACAATGACAGCTGGATGTGGCATAAGGCTGGAACTTGGGACTGACAGGATTGGTGAGATTGGGTGAGCAAATGCAGACCCTTTAAAGCAATAATGAGGGGCACCCATTCCATGGGTCCCAACTCTCCAGGTTGAAGGGAATATTACTACAGCTATTACAGGTACGGAAAACCTAGAGAATGGACACAATGTGAATACGAAAGGTCTCTAAAACTCAACTAATAGTCCCACTCCTGGTGCTCCGGTTTGACTTTCCAACTGCTTTACTATCAATCTCCCAACTAGGAGAGACAGCCCTTTAACCTCCTGGTTCTCACAGGTTGCCAATTTCGCAGAGGATGAATGGGAAGAGGGAGAACCAATAAGAGAGTAGCTGTTAGGCATTTGGACGGGCATATGTCACTCTTATTTTCCGGGAGGAAGAAGAATTGACCAAAGTCTCAGCCACCCACTGGAAACCAGTATATGTCCTGAACCAAAATATTGGACTTGTGTACAGCTCAGAAAAAAAGAGTTAAAAAACGGAGCTCAGGGGCACAGCAATTCACAAACTGGCAGAGTAATAAAGGACAACTATCGTCCAAAAATCTGTTGAGGTAAGGCCACGAGGCGTACTTGAAAGCCAGGCAGAATAGCTGGAAAGGGATTTCAAGAGGTACGTTGGATTCGCCTTTAAAGCACAGGAAGTGAGGCACCACTTCGACAATGATGCACTTGGCCAAAAAGGGCGTATGAATTTTCTCCTAAGTATATTCAGGAGAAAACACATAAACTCTTTTTGGCCAGGCAAGCACACGGACAATGCAAGTCTGCACTACAAAGAAGTATCACTTCCCACCGGTCCAAAGGGATATCCACAAAACGGGTAAAAACCAGAAATTAAACGCAGGCCCTGGAAAACATGGAGCCTTGTTATGCTGAGGGGTGGGATGTAAATTGCCAACTGCCTCTCTGGAGGAGTGCATTGTGTTCCCTAAAACAAGTAAACAACAGAGCTACAGAGCCAAGGACACTTCCAGTCTAGGGAATATACCTTGGGAAAACTGAAAATCAATAAGACAGAGCCACCCCAAAATTTAGGGCTGCACTCCTTACAAGAACATCAACTTCGGTACACCTTAAATATCCCAGGAAATATAAAAATGGTTCAAAAATCGTGGTACTTACGTACGATGAAATATCCCTCAGCCATGAAATCAATGTCATAAGACCAGTAGCAGCAAAATGAGTGGATTCAGGTACGATGATTCTAAGTGAAATAAGTCACACAGAAAAAGAAACGTATCATAAGATATCACTTTTGAAGATCTTGTAAACATGGCTACACATGAACTGAGTTAGGAAAGAGAACGCTGTCTCACATTTAAAAAACACTCTTATGCCTGCTTAAGGGGGAAGGAGAGGTGGGGTGATGCATAAAACCAGAGTTTGATCTAAGCACAGGTACCGTTCCAAAAACCAACTATGGAATAGACAAGACCTACACTTTCCTCAGTGAAAGGGACTCAAAACCCCATATTTCCTGCAGAGGAATATATCTGATTAGTAAGAATCTTAAAACCTATGTATTGATATGTCTCCATAAAAGAATCAAGTGTTTCTAGACTGGCATAAACATGGCAGCGAGAATCAGTTCAAACCCATTATAAAAAGGAATTTGAAAAACAAATAATAATGGGAAATTCTTTACAATTCCTTCAGGAATTCTGATGAAACCTGGAATGACCCTATCTACAATGACTGCTGTATGTGACATAAGGCTGGACACATGGGACTGAGAGGATTGGTGAGATTGGGTGAGCAAATGCAGACCCTTTAAAGCAATAATGCATGGCACCCATTCCATGGGTCCCATGTCCCCAAGTTGAAGGGAACATTACAACAGCTATAACATGTACGGGAATCCTTGAGAATGGACACACTGTGAATACGAAAGGTCTCTAAAACTCAATGAATAGTCCCTCTCCTGGTGCTCCGGTTTGACATTCCAACTGCTTTACTATCAATCTCCCAACTTGGAGAGACAGCACCTTTAACCTCCTGGTTCGCACAGGTTGCCAAATTGACAGAGGATGAAAGGGAAGAGGGAGAACCAATGAGACAGTAGCTGTTATGCTTTTGGACGGGCATATGCCACTCTTATTTCCCAGGAGGAAGATGAATTAACCACAGTCTCAGCCACCAACCGAGAACCAGTATAGGTCCTGAACCAAAATATTAAACATGCGTTCAGCTCAGAAAAAAAACGAGTTAAATAATGGAGCCCAGGGGCACAGCAATTCACAAACAGGCAGAGTAATAAAGGACAACTATCGTCCAAAAATCTTTTGAGGGAAGGAAACGAGGCGGACTTGAAAGCGAGGCAGAAGAGTAGGAAACAGATTTCAAGAGGTACAATGGAATCACCTTTAAAGCACAGGAAGACGGGCACAACTTCGAAAATGATGCACTTGGCCAAAAAGAGCGTATGCGTTTTCTCCTGAATATATTCAGCAGAAAACGCATACGACGTTTTTGGCCAAGCAAGCAAGTGGGCAATGTAAATCTGCACTACAAAGAAGTATCACTTCCCACCGGTCAAAAGGGACATCCACAAAATGGGTAAAAACCAGAAAGGCAAGAGCGGCCCTGGAGAACAGGGAGACTTGTTATGCTTATGGCGGGATGTAAATTGCCAACTGCCTCTCTGGAGGAGTGCACTGTGTTCCCTAAAACAAGTAAACAACAGAGCTACAGATACAAGTGCACTTCCAATCTAGGGAATATACATTGGGAAAACTGAAAATCAATAGGACAGAGCCACCCCAAAATTTAGGGCTGCACTGCTTATAAGAACCTGAACTTGGGTACACCTTAAATATCCCAGGAAAGATAAAAATGGTTCAAAAAATTTTGTTACTTACGTACGATGGAATATCCCTCAGCCATGAAATCAATGTCAAAAGGCCAGTAGCAGCAAAATGAGTGGATTCAGGTATGATGATTCTAAGTTAAATAAGTCACAAAGAAAAAGAAACTTATCATAAGATATCACTTATGATGATCCTGTAAACATGGCTACACATGAAGTGAGTTAGGAAAGAGGACAGAGTCTCACATTTAGAAAACACTCTTATGCCAGCTTAAGGGGGAAGGAGAGGTGGGGTGATGCATAAAACCAGTGTTTGATATAAGCACAGGTACCGTTCCAAAAACCAACTATGGAATAGACAAGACCTACACCTTCTTCAGTGAAAGGGACTCAAAATCCCATATTTCCCACAGAGGAATATATCCGACTAGTAAGAAACTTAAAACCTATGTACTGATATGTCTCCATAAGGGAACCAAGTGTGTCTAGACAGGCATAAACATGGCAGCGAGAATCAGCTCAAACCCAACCTAAAAAGGAATTTCAAAAACAAAACAAAAAAACAGGGAAATTCTTTACAATTCCTTCAGGGTCTCTGTTGAAACCTGGAATGACCCTATCTACAACGACAGCTGGATGTGGCATAAGGCTGGACACATGGGACTGAGAGGATTGATGAGATTGGGTGAGCAAATGCAGACCCTTTAAAGCAATAATTCATGGCACCCATTCCATGGGTCCCAACTCTCCAAGTTGAAGGGAATATTACTACAGCTATAACATGTATGGGAAACCTAGAGAATGGACACACTGTGAATACAAAAGGTTTCTAAAACTCAATGAATAGTCCCTCTCCTGGTGCTCCAATTTGACTTTCCAACTGCTTTACTATCGAACTCCCAACTTGGAGAGACAGCTCCTTTAACCTCCTGGTTCGCACAGGTTGCCAATTTGGCATAGGATTAAAGGGAAGAGGGAGAACTAATGAGACAGTAGCTGTTGGCATTTGGATGGGCACATGTCACTCTTATTTCCCCAGAGGAAGAAGAATTAAACAAAGTCTCAGCCAACCACCGGGAACCAGTATAGGTCCTGAACCAAAATATTGGACTTGCGTTCAACTCACAAAAAACGAGTTACAAAATGGAGCTCAGGGGCACAGCAATTCACAAACAGGCAGATTAATAAAGGGCAACTATCGTCCAAAAATCGGTTGAGGGAAGGCAGTGAGGCGAACTTGAAAGGGAGGCAGAATAGCAGGAAACACATTTCAAGAGGTACGTTGGAATCGTCTTTAAAGCACAGGAAGAGGGGCACAACTTCGACAATGATGCACTTGTCCTAAAAGGGCGTATGCGTTTTGTCCTAAATATATTCAGGAGAAAATGCATACGCCCTTTTTGGCCAAGCAAGCAAGCGTGCAATGCAAATCTGGTCTACAAAGAAGTATCACTTCCCACAAGTCAAAAGGGACATATGCAAAATGTTTAAAAAACAGAAAGGCAAGACAGGCCCTGGAGAACTGGGAGCCTTGGTATGCTGATGGGCGGGATGTAAATTGCCAACTGCCTCTCTGGAGGAGTGCATTGTGTTTCCTAAAACAAGTAAACAACAGAGCAACAGAGCCAAGGACACTTCTAGTCTAGGGAATATACCTTGGGAAAACTGAAAATCAATAAGACAGAACCACCCCAAAATTTAGGGCTGCACTGCTTACAGAAACCTCAACTTGTGTACACTTTAAATATCCCAGGAAATATAAAAATGGTTCAAAAAATTGTGGTATACGTATGATGGAATATCCCTCAGCCATGAAATCAATGTCATAAGACCAGTAGCAGCAAAATGAGTGGATTCAGGTACGATGATTCTAAGTGAAATAAGTCACAAAGAAAAAGAAACTTATCATAAGATATCACTTATGAAGATCCTGTAAACATGGCTACACATGAACTGAGTTAGGAAAGAGAACAGAGTCTCACATTTAGAAAACACTCTTATGCCTGCTTAAGGGGGAAGGAGAGGTGGGGTGATGCATAATACAGAGTTTGATATAAGCACAGTTACCGTTACAAAAACCAACTATGGAATAGAGAAGACCTACAACTTCCTCACTGAAAGGGACTCAAAACCCCATATTTTCCGCAGAGGTATATATCTGACTAGTAAGAATCTTAAAACCTATGTATTGATATGTCTCCACAAGGGAATCAAGTCTGTCTAGACTGGCATAAACATGGCAGTGAGAATCAGCTCAAACCCACTATGAAAAGGAATTTCAAAAACAAAAAAAAAAGGCAAATTCTTTACAATTCCTTCAGGGTCTCTGATGAAACCTGGAATGACCCTATCTACAATGACAGCTGGATGGGGCATAAGGCTGGACACATGGGACTGAGAGGATTGGAGAAATTGGGTGAGCAAAAGCATTCCCTTTATAGCAGTAATGTATGGCACCCGTTCCTTGGGTCCCAACTCTCCAGGTTGAAGGGAATATTAGTATAGCTATAACATGTATGGGAAACCAAGAGAATGGACACACTGTGAATATGAAAGGTTTCTAATACTCAACGAATAGTCCCTCTCCTGGTGCTCCAGTTTGACTTTCCAATTGCTTTACTATCAATCTCTCAACCTGGAGAGACAGCACTTTAACCTCCAGTTTCGCACAGGTCGCCAATTTCGCAGAGGATGAATGGGAAGAAAGAGAAACAATGAGAGAGTAGCTGTTAGGTGTTTGGACGGGCATATGTCACTCTTATTTCCCAGGAGGAATAAGAATTGACCAAAATCTCAGCCACCCACCGGGAACCAGTATAGGTCCTGAACCAATATATTGGACTTGCGTTCAGCTCAGAAAAAAAGGGTTAAAAAATGGAGCTCAGGGGCACAGCAATTCACAAAATGGCAGAGTAATAAAGGGCAACTAACGTCCAAAAATCTGTTGAGGGAAGGCAACGAGGTGGACTTGAAAGCGAGGCAGAATAGCAGGAAACAGATTTCAAGACGTACGTTCGAATCGCCTTTAAAGCACAGGAAGAGTGGCACAACTTCGACAATGATGCACTTGGCCAAAAAGGGCGTATGTGATTTCTCCTGAATATATTCAGGAGAAAACGTATACGCACTTTTTGGCCAAGCAAGCAAGCGGGCAATGCAAATCTGCACTACAAAGTAGTATCACTTCCCACCGGTCAAAAGGGACATCGGAAAAATGTGTAAAAACCAGAAAGGCAAGACAAGCCCTGGAGAACAGGGAGCCTTGTTATGCTGATGGGCGGGATGTAAATTGCCAACTGCCTCTCTGGAGGAGTGCATTGTGTTCCCTAAAACAAGTAAACAACAGAGCTACAGAGCCAAGGGCACTTCCAGTCTAGGGAATATACCTTGGGAAAACTGAAAATCAATAAGACAGAGCCACCCCAATATTTACGGCTGCACTGCTGACAAGAACCTCAACTTGGGTACACCTTATATATTCCGTGAAAGATAAAAATGGTTCAAAAAATTGTGGTACTTTCATTATGATGGAATATCCCTCAGCCAGGAAATCAATATCATAAGACCAGTAGCAGCAAAATGAATGGATTCAGGTAAGATGATTCTAAGTGAAATAAGTCACACAGAAAAAGAATCTTATCATAAGATATCACTTATGAAAATCCTGTAAACATGACTACACATGAACTGAGTTAGGAAAGAGAACAGCGTCTCACATTTAGAAAACACTCTTACGCCTGCTTAAGGGGGAAGGGGAGGTGGGGTGTTGCATAAAACCAGAGTTTGATATTAGTACAGGCACCATTCCAGAAACCAAATACAGAATAGACAAGATCTACACCTTCCTCACTGAAAAGTTATCAAGACTCCATACTTCACACAGAGGAATATATCTGACTAGTAAGAATCTTAAAACCTATGTATTGATATGTCACCATAAGGGTATCAAGTGTGTCTAAACTGGCATAAACATGGCAGTGAGGATCAGCTCAAACACAGTAAAAAAAGAAATTTCAAATACAAAACAAAAAAAACAGGGAAAATCTTTACAATTCCTTCAGGGGCTCTGATGAAACCTGGAATGACCCTACCTACAACGAGAGCTGTATGTGGCATAAAGCTGGACACTTGAGACTGAGAGGTTTGGTGAGACTGGGTGAGCAAATGCAGACCCTTTAAAGCAATAATATGTGGCACACATTCCATGTGTCCCAACTCTCCATGTGTAAGGGAATATTACTACAGCCATAACATTTACGGGAAACCTAGAGAATGGACACACTGTGAATACGAAAGGTTTCTAAAACCCAACTTATAGTCCCTCTCCTTGTGCTCCAGTTTGACCTTCCAACGGCTTTACTATCAATCTCCCAACTTGGAGCGATTGCCCGTAAAACCTCCTGGTTCGCACAGGTTGCCAATTTGGCAGAGGATGAAAGGGAAGAGGGAGAACCAATGAGAGAGTAGCTGTTAGGCATTTGGACAGGTACATGTCACTTTAATTGCCCGGCAGGAAGTAGAATTAACCAATGTCTCAGCCACCCGCCGGGAACCAGTATAGGTTTTGAACCATAATTTTGGATTTGCTGTCAGCTCACAAAAACGAGTTGAAAAATGGAGCTCAGGGGCACAGCAATTTACAAACTGGCAGAGTAATAGAGGACAACTATCGTCCAAAAATCTTTTGAGGGAAGGCAGAGAGGCGGACTTTAAAACGAGGCAGAATAGCAGGAAACAGATTTCAAGAGGTACGTTGTAATCACCTTTCAAGCACAGGAAGAGGGGCA
This sequence comes from Mesoplodon mirus, assembly GCF_964341445.2. Taxonomy (NCBI): domain Eukaryota; kingdom Metazoa; phylum Chordata; class Mammalia; order Artiodactyla; family Ziphiidae; genus Mesoplodon; species Mesoplodon mirus. The sequence continues at coordinate 501,824 of NW_028295649.1, read as the reverse complement.
CAACTTCGACAATGATGCACTTGGCCAAAAAGGGCGTAAGAGTTTTCTCCTGAGTATATTCAGGAGAAAATGCATACGCCAGTTTTGGCCAAGCAAGCAAGCAGCAATGCAAATCTGCACTACAAAGAAGTATCCCTTCCCACCGGTCAGAAGGGACATCCACAAAATGTGTAAATACCAGAAAGGCAAGACAGGCCCTGGAGATCAGGGAGCCTTGTTATGCTGATGGGCGGGATGTAAGTTGCCAAATGCCTCTCTGGAGGAGTGCATTGTGTTCCCTAAAACAAGTAAACAATAGAGCTACACAGCCAAGGGCAGTTCCAGTCTAGGGAATATACCTTGGGAAAACTGAAAATCAATAAGACACAGCCACCCTAAAATTCAGCGCTGCACTGCTTACAAGAACCTCAACTTGGGTACACCTTAAGTATCCCAGGAAAGACAAAAATGGTTCAAGATATTGTGGTACTTACGTACGATGGAATATCGCTCAGCCATGACATCAATGTCATAAGGCCAGTAGCAGCAAAAAGAGTGGATTCAGGTACGATGATTCTAAGTGAAATAAGTCACACAGAAAAAGAAACTTATCATAAGATATCACTTATGAAGGTCCTGTAAACATGGCTACACATGAACTGAGTTAGGAAAGATTACAGAGTAACTAATCTTATCATAATTTATCACTCATAGCGGAAATGTACACATGACTACACATGAACTGAATTACAAACACAACAGAGTCACACATTTAGAAAACATCTTCTGCCTGCTTAATGGGAAAGCCGAGGTGGGGTGATGCATAAAACCACAGTTCTAAATTAGCACAGATTCCGTTATATAAACCATGTATGTAATAGAAAACACCTACTCCCGGCACAATGAACTGGACTCAACACCCCCTATTCATTGCAGAGGAATATGTCTGACTCTAAGTATTTTAAAACATATGTATTCTCATGTCTCCATAAAGGAATCATGTGTGTGTATAACGGCATGAACACAGCACTGAAATTCAGTTAAACCCACTTATAAAAATAAATTTCAAAAGCAAAATGCAAAAACAGAGAGAAAGTCTTAAAAATTACGTTCAGGGCCTGTGATGCAAGCTAGATTGACCACCTTTACACCCACAGCTGGATGAGACATATGACTGGACACTTGGGGCTGACAAGATTGCTGAAGTTGTGTGAACAAAAGAATACCACTTAGAGCAATACTGTGTGCTACCCATTCTAGTGGTCCCAACTCTCCAGGTTTAAGGGAATCTTCCTCCAGTTAAAACATGCATGGGAAACCCAGTGGATGGTACACTGTGTAATTGGGAAAGTTTTCTAAAAGGTACCTCATTTTTCCTTTTGTCGTGCTCGGCTTCGCCATTCCATCTGCATTACTCAAAATCTCCACAATTGGAGTGTCAGTGCCTTTACCCTCCCGTTATGCACAGTTTGCAAACTGTGCAGAGGATGAACAGGAAGAGGGGAAATAAATGAGAGATTAGCTGTAGGTGTTTGGATGGGTACATGTCACTCTAGTTTCCCATCAGGAAGAATAATTAACCAAAGGCTCAGCCTGAAGCCCCGGAACAGGACTAGGGCCTAAAGCCATCCTGCGGTATTGCAGCCAGCTCACAAAGAGGCGAGTTGAAAAATGGAAATCAGAGGCACAGCATTTCACAAACTTGCAGAATTATAAAGGACAACTATCATCCAGAAATATATTGAGGAAAGGCAGTGAAGAGGATTTGAATGCAAGGCAGAATTGAAGGAAACAGATTTCAAGAGGTAGATTGGACTCATCTAATAGCACATGAAAAGCGACAGAATTACGACAATGTTGCCCTTGGCTGAAAAGAGATTATGTGTATTTTCTTGAATATATTCGGGAAAAAATGCATATGCCCTTTTTGGCTAAGCAAGCCATCAGGCATTGCAAATCCACACTACAGAGAAGTGTCCCTTACCTCCAGTCAAAAGGGCCATCCACAAATAGTGTAAAGTCCACAAATGCAGGACAGGTCATGGAGAAAAGGGAGCCTGGTTACGCCGATGGACAGGATGTAAATTGCCAAAAGCCTCTCTGGAGAACTGTATGTTGTTTTCTAAAACAGAGCTACAGAGCATAGCACACTTCCACTCATGGGCGTGTATTTTGGGAAAACTAAAAATCCACAACACACAGCCAGCCCAAAATTTAGGGCTGCTCTGTTTACAAGAACCTCGACTTCGGTACACTTTATATATCCCAGGAAAGGAAAAAAAAATGGATATAGATGTTGTGGTACTTATATACAAAGGAATGTCACTCAGACATAAAATCAATGTCATAAGGGCAATAGCAGCATAATGAGTGGCTTTAGGTACGATGATGCTAAGTGAAATGAGCCACAAAGAAAAAGAAACTTATTGTAATATATCACTTATAGAGGAAATGTAAACATAGCTACACATGAACTGAATTTCAAAAGAGAACAGAGTTACACATTTAGAAAACACACTTATGCCTCCTTAAGGGGAAAGGTGACATGGGGTGATGTGTAAAAGCAGAGTTTGAAATTAGCACAGATCCTATTCCATATACCAAATAGTTAATAGACAAGACCTACTCCTTTCTCAATGAACTGGACACAAAACACCCTATTCACTGAAGAGGAATATATCTGACTGGTAATAACCTTGAAACCTATGTATTTTTACGTCTCCATAATGGAATCAAGTGAATGTAGATTGGCATAAACACAGATCAATGGAACAGGACAAAAAGCCCAGAGATAAACCTACATACATATGGCTATCTCATCTATGACAAAGGAGCTAAGGATATACAATGGAGAAAAGACAGTCTCTTCAGTAATTGGTGCTGGAAAAACTGGACCCCTACACAAAAAAGAATGAAATTAGAACACTCCATAACACCATACACAAAAATAGACTCTAAATTGATTAGAGATCTAAATATAAGACCAGACACTATAAAACACTTAGAGGAAACCATAGGCATAACACTCTATGACATAAATCACAGCAAGATCCTTTTGGACCCACCTCCTAGAGAAATGGAAATAAAAACAGAAATCAACAAATGGGACCTAATGAAACTTAAAAGCTTTTACACAGTACAGGAAAACATAAACAAGATGCAAAAACAACCCTCAGAATGGGAGAAAATATTTTCAAATGAAGCAATTGACAAAGGATTAATCTCCAAACTTTACAAGCACCTCATGTAGCTCAATATCAAAAAAACAAACAACCCAATCCAAAAACGGGCAGAAGACCTAAATAGACATTTCTCCAAAGAAGATATACAGATTACCAAGAAACACATGAAAGGATGCTGAACATCACTAATCATTAGAGAAATGCAAATCAAAACTACCCTGAGGTATCATCTCACAGCAGTCAGAGTGGCAATCATCAAAAAAATCTACAAAACAATAAATGATGGAGAGGCCTTTATTGCAGAAAAGGGAACACACTTGCACTGTGGGTGGGAATGTAAATTGATATGAGCACTAGGGAGAACAGTACGGAGGTTCCTTTAAATAACTAACAATAGAAGTACCATACGACTCAACAATCCAACTACTGGGCATTTGCCTTGTGAAAACCATAATTCAAAAAGAGTTATGTACAAAAATGTTCATTGCAGCTCTATTTGCATTAGCCAGGACATGGAAGCAACCTAAGTGTCCATCGACAGATGAATGGATAAAGAAGATCTGGCACATATATACAATCAAATATTACTCAACCATAAAAAGAAGCAAAACTGAGTTATTTGTACTGAGGTGGATGGACTTAGAATCTGTCCTACACAGTGAAGTAAGTCTGAAAGGGAAAAACAAATACTGTATGTTAACAGAGATATATGGAATCTAATGAAGAAAAAAAAATAATTTTGAAGAACCTAGTTGCAGGACAGGATTAAGGACTCAGACATAGAGAAAGGACTTGAGGACACCAGAAGGGGGATGGGTAAGCTGGGACGAAGTGAGAGAGTGGCATGGACATAAATACATTACCAAATGTAACACCGATAGCTACTGGGAAGCAGCCACATAGAACAGGGAGATCAGCTCGGTGCTTTGTGACCACATAACGGGGTGGGATATGGAGTGTGGGAGGGAGATGCAAGAAGGAGGGGATCTGGTGATATTTGTATATGTATAGCTGATTCACTTTGTTATACAGCAGAAACGAACACTCCATTGTAAAGCAATTATACTTCAATAAACGTGTAAAAGGAAAAAAAAGAAGCCCTAGGATAAATCTACACACTTATGGTCAACTAATCTATGACAAAGGAGGCAAGACTATACAATGGAGATAAGACAGTCTCTTCAATCATTGGTGCTGGGAAATATGGAGAGCTACATATAAAAGAATGAAATTAGAACACTCCCCAACACCATACATAAAAATATATTCAAAATGAATTAGAGACCTTAATGTAAGACCCGACAGTATAAAACTCTGAGAGGAAACCTTACGAAGGATACTCTGACGTAAATCACAGCAAGATTTTTTTTTTTTTTTTTTTTTGTGGTACGCGGGCCTCTCACTGTTGTGGCCTCTCCCATTGCGGAGCACAGGCTCCGGACGCGCAGGCTCAGTGGCCATTGCTCACGGGCCCAGCCGCTCTGCGGCATGCGGTATCCTCCCTGACCGGGGCACGAAACCGCGTCCCCTGCATCGGCAGGCGGACTCTCAACCACTGCGCCACCAGGGAAGCCCAGCAAGATCTTTTTTGATCCACCTCCTATAGTAATTAAATAAAAAAGAAAACTAAACAGATGGGAATAATGAAACGTAAAAGCTTTTGCAAAGCAAAGGAAACTACAAACAAGACGAAAAGACAACCCTCAGAATGGCAGAAAATATTTGCAAACGAATCAATGGACAAATGATTAATCTCCAATATATATAAACAGCTCATGCAGCTCAATAGTAATAAAACAAACAACCCAATACAAAAATGGAAGATCTAAATAGACATTTCTTCCAAGAAGACATAGAGATGGCCAGTACGCACATGAAAATCTGCTGAACATCACTAATTATTAGAGAAATGGAAATCGAAACTACAATGAGGTATCACGTCACACCTGTTAGAATGGGCATCATCAGAAAATCTACAAACAACAAATGCTGGAGAGGGTGTGGAGAAAAGGAACCTTCTTCCACTATTGTTGGGAATGTAAATCGATACAGTCTCTATGGAGAACAGTATGGACGTTCCTTAAAAAACAAAAATAGAATTACCATATAATCCAGCAATCCCACTACTGGGCATATACCCAGAGAAAACCATAAATCAAAAAGACACATTCACCACAATGTTCACTGCGGCACTATTTACAATAGACAGGTAATGAAAGCAACCTAATTGCCCACAGACAGACGAATGGTTAAAGATGTGGTACATATATACAACGGAATATTACTCATCCATACATAGAATGAAATTGGGTCATTTGTAGAGACCTCGATGGATCTAGAGACTGTCATACAGAGTGAAGTAAGTCAGAAAGAGAAAAACAAATATTGTATATTAATGCATATATGTGGAACCTAGAAAAATGGTACAGATGAACCAGTTTGCAGGGCAGAGATAGAGACAGATGTAGAGAACAAACATATGGACACCAAGGAGGGAACGCCATGTGAGGGTGGTGGTGGGATGAATTGGGAGACTGGGATTCACATGTGCACACTTATATGTATAAAATACATATCCAATAAGAACCTGCTGTATAAAAGAAATAAATTTAAAAAAATTAAAAATAAATAAATAACATTTAATAAAATAAAACAGAAAAAAAGGTTTTCCCTTCACATAGACGTCTTTATATTAATGCATTATTTCCATGTTTATATCTCCAAATTAAAAAAAAAGAGGAATAAATAAAATCTAACTTGAACCAAAAAGAAAAAAAGAACGAAAAAAAACAGAACTCACCAGTTTTACAGAGGAAAATCGTATCAGGGCACTTGCTCCAGTGGTAAAAAATTCTTAAGTTGGTCAGAGGTGGGAAATCGTCTCCCATGCCGTCAGCAGCACTCTCCCCCACAAGGAGCATCCTCATTGCAAAGCTGGGGGACTGTGTCGAGGCGTCTGTGAGTAAATGTGACCTGAGCCCCAGTCCTGCTGCAGCTGAACTCTTCCCACCCGTTCCAGGTAAAACACCTGAATATGTACAAGCACTTGCAAGCCTAGAGGAAGGGCTGTGGAGACACACTAGCGAGAGCACGCAGGCCGACTTGGTGCCTGCAGGCCAGCCAGGATGGACTTGGCCCCAGATGCTCTTCTGGAAACTTTTCATTTCCCTGCCTGAGATACCCCTCCTGCCACAGCCCCCAGTGCTTTTTTACTTCCTCACCTCTGCCTGGGGAGAAATTCCAGTGGCAAGTATTGGTGACACATCCTCTTCTTTAGCATGTGGCAGCCTGGCAACTCCTGCAGAAAGTCCAGCAGAGCCTCACTCACACTGGGCCACCCACAATGCCACGGCCCGTCACTCCCTCCCACCACCCCAGCCCCGAAACTGCTGACGGGGCAGAGAATATGGCGTCAGGCACAGCTACAGGGGCTCTTGTTGACTGGAGAGGTGTTTATATTGACCTCAACCCAGGCACACCTGTGGAGGGGGGGGCTGGCAGGCAGTGTCAGGCTGCCCAAGTCAGCCAATCCTCACCCCTCAGTTGCTCACAGTTGCAGAAAATGAACGTTGCTAAACGGGTCAGTCCCAAGGAACAGGTGTGGGCCTTCAGAGTCAGGATAGACAAGTGGCTACAGCTGCGGCTTGTTTTCTTATCATTTTATCTGGTCCATGAGTGGAAAACAACTTCAAGAAGACCCTATCCTAATGAGAGGAACCCAGGAGTCAGGGAGAGGAGTGATGGTGGGTGGAGACAGAGGCCTGGTGCCCTGGCTGCAGTGGAAGTGTCTGGAAGACCAGGCAGAGAGAGGCTGCACAGAGTGATAGCCAGGGTCACAGACCTGTCAGAGCTGCTGTTTGTTAGTTCAACTCCTGCTCTGAGGTGTTCTGTGTCAGCTGTGAGTGACAGGTGAGCTGGGGGTTCTCTGCAAGGTGGGTTATGTGCACAGTTCCTGTGTGTCCAGCCCTGCTGGGGTACCTGCCCAGGGGAGCTCTGTATCCTGGGTGGGGCCTGACTATGAGAGCCCCATGGGCTGCTGGGTAGCTGTACAGGTGAGCTTCATACCCTCGGAGGGACTTGAACACGAGAGCCCCGTGGGCTGTGGGGTGCGGGATGCAGCCCAGGTGAGCTCCATATCCTGGGATTGGCCTGACCACGAGAGCCCCATGGGCTGCTGGAGACCTGGTGAAGGATATCAGGACAGTCAGTGAAGCCACCGAGGATATACATCCAGTAGATCCTATTTCCTACACCCTGCTGCTCATTCTACCATCCACCAGGCCATGGCATTCTGTATTAGACTTCAATGATGCCTTCTTCTGTATTCCATTCATCTCAGAGTCACAAGAATTTTTGGCTTGGGAGTGGCAGGACAAAACATGCACCAAAACCAATAATGCTGGGTCGTCCTGCCCCAATGGTTCAAAAATCCCCACACCATCATTGGGGAAATGTCCTCTAAAGACCTAAACGTTCTACCTCTGTAAAAGGGAACCCTCCTTCAATATGCAGATGACATTCTGATCGCCAGGCCTACTAAAGATGCCTCGGAACTACCTAGCCAAGAAAGGATAGAAGGTGTCCAAGAAAAAGGCTCAAATATCCCAGGCTCAGGTGACTTGCCTGGGCTTCATTCTCACAGATATTTGGAGAAACACATCCCAGGATAGGGAAGAAGCCATTTGCAGCCTTACCTCTTCTAAAACTAGAAGACAGCTTAAGGGTTCCTGGGGAGGCCAAGGTTTTCTGCATCTGGATCCCTAACTACAATCTAATAGCTGGGCCTCTACATGAAACACTGACACGAAAAGATGATGATCCTTTTGAATAGAATCCAGAAGCAGCCTTTCAAGAATGGAAAAAGCAGTCAATTCAGACCCTTGCCCAGGAACTCGCTAATTTAGCTAAACCCTTTGACCTTTACATACCGGTCAAATGTTAATCGCCCTTGGAGCCTTAGTGCAAAAACTGGGACCACTTGAAATGGAGCACCACAAGAATGCCTTTCAGGTATGATAAACTATGGTCACCAAGGGCTTTGCCCACCGACTCATCAGGCCAGGATACTGGGGTATCTAAAAAGCTGGAAATCAGCAGCCCACAAGGCCAGCTCCCTCCTAAGGGAATAGGACCACACGTGGTGATCCTAACCACCCATCATGTCCTGAAGTTGCAGGGGTCGCTCTGTGGACACACTGACCTCGAGTGAGGAGGCCTTCCAACTCCAACCTCCAGAGAGACAAATGGGGGCATCTGGCCCCCAAGATGACTCATGTGACCATCACTTGACCTGGAGTTTCTCCCAGAAAACAACAAGACTGTGCCCCGAAAGAGCAGACTACTGCTTGCAGGACTTACTGCACCCAGAGGGGAGCTAATAAGTTTGGTGGGGGAAACGTATATCACGCTTTCACCATAGAAAACCCTACAGACACCGCGGTGATGGTGGCCAATATGACCGGCTGGACTGCTGGCTACTTCTAAAGGCCGTTGACTCAGTGGACGTCATGGTCCTGGATCACCACTGACCCTGGACTGTCTGGGAGTTCCGTGGGCAGGGTTCTGACACATGGTGCTGTTTGTACATTAATTCAGGGACCTAATTAAAGAAAGCACAGACTACTGGTCAGAGCATCTAGGCTGGCAAAAAACGTCTGCCTAACGTCACCGAACAAATGTGGGGTGGGGTGAAACCTGCCACCACAGCATCTCTGCGCATCTCTTTCCTGGACCCTTAAAGGTCATTAAAATCTATAACACTCTCAAATGCTGGTGCTCAGGCGGATGAGAAGTGAGTCAGGAGGCTTTGGGACAAGCAACCTCACCTGGAGGCTGGTGGGGAGACGTTTTTCCCCTTCCCCCAGGTATCAGGGCTGCCACCACAGCATGAAGCAGTTACAAAATAGGGGTCTTCACCCTCAACACCCCAAGAATGAGGAACGGAACAAAAAGCAGAGGAGGTGTTCGTCTCTGGCAACGTTCATTAAAAATTCCTGGGAGATAAAAAGAGAATCTGGGCAATAAAATAAAGTCTAACCTGTTTTTCCTTTGTGCTTTGTCTAATTTCACGTGCTCCTAGGGTTCCGCATGCAGAGGTCCCACACCCGGCACTTCAGAGCCGATTTCCTAGTGCAGAATGGCTGGGTCGACACCTCAGATAGCGGAGTCCCATGCAGACTGCACAGCATAGAGCCTGAGCTGCAGCCAACCCAGCCCTCGAGAGCTCCATCCCCTAACTCCCACTGACGCTCCCGGGATCCCTACTCAGCATCCCAGCCCACAGCCCATGGTGGAGGGCACGCTCTCACCTCTCCATTTGGTTTTCAAAATAATGTTTCCTTTGCTTCTGAACCAAACTCAGTCTTGATCTCTTGGATCCAATGACACTGGGCACGGGGACTCCTGTTGGGGTCCACTCTGGAGGATCAGTAACAGAAATTGAGAACTTTGTAACTTCATTGAACAGATGTGTGAGCCAAACTGTAGTTAACATACAGCAGTGTATAATGCTCGGGTAAAATAAGATTTTTCTAAGACTTACATTTGATATTTCCATCACTTTACTATAAGCAAGTTCAGTGAAGACGTCTGTCTTATTTGTCAGGTCAACATTAGAGAAATGAAGTGATTTATTTCCATGGTTGTACATCGAATACTCTTGGCTGAAGCTTCAATCTTGTTTTGAATGCTTTTCCATTGAAAAGGATACCTCTCTTTCAGCTCCCCCATTTCTGAGAAGTATAAAATCTTATAATTTATTATTACCAAAGGGGAAAGGTAGGAAAAGGGATAAATTAACAGTTTGGGATTAACACATACACACTGCTATGTATAAAATAGATCATCAACAAGGAATTACTGTATAGCACAGGGAACTACACTGAATATTTTGCAATAACCTATAAGGGGAAATAATCTGAAAAAGAAGAGATATTTTTTATTGACATCATCTATCAATGACAGATAAAATGTAACCTAAGCAAGGCCGATGGTGAGCGCTTCTGAACCTGAAGATTTCAATCATCTAAAGTTGGGCTCTGCCTATTTCCCAAGGACCTTAAGGGACATAGGTGTAGCTGTAGCTTAAAAATTCCCCAGTTTGGGGTTCGGGGAGGCACTGATTTGGAAAAATCCCTGGTGTTCTCCTTCCATGCACGGGAACCTTCCTACAGCTAAAACATGCCTGTCACATCTAGAGGATGGTATACCGTTTGATCAGAAAGAGTTTGGAAAAGGCACCTCATCTCCTCATCCCCTGGTGCTCGGGTTCACCCCTCCAGCATCTTTCCTAACACTCTCCTCACTTGGGGATATCAGCACCGTCAACATCCTGTTGCACACAGTTTGGAATTTGTCCAGAGGATGAAGCGGAAGGATGAGAAATATTTAGAGACAAGTCTTAGGTCTTCGGACAGGCACATGCCACTCTAATTTCCAATCCGGAAGACAAATTCATCAAAGGCTAGAATTGCCCACGGAAAGAGAATAGGGCTAGAGGAAATCCCACTGTTTTGTGTCCAGTTTCCAAAAACACAATTTGAAAAATGGAACTCAGGGGCACTAAAATTCATGAAACTGCAGAGTTGAAAATATCTATTGTTGAAAAATGTCTTGAGGTAAGTCACAGAAAAGGACTTGTAAGCAAGGGGGAGTGGCAGGAAACAGATTTGAAGAGGTAGAAAGGACTCCCCATTAAAGCACAAGAAAAGGGGCTGAACATCGCCAATGATGCACTTGGCCCAAAAGGGCGTATGTATTTTTTTCTGAATATATTCAAGTAAAGGCCATACACACTTTTTATCCAACCAAACAGGTGTGCACTGGAAATCAATACTACAAAATGTATCACTTCACATCAGTCAGAAGGGCCATCCACATAAAGTGTAAACACCAGAAATGCCGGACAGGGTGAGGAGAAAAGGGAGCCCTGTGAGGCTGATAGTGGAAATGTAATTTGCCAACGGCCACTCTGGAGAAGTGTATTGTGTTTGCTAAAACATATGAAAACTGAGCTACAGAGCATAGGGCACTTGCACTCATGGGTGTATACCTTGGAAAAACAAAAAATGACAGAAAACAGGCACCCCGACGTTTACCACCTCTCTGTTAAAAAGGGCCTCCACTTGGATATAACCTAAATGTCCCTGGAAGGATAAAATGGATAAAAGAGATGGGGTACTTATGTAGAGTGGAATATTACTCATCCAGAAATCAATGAAATAAGGCCAGTTGTAACAACTCTGGAGGAGTTACATACGATCATTCTAAGTGACACATGTCAGAAAGAAAAAGACACATATCATAAGATGTCACTTAGAGGTGGAATCAAAAATGGCTACACATGAAATAAACTACAAAACAGAAACATAGTCACATATGTAGAAAATAGACATAAGGCTGCTAAATGGGAAAGTTGTGGAATGGTGAGGTATTATCCAGGAGGTTGACATTAGCAAAGATACCATTCCAAGTACCGAATTGAATAACTGGCAAGGCCTACACGGTACCTCAAAGAACTGCACTCAGTCCACTCAAGTCACTGGAAAATAATACATATGACTCGTAAGCATCTGAGAAAAAATTTATTGTTGTCTCACAGTACATGAATCAAGTGGATGTACAGCAGCAAAAAACAGAGCTTTGAAAATCAGCTGTAGCCAATATAAAAATAAATTTAAATATATTTATAAAAACAGTGAGACAGACAAAAATTCTTACAACTTTTGTTGAAGGGCTACGATGTAACATGGATTGAACACATGTAGACCCACAGCAGGATGATATATAAGGCTGGAAGCTATGCACGCTAAGAGATGTTAGAGAAGCTGGGTGAGGAAATGCAGACATTTTAAAGTAATACTGCCTGGTACCCATTCCATGGGTCCCAAATCTGCAGTTTCAAGGGAATCTTCTGACAGGGAAAACATGCCTGGGAAACCGAGATGAATGTACACCATGTGCTCAGGAGAGGTGTCTAAAATGCACCTCATTTTTGATCTCCTGGTGCTGGGGTTCGCCATTCCAGCCACATTACTAACAATCTCCCGACTTGGAGAATCAGCACCTTTAACCTCCTGTTTCACACAGTTTGCAATTTTTGCAGAGGATAAATGGGAAGAGGAGGAACCAATGAGAGATTAGCTGTAGGAGTTTTGACAGGCACATGTCACTCTAATTTCCCATTAGGAAGAAGAATTACCCAAAGGCACAGCCTGCCTCCACAGGATCAGATTAGGGCCGGAATCAATCCAATGGTTTGGCGGTCAGCTCACAAAAAAAGCGAGTTGCAAAATGGAGCTCAGGAGCAGACACTTCAAAGACCTGCAAAGATATAAATGATAACCAACGTCCAAAAATATATTCAGGTAAGGCAACGAAGAGGTTCTGAATGAGAGGCAGAATTGCAGGAAACATTTTTCAAAAGGTAGATTGTACTCACATTTAAAACATATGAAAAGCAGCAGAATTTCTCAAATGATGCAGTTGGGCAAAAGGGTGTATGCGTTTTTTTCGTGAATATCTTCAGGAAAAAAACACATACAGAGTTTTTGGCCAACCAAGCAAGAGGGAAATGAAAATCCGCACAATAAAGAAGTCTCAATTTCCACTGCTCAGAAAGTCCATCCAAAAAATGTATACAAATCAAAAATGCAGAAGAGGCCATGGAAAACAGGGAGACTAGTCACGCTGATGGGTGGGTTATAAATATCCAAGAGCTACTCTGAAGAAGTGTATGCTGTTTCCTAAAACATCTAAAATACAAAGCCCCCGAGCAAAGGGGACTTCAACTCATGGACATATAACTTGGGAAGACTAAATATCAACAAGACACAGGCACCCCAAAGTTTAGGGCTGCTCTGCATACAAGAACCTCAACCTCGGTACACCAAAAGTATCCCAGGAAAAAGAGAAATGCATAAAGAACTTGTGGTAATTTTGTACAACGGAATATCACTCAGACGTGAAATCAATGTCATAAGGCCAGTAGCAGCATAATGAGAGGATTTAGGTATGATGATTCTAAGGGAAATTAGTCACACAGCAAAAGAATCTTATCATAAGATATCACTTACAGAGGGAATGTCAACATCACAACACATGAACTGAATTAGGAAAGAGAGCAGCGTCTCACTTTTAGAAAACACTCTTATGCCTCCTTAAGGGGAAAGGAGAGGTGGGGTGATGCATAAAGCCAGAGTTTGATATTAGCACAGGTACCATTCCATAAACCAAATACAGAATAGACAAGACCTACACCTTCCTCAGTGAACGGGACTCAAAACCCCTATTCCCCACAGAGGAATATATCTGATTAGTAAGAATCTTAAAACCTATGTTCTCATATGCCTCTGTAAGGGAATCAAGTGTGTCTAGACCGGCATAAACACGTCAGGGAAAATCAGCTCAACCCCATTATAAAAATGAATTTCAAAAACAAAACAAAAAAAGAGCGAAATTCTTACACAATTCCTTCAGGGGTTCTGATGAAACCTAGAATGACCCTATCTGCAAAGACAGCTGGATGAGACATAAGGCTGGACACTTGGGACTGAGGGGACTGGTGAGATTGGGAGAGAAAATGCAGACCCTTTAAAGTAGTAATGCATGCCACCATTCCATGGGTCCCAAATTTCCAGGTAGAAGGGAATATCACTACAGTTATAACATGTATGGGAAACCTAGAGAATGGACACCCTGTGATGGCGAAAGGTTTCTGAAAGTCTCCTACTTTTTCCTCTCCTTGTGCTACAGTTTGGCATTCCAACAACTTTACTATCAATCTCCCAACTTAGGAGAGTCATCCCCTATAACCTCCTGGTTTGCACAGTTTGCTAATTGTGCAGAGGATGAAAGGGAAGAGGGAGAACCAATCAGAGAGTAGATGTAGGAATTTGGACGGACACATGTCACTCTAAATTCCCGTCAGGAAGAAGAATTAAGCAAAGCCTCAGCCACCCACAGGGAACCAGTATAGCCACCCCTGGAACAAGTATAGGTCCTAAAGCAAAATTGTGGATTTGCGGTCAGCTCCCAAAAATGGGATTTGAAAATTGGAGCTCAGGGGCAAAGCAAATCAAAAACCTGCAGAGTTATAAAGGACTACTCTCTTCCAAAAATCTGTTGAGGGAAGGCAACAAAGCGGACTTGAAAATGAGGCGGAACTGCACAAAACATATTTCAAGAGGTAAATTGGAATCGCCTTTAAAGCACAGGAAAGGCATCACAACTTCCAGAATGATGCACTTGGCCAAAACCAGTGTATGACTTTTCTCCTGAATATATTCAAGAGAAAAGGCATAGGCCCTTTTTGGCCAATCAAGCAAGCGCGCAAAGCAAATCCACACTACAAAGAATTTTCACTTCCCACCGGTCCAAAAGGACATCCGAAAATCTGTAAAAACCAGAAAGGCAAGATAGAGATGACAAGGGCATAAAGCAATATGATCCCAAGGGTCATGGAGGATTGTGATGACAAGTGTATGGAGCATTGTGTGGACAAGATTATGTATCATTTTGCTGTCAAAGGCATTGTGATGACAAGGTTCATGGAGCACTGTAATGACAAGCGTCATGGAGCATTGTGATTACAGGGTTCATGGAGCTTTGGGATGACAAGGGCATGGAGCGTTTTGATGACAAGATTCCCGGATCATTGTGTTGTCAGGGTTCATGGAGCGTTGTGATGACAGTGGTCATGGCGCATTGTGATGACAGAAGTCATGGAGCATTGTGATGAGGACGTCATGGATCATTGGGCTGAAAATGTTCATGGAGTATTGTGATGACAGCGGTCAAGGAGCATTGTGATGACAAGGTACTGGAGCATTGTGATGAGAAAACCATGGAGCCATGTGATGACAAGTCTCATGGAGCATTCTGATGAAAAGGGTCATGGAGCACTGTGATTACAGGGGACTTGGAGCATTGTGATCACAAGGGCATGGAACATTGGGATGAGAATGTCATAGAGCATTCTGATGACATGCATCATGGAGCTTTGTGCTGACAAAGGCATGGAGCAATGTTATGACAAGTGTCACCGAGCATTGTGATGAAAATTTCATGGAGCATTTTGGTGACAAATGTCACAGAGCCTTGTGATGACGAGGGCATGGACCATTGTGATGACAAAGGTCATGAAGCATTGTGATGACTGGAGTCACGGAGCATTGTGATGACAGGGGTCATAGAGTTTTGTGATGAAAAGGCAATGAGCATTGTGATGACAGGGGCATGGAGCATTGGCCTGACATGTTTCATGGATTATTGTGATGACAGTGGGCATGGTGCAATGTGATGACAAAGGCATGGAGCATTGTGATGAGAAGGTCATGGAGTATTTTGAAGACAGGTCTCAGGGAGCATTGTGATGACATATGTCATGGTCCATTGCGATGACATTTGAATGGAACATTGTGATGCCAAGTGTCATGGAGGATTGTGATGACAAATGAAATGGAGCATTTTGATGACAAGGGCGTGGAGCATTGTGATGACAATGGACATGGAGCATTGTGATGACAGGGGCATGGAGCATTGTGATGACAAGGGCCATTGAGAATTTTGATAACAAGTAAATGAAGCATTGTGATAACAAGAACATGGAGCTTCCTATGACAGGGGTCATGGAGCATTGCGATGACAAGTGCATAGAGAATTGTGATGACAGTTCATATAACACGGTGATGAGAAGTGTCATGGAGCACAGTGATGCCAAGAACGAGGAGAATTGTGATGACAGGGGACATGGAGCATTGTGATGACCAGGGCATGGAGCATTGTGATGGCAAGACCGTGGAGTTTTTTGATGAGAAGACCATGGATAATTGTGATGACGAGCGTCATGGAGCACTGTAATGACAAGAGGAATGGAGCATTGTGATGAGAGTGGCCATGGAGCATTGTGATGACAAGGGTCATGGAGCATTTTGATGACAAGGGCGTGGAGCATTGTTATGAGAAGACCATGGATAATTGTGATGACGAGCGTCATGGAGCACAGTAATGACAAGGGGTAAGGAGCATTGTGATGACAGTGGCCATGGAGCATTGTGATGACAAGTGTCATGGAGCATTCTGATGACAAGCTTGTGGAGTATTGTGACGACAATGGCATGGAGCATTGTGATGAAAAGGGCATGGAGCATTGTGATAAAAAAGGCATGAAGCCACTTCATGACAGGTTTCAAGGAGCATTCTGACGACAAGTGACAGGGAACATTGTGATGACAAGTGTATTGAGAATGGTGATGAAAAAGATCATGGAGCATTTTGACGAAAAGGATATGGAGTATTGTGATGACAGGCATCATAGAGAATTGTGATGACAAGTGTTATGGAACATTGTGATCACAAGGGTTTGGAGCATTTTGATGATAGAAGTCATGGATCATTTTTTTTCAAGGTGCATGGAGCATTGTGATGACAAGGGCATGAAGCAATGTGATCCCAAGTTTAATGGAGGATTGTGATGACAATGGTAAAGGAGTATTGTGATGACAAGCAAATGGAGCATTGTGATGACAAGGTCATGTAGCATTTTGCTGACACAGGCATGGAGCATTGTGATGATAAGGGTGATGGGGCACTGTGATGGGAAGCATCACGGATCATTGTGATTACAGGGGTTATGGAGCATAGGGATGGCAAGGGCATGGATAATTGTCATGACAAGTGTCATGGAGCATTGGGCAGAAAATGTTAATGGAGCACTGTGATGACTAGGGAATGGAGCATTGTGATGACAAGAGTCCCGGATCACTGTGTTGTCAGGGGTCATGGAGCATTGTGATGACAGTGGTCAACGAGTATTGTGATGATAGGGATCATGAAGCATTGTGATGAGAAGTTCCTGGAGAATTGGACTGAAAATGTTCAGGAAGTATTGTGAGGACAGGGGTCATGGAGCATTGTGATGACAAGGGAATGGAGCACTGTGATGAAAAGTTCCTGGAGCATTGTGATGAGAAGACCATGGAGCCTTGTAATAACAAGTCTCATGGAGCATTCTGATGAAAAGGGGCATGGAGTATTGTGATTACAGGGGCCTTGGAGCATTGTGATGACAATGGCATGGAGCATTGTGATTACATGTGTCTTGGAGCATTGTGATGAAAATGGCATGGATCATTGTGATGAAAATGGCATGAAGCCTTGTCATGACAGGGTGCAAGGAGCATATTGACGACAAGTGTCAGGGAGCATTGTGATGACAAGTGTATTTGAGAATTTTTATTACAAAGATCATGGAGCATTGTGATGAGAAGACCATGTATAATTGTGATGACGAGCGTCATGGGGCATTGTGATGACAAGTGTTTTGGAATATTGTGATCACAGGGGTTTGGAGCATTGTTATGACAGAGGTCATGGAGCATTTTGATTTCATTGTGATGACAATAGCATGAAGCATTATGATGATGGGCATGGTGCGTTGTGATGACAGGGTTCATGGAGCATTGAGATGAAAAGGGGCAAGGAGCATTGTGTTTACAGGGGTCTTGGAGCATTGTGATGACAAGGGCATGGAGCATTGTGATGTGTAGGCCATGGAACATTCTGATGACATGTGTCATGGAGCTTTGTGATGACAAGGGCATGGAGCATTGTGATTTAATGTGCCTTCAGCATTTTGATGACAGGTGTCATGGAACCTTGTGATGACTAGGCCGTGGAACATTGTGATGGCAGGGGTCATGGTGCATTGTTATGACAGAGGTAATGGAGCATTGTGATGAGAAGGGTATGGAACATTGGTCTGAAAAGTTTCAGGGATTATTGTGATGAGAGTGGGCATGGAGCATTGTGATGACAAGGGTACGGAACACTATGATACATGGGTCATGCAGGATTGTAATGACAAGGGCATGGAGCATTGTGATGAGAGTGGGCATGGAGCATTGTGATGACAAGGGTAAGGAACACTATGATACATGGGTCATGCAGGATTGTAATGACAAGGGCATGGAGCATTGTGATGACAAGGGCATTGAGCAATATGATGGGAGAGTTCATGGAGCATTGTGATGACAATGACATGGAACATTGTGATGCCAAGGGTCATGGAGCTTTGTGATGACAAGTCATGGAGCATTTTGATGACAAGAGAATGGTGCATTGTGATGAGAAGGGCAGGGGGCATTTTGATGACCGGGTCATGCAGCAATTTGATGAAAAGTGTAATGGAACATTTTGATGGCAGGTGTTATAGAACATTGTGATGTCAGACGTCTTGGAGCTTTGGGATGAAATGGATCATAGAGCATTTTGATGACAGGGGTTATGGAACATTGTGATATCAGGGGTCATGGAACATTGTGAAGATAAGGGGATGTAGCAGTGTGATGACAGGTTCATGGAACATTGTGATTACAGGGGTGTGGGAGTATTGTGATGACTAGTGATGGAACACTGTGATATCTCTTGTGAGAGAGCATTTTGATGAGAAGTGCATGGAGCATTGTGATTACAAGGATTATGGAGCATGGCAATGACAAGTATGTGGACCGTTGTGATTAAATGCGCGTGGCACATTTTGAAGACAATGGTCATGGAGCATTGTTCTGACAAAGAAATGGAGCATTGTGATGACAAGGGTCACAGAGAATTGTGATGAAATGTTCATGGAGCATTGTGGTTACAAAGGTCACAGAGCATTGTGATGACACGGGCATAGACCATTGTGATGACAAACCTTATGAAGCATTGTGATGACTGGAGTCACGGAGCATTGTGATGTAAGGGGTCATGGAGCATTGTGATGACATGTGTCATGGAGCATTGTGCTGACAAGTGCATGGAGCATTGTGCTGACAAGGGTCATCGAGCATTGTGCTGAGAAAGGCATACTGCATTGTGATGACAAGGGTCAAAGAGCATTGTGATGAAAATTACATGGAGCATTGCGGTTAAAATGGTCACAGAGACTGTTGATGACGAGGGCATGGACCATTGTGGTGACAAAGGTAATGAAGCATTGTGATGACTGGAGTCACGGAGCATTGTGATGTCAGGGGTCATGGAGTATTGTGATAACAAGGGCATGGAGCATTGTGATGACAAGGGCATGGATCATTGGTCTAATAAGTTTCATGGATTATTGCGATGACAGTTGGAATGGTGCATTGTGATGACAAGGGAATGGAGCATTGGGATGACCAGGTCATGCATTATTGTGAAGAGAGGTGTCAGGGAGCATTGTGATGACATATGTAATGGCCCATTGTGATGACAATGGTATGGAGCATTGTGATGCCAAGTGTCATGGAGGATTCTGATGACAAAGGTAATGGAGCATTGTGATGACATTGGCTTGGAGCATTGTGATGACAAGGGTCAGGGAGCATTGTGCTGACAAGTGCATGGAGAATTGTGATGACAAGGGTCATGGAGCATTCTGATGACAAGCTTGTGGAGTATTTTGATGACAATGGCATGGAGCATTGTGATGAAAACTGCATGGCGCATTGTGATGAAAAAGGCATGGAGCCTTTTCGTGACAGGCTTCAAGGAGCATTCTTATGACAAGTGTCAGGGAGCATTGTGATGACAATTGTATTGAGAATTTTGATGAAAAAGTCATGGAGCATTGTGATGAAAAGGGCATGGAATATTGTGATGACAGGCATCATGGAGCGTTGTGATG
Source organism: Mesoplodon mirus (assembly GCF_964341445.2). NCBI lineage: Eukaryota > Metazoa > Chordata > Mammalia > Artiodactyla > Ziphiidae > Mesoplodon > Mesoplodon mirus. The sequence goes on along the minus strand of NW_028295649.1, from coordinate 482,018 downwards.
ACAAGTGTTATGGAACATTGTGATCACAAGGGTTTGGAGCATTGTGATGACAGAGGTCATGGATCATTTTGATTTCAGGGAGCATGGAGCATTGTGATGACAAGGGCATGAAACAATATGATCCCAAGTTTCATGGAGGATTTTGATGACAATGGAAGTGGAGTATTGTGATGACAAGCGCATAGAGCATTGTAATGACAAGGTCATGTAGCATTTTGCTGACAAAGGCATGGAGAATTGTGATGACAGGGGTCATGGAGCATTGGGATGACAAGGGCATGGATAATTTTGATGACAACTGTCATGGAACACTTGGCTGAATATTTTCATGGAGTGTTGTGATGACAGGGGTCATGGAGCATTGTGATGACTACGGAATGGAGCATTGTGATGACAAGAGTCCCGGATCATTGTCTTGTCAGGTGTCATGGAGTGTTGTGATGACAGTGGTCATAGAGCTTTGAGATGATATTGGCCATGGAGCATTGTGATGAATAGGTCGTGGAGCATTGGGCTGAAAATATTCATGGATTATTGTGATGACAGGGGTCATGGCGCATTGTGATGACAAGGGAATTGAGCATGGTGATGACAGGGTCCTGGAGCATTGTGATGAGAAGACCATGGCTACTTATGATGACAAGTCGCATGGAGGATTCTGAGGAAAAGGGACATGGAGCATTGTGACTACAGGGGTCTTGGAGAATTGTGATGACTAGGGCATGGAACACTGTGTTACATGGGTCATGGGTCATGGAGCTTTGTGATGACAAGTCATGGAGCATTGTGATGACAAGGGCATGGAGCATTGTGATGACAGGGGCATGGAGCATTGGTCTGACAAGTTTCACAGATTATTGTGATGACAGTGGCCATGGTGCATTGTGATGACAAGGGCATGGATCATTGTGAAGAGAAGGTCATGGAGTATTCTGAAGACAGGTGTCAGGGAGCATTGTGATGACATATGTCATGGTCCATTGCGATGACAATGGCTGGGAGTATTGTGATGCCAAATGTAATGGAGGATTGTGATGACAAATATAATGGAGCATTGTGATGACTAGGGCTTGGAGCATTATGATGACAATGGCCATTGAGAATTTTCATGACAAGGTCGTGAAGCATTGTGATGACAAGGTCCTGGAGCATTGTGATGAGAAAACAATGGAGCTTTGTGATGACAAGTCTCCTGGAGCATACTGATGAAAATGGGCATGGATCATTGTGATTAGAGGGGTCTTGGCACATTGTGATGACAAGGGCATGGAGCGTTGTGAGGAGAAGGCCAAGGAGCATTCTGATGACATGGGTCATTGAGCTTTGTGATTACATGGGCATGGAGCACTGTGATTACAGGGGCATGGAGCATTGGTCTGACAAGTTTAACAGATTATTGTGATGACAGTGGACATGGTGCATTGTGATGACAAGGGCATGGATCATTGTGAAGAGAAGGTCATGGAGTATTCTGAAGACAGGTGTCAGGGAGCATTGTGATGACATATGTCATGGTCCATTGCGATGACAATGGCTGGGAGTATTGTGATGCCAAATGTAATGGAGGATTGTGATGACAAATATAATGGAGCATTGTGATGACTAGGGCTTGGAGCATTATGATGACAATGGCCATTGAGAATTTTCATGACGAGGTCGTGAAGCATTGTGATGACAACGTCCTGGAGCATTGTGATGAGAAAACCATGGAGCCTTGTGATGACAAGTCTCCTGGAGCATACTGATGAAAATGGGCATGGAGCATTGTGATTAGAGGGGTCTTGGCACATTGTGAGGACAAGGGCATGGAGCGTTGTGAGGAAAAGGCCAAGGAGCATTCTGATGACATGGGTCATTGAGCTTTGTGATGACAAGGGCATGGAGCACTGTGATTACAGGGGTTTTGGAGCATTGTGATGAAAATGTCATGGATCATTGTGATGAAAACTGCATGGAGCCTTGTCATGACAGGATTCAATGAGCATGCAGACAACAAGTGTCAGGGAATATTTTGATGACAAGTGTACTGAGCATTGTGATGACAAAGGTCATGGAGCATTTTGATGAGAAGACCATGGATAACTGTGATGACGAGCGTCAGGGTGCATTGTGATGACAAGTGATATGTAATATTGTGATCCCAAGGGTTTGGAGCATTGTTATGACAGTGGTCATGGAGCATTTTGATTTCATTGTGATGACAATAGCATGAAGCATTATGATGATGGGCATGGTGCATAGTAATGAGAGGGTTCGTGGATCATTAAGATCAAAAGGGGCATAGAGCATTGTGATTAGAGGGTTCTTGGAGCATTGTGATGAGAAGTGTCAAGTAGCTTTGTGATGACAAGGCCATGGAACATCGTGATAGCAGGGGTCATGGAGCATTGTTATGACTGGGATAATGGAGCATTGTGATGGCAAGGGCATGGAGCATTGTCATGACAAATCATGGAGCATTTTGATGACAAGGGTGAGGTGCATTTTGATGAGAAGTGAAGGGAGCATTTTGATGACAGGGTCATGGAACAATTTGATGAAAAGTATCATGGAACATTTTGATGACAGGTGTTATGAAACATTGTGATGTCAGGTGTCATGGAGCCTTTTGATGAAAAGGATCATGGAGCAGTTTGATGACAGGTGTTATGGAACATTTTGATGTCAGGGGTCATCGAACATTGTGATGATAAGTGCATGTAGCATTGTGATGACAGGTGGCATGAAACATTGTGATGACAGTGGTGAGGGAGTATTGTGACAAATAGTGATGTAGCATTGTGATATCAGTGGTGAGAGAGCATTTTGATGAGAAGTGCATGGAGCATTGTGATGACAAGATTTATGGAGCATTGTGAAGACAATTTGTTGGAGCATTGTGATGACAAGCGCATGGTGCATTGTGATGACATGTGTCATGGAGCATTGTGCTGAGAAAGGCATAGAGCATTTTGATGACAAGGGTCAAAGAGCATTGTGATGAAAATTTCATGGAGCATTGTGGTTAAAAAGGTCACAGAGGCTGTTGATGACGAGGACATGGAAAATTGTGATGACAAAGTTCATGAAGCATTTTGATGACTGGAGTCACGGAGCATTGTGATAACAAGGGCATGGAGCATTGCGATGACAAGGGGATGGAACAGTGATCTATTTAATTTCATGGATTATTGCAATGACAGTTGGAATGGCGCATTGTGATGACAAGGGCATGGAGCTTTGTGATGACCAGGTCATGCAGTATTGTGAAGACAGGTGTCAGGGAGCATTGTGATGACATATGTAATGGCCCACTGTGATGACAATGCCATGGAGCATTGTGATGCCAAGTGTCATGAAGGATTCTGATGATAAAGGTAATGGAGCATTGTGATGACAATGTCTTGGAGCATTGTGATGACAAGGGTCAGGGACATTGTGCTGACAAGTGTATTGAGAATTGTGATGAGAAATGTCATGGAGAATTGTGATGAAAAGGGCAATGAGTATTGTGATGACAGGCATCATGGAGCGTTGTGCTGACAAGTGTTATGGAACATTGTGATCACAAGGGTTTGGAGCATTGTGATGACAGGGGTCATGGATCATTTTGATTTCAAGGAGCATGGAGCATTGTGATGAAAAGGGCATGAAGCAATGTGATCCCAATGTTCATGGAGGATTGTGTTGACATTGGAAATGGAGTATTGTGATGACAAGCGCACAGAGCATTGTAATGAAAAGGTCATGTAGCATTTTTCTGACAAAGGCATGGAGCATTGTGATGACTGGTGTCATGGAGCACTGTGATGACAAGCGTCACGGAGCATTGTGAATAAAGGGGTTATGGAGCAATGGGATGACAAGGGCATGGATCATTGTGATGACAAGTGTCATGGAGAACTGGGCTAACAATGTTCATGGAGTATTGTTATGACATGGGTCAAGGAGCACTGTGATGACTAGGGAATGGAGCAATGTGATGACAAGAGTCCTGGATCATTGTGTTGTCAGATGCCATGGAGTGTTGTGATGACAGTGGTCAAGGAGAATTGTGATGATATTGGCCATGGAGCATTGTGATGAGTAGGTCGTGGAGCACTGGGCTGAAAATATTCATGGATTATTGTGATGACAGGGGTCATGGAACATTGTGATGACAAGGGAATGGAGCATGGTGATGACAAGGTCCCGGAGCATTGTGATGAGAAGAGCATGGAGACTTGTGATGACAAGTGTTATGGAGCATTCTGATGAAAAGGGGCATGGACCATTGTGATTACAGGGGTCTTGGAGCATTGTGATGACTAGAGCATGGAGCATTGTGATGAGAAGGCCATGGAGCATTCTGATGACATGCATCATGGAGTTTTGTGATGACAAGGGCATGGAGCATTGTTATTACAGGGATCTTGGAGCATTGTGATGAAAAGGGCATGGATCATCGTGATGAAAAAAGCATGGAGCCTTGTCATAACAGGGTTCAAGGAGCATATTGACGACAAGTGTCAGTGAGCAATGTGATGACAAGTGTTTTGAGCATTGTGATGACAAAGATCACGGAGTATTGTGATGAGGAGACCATGGATAATTGTGATGATGAGCGTCATGGGGTGTTGTGATGATAAGTGTTATGGAACATTGTGATCACAAGGGTTTGGAGCATTATGATGACAGAGGTCATGGAGAATATTGATTTCATTGTGATGACAATAGCCTGAAGCATTATGATGATGGGCATGGTGCACTGTGATGACAGGGTTCATGGAGCATTGAGATGAAAAGGGGCATGGATCATTGTGATTACAAGGGTCTTGGAGCATTGTGATGACAAGGGCATGGAGCATGGTGATGAGAAGGCGATGGAACATTCTGATGACATGCGTCATGGAGCATTGTGATGACAAGGGCATGGAACATTGTGATTTCAGTGGTATTGAGCATTGTGATGACAAGTGTCATGGCACCTTGTGATGACTAGCCCGTGGAACATTGTGATGGCTGTGGTCATGGTGCATTGTTATGACAGGTGTAATGGAGCATTTTGATGAGAAGGGCATGGAACATTGGTCTCAAATGTTTCATTGATTATTGTGATGAGAGTGGGCATGAAGCATTGTGAGGATAAGGGCACAGAACACTATGATACATGGGTCATGCAGGATTTTAATGACAAGTGCATGGAGCATTTTGATGAGAAGGGCATCGAGCATTATGATGACAAGTGTCATGGAGCCTTCTGATGACAAGGGCATTGAGTAATGTGATGAGAGTTTTCATGGAGCATTGTGATGACAATGAAATGGAGCATTGTGATGCCAAGGGTCATGGAGATTTGTGATGACAAGTCATGGAGCATTTTGATGACAAGGGCATGGTGCATTGTGTTGAGAAGGGCAGGGAGACTTTTGATGAACGGGTCATGCAGCAATTTTAAGAAAATTGAAATGGAATATTTTGATGGCAGGGGTTATAGAACATTTTGATGTCAGGGGTCTTGGAGCTTTGGGACGAAAAGGGTCATGGAGCATTTTCATGACAGGGGTTATGGAACATTGTGATGTCAGGTGTCATGGAGCATTTTGATGACAAGTGTTATGGAACATTGTGATCACAAGGGATTGGAGCATTGTGATGACAGAGGTCATGGATCATTTTGCTTTGAAGGAGCATGGAGCATTGTGATGACAAGGGCATGAAGCAATGTGATCCCATTGTTCATGGAGGATTGTGATGACAATGGTAATGGAGTATTTTGATGACACGCACATAGAGCATTGTAATGACAAGGCCATGTAGCATTTTGCTGACAAAGGCATGGAGCATTGTGATGACAGGGGTCCTGGAGCACTGTGATGACAAGCGTCACGGAGCATTGTGAAAACAGTGTTCATGGAGCATAGGGATGACAAGGACATGGATCATTGTGATGACAAGTGTCATGGAACATTGGGCTGAAAATGTTCATGGAGTATTGTGATGACTGGTGTAATGGAGCATTGTGATGACTAGGGAATGGAACATTGTGATGAAAAGAGTCCCGAATCATTGTGTTGTCAGGTGTCATGGAGTGTTGTGATGACAGTGGTCATGGAGCATTGTGATGATATTGGCCAATGAGCTTTGTGATGAGAAGACCTTGGGTAATTGTGATGTCGAGCATCATGGAGCACTGAAATGACAAGGGGCATGAAGCATTGTGATGACAGGTGTCACGGAGCATTGTGACGACAGGGGTCATGGAGCATTGTGATGACAAGTGCATGGAGCTTTGTGATGACATGTGCATGGAGCATTGTGATGACAAGTGCATGGAGCATTGCAATGTCAAGTGGATGGAGAATTGTGATGACAAGAGCATGTAACATTTTGATGAGAAGTGTCATGTAGCCTTGTGATTACAAGGACATGGAGAATTGTGATGACAAGGGACATGGGGCATTGTGATAACCAGGGCATGGTGCATTGTTATGACATGGGTCATGGTGCATTATTATGAGAACGGCCATGGTGCATTCTGACTTAAAATATCACTTATGAAGGGAATGTAAACATGGCTACATATGAACTGATTTAGGAAAGAGAACAGAGTCTCAGATTTAGAAAACAATCTAACGCTTGCTTAAGGGGAAAGAGAGGTGGGGAGATGCACAAAACATAAGATTGATATTAGCACAGGTACCGTTCCATAATCCAAAAACAGATGAAACAAGCCCTACTCCTTCCTCAGTGAATGGAACTCAACATCCCTATTCCCCGCAGAGAAATATATCTGACTAGTAAGAATTTTAAAACCTATGTATTGATATGTCTCCGTAAGGGAACCAAGTGTGTCTAGAACGATATAAACATGGCAGTGAGAATCAGCTCAAACCCAGTATAAAAATGAATTTCAAAACAAAACATAAAAACAGTACAATTCTTACACAATACCTTCAGGGGTTCTGATGAAACCTGGAATGACCCTATCTACAATGACAGCTGGATGTGGCATAACGCTGGTCACTTGGGACTGAGAGGATTGGTGAGATTGGGTGAAAAAATGCAGACCCTTTAAAGCAATAATGCCTGCCACCCATTCCATGGTTCCCAACTCTCCAGGTAGAAGGGAATATTACTAGTTATAACGTGTATGGGAACCTAGAGAATGGAAACCAGCTGATGGTGAAAGTTTTCTAAAACTCTACTACTTTTTTCTCTCCTTGTGATCCAGTTTGACATTCCAACTGCTTTACTATCAATCACCCAACTTGGAAAGTCAGCCCCTATAACCTCCTGGTTCGCACAGTTGGCAAATTGTGCAGAGGATATAAGGGAGGACAGAGAACCAATGAGAGAGTAGCTGTAGGCATTTGGACGGCCACATGTCTCTCTAAATTCCCGTCACAAAGAGGAATTAACCAAAGTCTCAGCCTGCCTCCCATAACCAGTATAAGTCCAGAAGCAAAACGGTTGATTTGCTGTCATCTCACAAAAACGCGAGTTGAAAAATGGAGCTCATGGCCACAGCAATTCACTAACCTGCAGAGTTATAAAGGACTACTCTCTTCCAAAAATCTGTTGAGGGAAAGCCACGAGGCGGAAGGGAAAATGAGGAAGAATGGCATAAAACAGATTTCAAGAGGTACATTGGAATCGCCTTTAAACACAGGAAAAGCATTACAACTACGAAAATTATGGAAATGGTCATAAAGGGCATATGGGTTTTCACGTGAATATATTCAGGAGAAAACGCATAGGCCCTTTTTGGACAAGCAAGCAAACGGGCAATGCAAATCGGCACTAAAATGAAGTATCACTTCCCACCGGTCAAAAGGGACATCCAAAAAAATGGGTAAAAACCAGACAGGCAAGACAGCCCCTGGAGAAAAGGGAGCCTTGTTAGGCTGATGGGCGGGATGTAAATTGCCAACTGCCTCTCTGGAGGAGTGCATCGTGTTCCCTAAAACAAGTAAACAACAGAGCTACACAGCCAAGGGCACTTCCAGTCTAGGGAATATACCTTGGGAAAACTGAAAAGCAATAAGACAGAGCTACCCCCAAATTTAGGGCTGCACTGCTTACAAAAACCTCAACTTTGGTACACCTTAAATACGCCAGGAAAGACAAAAATGGTTCAAGAAATTGTGGTACTTACGTACGATGGAATGTCCCTCAGCCATGAAATCAATGTCATAAGACAAGTAGCAGCAAAATGAGTGGATTCAGGTATGATGATTCTAAGTGAAATAAGTCACACAGAAAAAGAAACTTATCATAAGATATCACTTATGAAGATCCTGTAAATATGGCTACACATCAACTGAGTTAAAAAAGAGAACAGAGTCTCACATTTAGAAAACACGCTTATGCCTGCTTAAGGGGGAAGGAGAGGTGGGGTGATGCATAAAACCAGAGTTTGATATTAGTACAGGTACCGTTCCAAAAATCAAATATGGAATAGACAAGACCTTCAACTTCCTCAGTGCAAGGGACTCAAAAGCCCATATTCCCCGCAGAGGAATATATCTTACTAGTAAGAATTTTAAAACCTATGTATTGATATGTCTCCGTAAGGGAATCAAGTGTGTCTAGACTGGCATAAACATGGCAGTGAGAATCAGCTCAAACCCACTATAAAAAGGAATTTCAAAAAAAAAAATACAGGGAAATTCTTTACAATTTCTTCAGGGTCTATGATGAAAGCTGGAATGACCCTATCTACAGCAACAGCTGGAAGTGGCATAAGGCTGGACACCTGGGACTGAGAGGATTGGTGAGATTGGGTGATCAAATGCACACCCTTTAAAGCAATAATACGTGGCACCCATTCCTTGGGTCCCAACTCTCCAGGTTGAAGGGAATATTGCAACAGCTATAACATGTACCGGAAACCAAGAGAATGTACATTTCCAAAAACCTAATACGGAATAGACAAGACCTACACCTTCCTCAGGGAAAGGGACTCAACCACCCATATTCCCCGCAGAGGATTTTATCATACTATTAAGAATCTTAAAACCTATGTATTGATATATCTCCGTAAGGGAATCACGTATGTCTAAACTGGCATAAACATGGCAGTGAGAGTCAGCTCAAACCCAATATAAAAAGGAATTTCAAAATCAAAGCAAAAACACCGGGAAATTCTTTACAAGTCCTTCAGGGTCTCTGATGAAACCTGGTATGACTCTACCTAAAATGACAGCAGGATGTGGCATAATGCTGGACACTTGGGACTGAGAGGATTGGTGAGATTGTGTGAGCAACTGCAGACCCTTTAAAGCAATAATGCATGGCACCCATTCCATGTGTCCCAACTCTGCAGGTTGAAGGGAATATTACTACAGCTATAACATGTACGGGAAACCTAGAGAATGGACACACTGTGAATAGGAAAGGTCTCTAAAACTCAACGAATACTCCCTCTCCTGGTGCTCCGGTTTGACTTCCAACTGCTTTACTATCAATCTCCCAACTTCCAGAGAGAGCCTCTTTAACCTCCTGGTTCGCACAGGTTGCCAATTTGGCAGAGGATGAAAGGGAAGTGGGTGAACCAATGAGAGAGTAGCTGTTAGGCATTTGGACGGGCACATGTCACTGTAATTGCCCGGCAGGAAGAAGAATTAACCAAAGTCTCAGCCACCCGCCCTGAACCAGTGTAGGTCCTGAACCAAATTTTGGACTTGGGGTCAGCTCACACAAAACGCGTTGAAAAATGGAGATCAGGGGCACAGCAATTCACAAATTGGCAGAGTAAAAAAGGACAACTATCGTCCAAAAAATCTGTTAAGGGAAGGCAACGAGGCAGCCTTAAAGCGAGGCAGAATAGCAGGAAAGAGATTTCAAGTGGTTCGTTGGAATCACCTTTAAAGCACAGGAAGATGGGCACAACTTCGACAGTGATGCACTTGGCCAAAAAGGGCGTATGCATTTTCTCCTGAATATATTCAGGAGAAAACGCATACGCAATTTTTGCCCAAGCAAGCAAGTGGGCAATGCAAATCTGCACAGCAAAGTAGTATCATTTCCCACCGGTCAAAAGGGACATCCACAAAATGTGTAAAAACCAGAAATCCTAGACAGGCCCCGGAGAACATGGAGCCTTGTTATGCTGATGGGCGGAATGTAATTTGCCAACTGCCTCTCTGGAGGAGTGCATTGTGTTCCCTTAAACAAGTAAACAACAGGGCTACAGAGCCAAGGGCACTTCCAGTCTAGGGAATATACCTTGGGAAAACTGAAAATCATTAAGATAGAGCCACCGCAAAATTTAGGGCTGCACTGCTTACAAGAATCTCAAATTGGGTACTCTATAAATATCCCACGATAGATAAAAATGGTTCAAAAAATTGTGGTACTAATGTACGATGGATTATCCCTCAGCCATGATATCAATGTCATAATGCCAGTAACAGGAAAATGAGTGGATTCAGATACGATGATTCTAAGTGAAATAAGTCACACAGAAAAACAAACTCATCATAAGATAGCACTTACGAATTTTCTGTAACATGGCTACACGTGAACTGAGTTATGAAAGGGAACAGAGTCTCACATTTAGAAAAGACACTTATGCCTGCTTAAGGAGGAAGGAGAGGTGGGGTGATGCATAAAACCAGAGTTTGATATTAGTACAAGTACCATTCCAAAATCGAAATAGGGAATAGACAAGACCTACACCTTCATCAGTGAAAGGGACTCAAAACCCAATATTCTGTGCAGAGAAAAATATCTGACTAGTAAGAATTTTAAAACTTATGTATTGATATGTCACCCTAAGGGAATCACGAGTGTCTAGACTGGCATAAACATGGCAGTGAGAATCAGCTCAAACCCACTATAAAAAGGAATTTCAAATACAAACCAAAAAAACAGGGAAATTATTCACTAATCCTTCAGGGGCTCTGATGAAACCTGGAATGACCATACCTACAACGAGAGCTTGATGTGGCATAAAGGTGGACACTTGAGACTGAGAGGTTTGGTGAGACTGGATGAGCAAATGCAGACCCTTTAAAGCAATAATGTGTGGCACCCATTCCATGGGTCCCAACTCTCCATGTGTAAGGGAATATTACTACAGCCATTACATTTATGGGAAACCAAGAGAATGGACACACTGTGAATACGAAAGGTCTCTAAAACTCAACGAATAGTCCCTCTCCTTTTGCTCCAGTTTGACCTTCCAACTGCTTTACTATCAATCTCCCAACTTGGAGCGATTGCCCGTAAAACCTCCTGGTTCACACAGGTTGCCAATTTGGCAGAGGATGAAAAGGAAGAGGGAGAACCAATGAGAGAGTAGCTGTTAGGCATTTGGACGGGCACATGTCACTTTAATTACACAGCAGGAAGTAGAATTAACAAAAGTCTCAGCCACCCGGCGGGAACCAGTATAGGTTTTGAACCATAATTTTGCATTTGCGGTCAGCTCACAAAAATGAGTTGAAACATGGACCTCAGGGACACACAATTTCAAACAGGCAGAGTAATAAAGGACAACTATCGTCCAAAAATCTTTTGAGGGAAGGCAGAGAGGCGGAATTTAAAACGAGGCAGTATAGCAGGAAACAGATTTCAAGAGGTACGTTGGAATCACCTTTCAAGCACAGGAAGAGGGGGACAACTTCGACAATGATGCACTTGGCCAAAAAGGGCATATGCGTTTTCTCCTGAATATATTCAGGAGAAAACGCATACGCCCTTTTTGGCCAAGCAAGGAAGCAGCAATGCAAATCTGCACTACAAAGAAGTATCCCTTCCCACCGGTCAAAATGGACATCCGCAAAATGTGTAAAAACCAGAAAGGCAAGACAGGCCCTGGAGATCAGGGATCCTTGTTATGCTGATAGGCGGGATGTAAGTTGCCAACTGCCTCTCTGGAGGAGTGCACTGTCTTCCCTAAAACAAGTAAACAACAGAGCTACACAGCCAAGGGCACTTCCAGTCTAGGGAATATACCTTGGGAAAACTGAAAATCAATAAGACACAGCCACCCTAAAATTTAGGGCTGCACTGCTTACAAGAACCTCAACTTGGGTACACCTTAAGTATCCCAGGAAAGACAAAAATGGTTCAAGATATTGTGGTACTTACGTACGATGGAATATCGCTCAGCCATGAAATCAATGTCATAAGGCCAGTAGCAGCAAAAACAGGGGATTCAGGTATTTTGATTCTAAGTGAAATAATTCACACAGAAAAAGAAACTTATCATGAGATATCACTTATGAAGGTCCTGTAAACATGGCTACACATGAACTGAGTTAGGAAAGATTACAGAGTAACTAATCTTATCATAAGATATCACTCATAGCGGGAATGTACACATGACTACACATGAACTGAATGACAAACACAACAGAGTCACACATTTAGAAAACATCTTTTGCCTGCTTAAGGGGAAAGCCGAGGTGGGGTGATGCCTAAAACCACAGTTTTAAATAAGCACAGATACCGTTATATAAACCATGTATGTAATAGACAACACCTACTCCCGGCACAATGAACTGGACTCAACACCCCCTATTCATTGCAGAGGAATATGTCTGACTCTATGTATTTTAATACATATGTATTCTCATGTCTCCATAAAGGAATCATGTGTTTGAATAACGGCATGAACACAGCACTGAAATTCAGTTAAACCCACTTATAAAAATAAATTTCAAAATCAAAATGCAAAAACAGAGAGAAAGTCTTAAAAATTACGTTCAGGGCCTGTGATGCAAGCTAGATTGACCACCTTTACCCCCACAGCTGGATCAGACATAAGACTGGACACTTGGGGCTGACAAGATTGCTGAGGTTGTGTGAACAAAAGAACACCACTTAGAGCAATACTGTGTGCTACCCATTCTAATGGTCCCAACTCTCCAGGTTTAAGGGAATCTTCCTCCAGTTAAAACATGCATGGGAAACCCAGTGGATGGTACACTGTGTAATTGGGAAAGTTTTCTAAAAGGTACCTCATTTTTCCTTTTGTCGTGCTTGGCTTCGCCATTCCATCTGCATTACTCAAAATCTCCCCACTTGGAGTGTCAGCGCCTTTCCCCTCCCGTTATGCACAGTTTGCAAATTGTGCAGAGGATGAACAGGAAGAGGGGAAATAAATGAGAGATTAGCTGTAGGTGTTTGGATGGGCACATGTCACTCTAGTTTCCCATCAGGAAGAAGAATTAACCAAAGGCTCAGCCTGAAGCCCTGGAACTAGACTAGGGACTAAAGCCATCCTGCAGTGTTGCAGCCAGCTCACAAAGAGGCGAGTTGAAAAATGGAAATCAGGGGCACAGCAATTCACAAACTTGCAGAGTTATAAAGGACAACTATCATCCAGAAATATATTGAGGAAAGGCAGTGAAGAGGATTTGAATGCAAGGCAGAATTGAAGGAAACAGATTTCAAGAGGTAGATTGGAGTCGTCTTTAAAGCACATGAAAAGCGACAGAATTTCGACAATGTTGCCCTTGGCTGAAAAGGGACTATGTGTATTTTCCTGAATATATTCGGGAAAAAATGCATATGCCCTTTTTGGCCAAGCAAGCCATCAGGCATTGCAAATCCACACTACATAGAAGTGTCCCTTACCTCCAGTCAAAAAGACCATCCACAAATAGTGTAAAAGCCACAAATGCAGGACAGGCTATGGAGAAAAGGGAGCCTGGTTACGCCGATGGACAGGATGTAAATTGCCAACAGCCTCTCTGGAGAACTGTATGTTGTTTTCTAAAACAGAGCTACAGAGCATAGCACACTTCCACTCATGGGCGTGTATTTTGGGAAAACTAAAAATCCACAACACACAGCCAGCGCAAAGTTTAGGGCTGCTCTGTTTACAAGAACCTCGACTTCGGTACACTTTATATATCCCAGGAAAGGAAAAAAAAATGGATATAGATGTTGTGGTACTTATATACAATGGAATGTCACTCAGACATAAAATCAATGTCATAAGGCCAATAGCAGCATAATGAGTGGCTTTAGGTACGATGATGCTAAGTGAAATGAGCCACAAACTAAAAGAAACTTATTGTAATATATCACTTATAGAGGAAATGTAAACATGGCCACACATGAACTGAATTTCAAAAGAGAACAGAGTTACACATTTAGAAAACACACTTATGCCTCCTTAAGGGGAAAGGTGACGTGGGGTGATGTGTAAAAGCAGAGTTTGAAATTAGCACAGATCCCATTCCATATACCAAATATGTAATAGACAAGACCTACTCCTTTCTCAATGAACTGGACACAAAACACCCTATTCACTGAAGAGGAATATATCTGACTGGTAATAACCTTGAAACCAATGTATTTATATGTCTCCATAATGGAATCAAGTGTATGTAGGTTGGCATAAACACAGATCAATGGAACAGGACAGAAAGCCCAGAGATAAACCTACATACCTATGGCTATCTCATCTATGACAAAGGAGCTAAGGATATACAATGGAGAAAAGACAGTCTCTTCAGTAATTGGTGCTGGGAAAACTGGACCCCTACACATAAAAGAATGAAATTAGAACACTCCATAACACCATACACAAAAATAAACTCTAAATTGATTAGAGATCTAAATATAATACCAGACACTATAAAACACTTAGAGGAAACCATAGGCAGAACACTCTATGACATAAATCACAGCAAGATCCTTTTGGACCCACCTCCTAGAGAAATGGAAATAAAAACAGAAATCAACAAATGGGACCTAATGAAACTTAAAAGCTTTTACACAGTACAGGAAAACATAAACAAGATGCAAAAACAACCCTCAGAATGGGAGAAAATATTTTCAAATGAAGCAATTGACAAAGGATTAATCTCCAAACTTTACAAGCACCGCATGTAGCTCAATATCACAAAAACAAACAACCCAATCCAAAAACGGGCAGAAGACCTAAATAGACATTTCTCCAAAGAAGATATACAGATTACCAAGAAACACATGAAAGGATGCTGAACATCACTAATCATTAGAGAAATGCAAATCAAAACTACCGTGAGGTATCACCTCACAGCAATTAGAGTGGCAATCATCAAAAAAATCTACAAAACAATAAATGCTGGAGAGGCCTTTATTGGAGAAAATGGAACACACTTGCACTGTGGGTGGGAATGTAAATTGATATGGGCACTAGGGAGAACAGTACGGAGGTTCCTTTAAATAACTAACAATAGAAGTACCATATGACACAACAATCCAAGTACTGGGCATTTGCCTTGCGAAAACCATAATTCAAAAAGAGTTATGTACAAAAATGTTCATTGCAGCTCTATTTGCATTAGCCAGGACATGGAAGCAACCTAAGTGTCCATCGACAGATGAATGGATAAAGAAGATCTGGCACATATATACAATCAAATATTACTCAACCATAAAAAGAAATAAACCTGAGTTATTTGTACTGAGGTGGATGGATTTAGAATCTGTCCTACATAGTGAAGTAAGTCTGAAAGGGAAAAACAAATACTGTATGTTAACAGAGATATATGGAATCTAATGAAGAAAAAAAAAAGATTTTGAAGAACCTAGTGGCAGGACAGGATTAAGGACACAGACATAGAGAAAGGACTTGAGGACACCAGAAGGGGGATGGGTAAGCTGGGACGAAGTGAGAGAGTGGCATGGACATAAATACATTACCAAATGTAACACCGATAGGTACTGGGAAGCAGCCACATAGAACAGGGAGATCAGCTCGGTGCTTTGTGACCACATAAAGGGGTGGGATATGGGGTGTGAGAGGGAGATGCAAGAGGGAGTGTATCTGGTGATATTTGTATATGTATAGCTCATTCATTTTTTTATACAGCAGAAACGAACACTCCATTGTAAATCAATTATACTCCAATAAACGTGTAAAAGGAAAAAAAAAGAAAGCACAGGGATAAACCTACATATCTATGGTCACCTAATCTATGACAAAGGAGGCAAGACTATACAATGGAGATAAGACAGTCTCTTCAATCATTGGTGCTGGGAAATATGGACAGCTACATGTAAAAGAATGAAATTAGAACACTCCCCAACACCATACATAAAAATATATTCAAAATGGATTAGAGACGTTAATGTAAGACCGGATAGTATAAAACTCTGAGAGGAAAACTTACGAAGCATACTCTGACGTAAATCACAGCAAGATCTTTTTTGATCCACCTCCTATAGTAATGAAATAAAAAAGAAAACTAAACAGATGGGACCTAATGGAACGTAAAACTTTTGCAAAGCAAAGGAAACTACAAACAAGACGAAAAGACAACCCACAGAATGGCAGAAAATATTTGCAGATGAATCAATGGACAAATGATTAATCTCCAATATATATAAACAGCTCATGCAGCTCAATATTAATAAAACAAACAACCCAATACAAAAATGGGAGAAGATATAAATAGACATTTCTTCCAAGAAGACATAGAGGTGGCCAGTACGCACATGAAAATCTGCTCAATATCACTAATTATTAGAGAAATGGAAATGGAAACTACAATGAGGTGTCATGTCAAACCTGTTAGAATGGGCATCAACAGAGAATCTACAAACAACAAATGCTGGAGAGGGTATGGAGGAAAGGATCCTTCTTCCACTATTTTTGGGAATGTAAATTGATACAGTCTCTATGGGGAACAGTATGGAGGTTCCTTAAAAAAGTAAAAATAGAATTACCATATAATCCAGCAATCCCACTACTGGGCATATACCCAGAGAAAACCATAAATCAAAAAGACACATTCACCACAATGTTCACTGCAGCACTATTTACAATAGCCAGGTAATGAAAGCAACCTAAGTGCCCACAGACAGACGAATGGATAAAGATGTGGTACATATATACAATGGAATATTTCTCAGCCATACATAGGAATGAAATTGCGTCATTTGTAGAGACCTTAATGGATCTAGAGACTGTCATACGGAGTGAAGTAAGTCAGAAAGAGAAAAACAAGTATTGTATATTAATGCATATATGTGGAACCTAGAAAAATGGTACAGATGAACCGGTTTGCAGGGCAGAGATAGAGACACAGATGTAGAGAACAAACATATGGACACCAAGGGGGAAACGCCATGCGAGGGTGGTGGTGGGATGAATTGGGAGACTGGGATTCACATGTGCACACTTATATGTATAAAATAGATATCCAATAAGAACCTGCTGTATAAAAGAAATAAATTAAAAAAAAATAAAAATAAATAGCATTTAATAAAAGAAAACAGAAAAAAAGTATTTCCCTTCACATAGACGTCTTTATATTAATGCATTATTTCCATGTTTATATCTGCAAATTAAAAAAAAAAAGAGGAATAAATAAAATCTACCTTGAACCAAAAAGAAAAAAACAAACAAACAAAAAAAAACAGAACCCACCAGTTATACAGAGGAAAATCATATCAGGGCACTTGCTCCAGTGGTAAAAAATTCTTAAGTTGGTCAGAGGTGGGATATCGTCTCCCATGCAGTCAGCAGTGCTCCCCCCGACAAGGAGCATCCTCATTGCAAAGCTGGGGGACTGTGTCGAGGCGTCTGTGAGTAAATGTGAGCTGAGCCCCAGTCCTGCTGCAGCTGAAATCTTCCCACCCTTTCCAGGTAAAACACCTGAATATGTACAAGCACTTGCAAGCCTAGAGGAAGGGCTGTGGAGCCACACTAGCGAGAGCACGCAGGCCGACTTGGTGCCTGCAGGCCAGCCAGGATGGTCCTGGCCCCAGATGCTCTTCTGGAATCTTTCCATTTCCCTGCCTGAGATACCCTTCCTGCCACGGCCCCCACTGCTTTTTTACTTCCTCACCTCTGACTGCGGAGAAATTCCAGTGGCAGGTATGGGTGACACATCCTCTTCTTTAGCAGGTGGCAGCCTGGCAACTCCTGCAGAAAGTCCAGCAGAGCCCAAATCACACTGGGCCACCCACAAAGCCACGGCCCTTCACTCCCTCCCACTACCCCAGCCCCGACACTGCTGACGGGGCAGAGAATATGGCGTCAGGCACAGCTACAGGGGCTCTTGCTGACTGGAGAGGTGTTTATATTGACCTCAACCCAGGCACACCTGTGGGGGGGGGCTGGCAGGAAGTGTCAGGCTGCCCAAATCAGCCAATCCTCACCCCTCAGGGGCTCACAGTTGCAGAAAATGAACCTTGCTAAACGGGTCAGTACCAAGGAACAGGTGTGGGCTCTTCAGAGTCAGGCTAGACAAGGGGCTGCAGCTGCGGCTTGTTTTCTTATCATTTTATCTGGTCCATGAGTGGAAAACAACTTCAAGAAGACCCTATCCTAATGAGAGGAACCCAGGAGTCAGGGAGAGGAGTGATGGTGGGTGGAGACAGAGGCCTGGTGCCCTGGCTGCAGTGGAAGTTTCTGGAAGACCAGGCAGAGAGAGGCTGCACAGAGTGATAGCCAGGGTCACAGACCTGTCAGAGCTGCTGTTTGTTAGTTCAAGTCCTGCTCTGAGGTGTTCTGTGTCAGCTGTGAGTGACAGGTGAGCTGGGGGTTCTCTGCAAGGTGGGCTATGTGCACAGTTCCTGTGTGTCCAGCCCTGCTGGGGTACCTGCCCAGGGGAGTCCGTATCCTGGGAAGGCCCTGACTATGAGAGCCCCATGGGCTGCTGGGTAGCTGCACAGGTGAGCTCCGTACCCTGGGAGGGACTTGAACACGAGAGCCCCATGGGCTGTGGGGTGCGGGATGCAGCCCAGATGAGCTCCATATCCTGGGATTGGCCTGACCACGAGAGCCCCATGGGCTGCTGGAGACCTGGTAAAGGATATCAGGACAGTCAGTGAAGCCACTGAGTATCTACATCCAGTAGATCCTATTTCCTACACCCTGCTGCTCATTCTACCATCCACCAGGCCATGGCATTCTGTATTAGACTTCAATGATGCCTTCTTCTGTATTCCATTCATCTCAGAGTCACAAGAATTTTTGGCTTGTGAGTGGCAGGACACAACATGCAACACAAGCAATAATGCTGGGTCGTCCTGCACCAATGGTTCAAAAATCCCCACACCATCATTGGGGAAATGTCCTCTAAAGACCTAAAAGTTCTACCTCTGTAAAAGGGAACCCTCCTTCAATATGCAGATGACATTCTGATCACCAGGCCTACTAAAGACGCCTCTGAACTACCTAGCCAAGAAAGGATAGAAGGTGTCCAAGAAAAAGGCTCAAATATCCCAGGCTCAGGTGACATGCCTGGGCTTCATTCTCACAGATATTCGGAAAAACGCATCCCAGGATAGGGAAGAAGCCATTTGCAGCCTTACATCTTCTAAAACTCGAAGACAGCTTAGGGGTTCCTGGGGAGGCCAAGGTTTTCTGCATCTGGATCCCTACCTACAGTCTAATAGCTGGGCCTGTACATGAAACACTGACAGGAAAAGATGATGATCCTTTTGAATAGAATCCAGAAGCAGCCTTTCAAGAATGGAAAGAGCAGTCAATTCATATCCTTGCCCAGGAACTCACTAATTTAGCTAAACCCTTTGACCTTTACATACCCGGTCAAAGGTTAATCGCCCTTGGAGACTTAGTGCAAAAACTGGGACCACTTGAAATGGAGCACCACAAGAATGCCCTTCAGGTATGATAAACTATGGTCACCAAGGGCTTTGCCCACCGACTCATCAGGCCAGTATACTGGGGTATCTAAAAAGCTAGAAATCAGCAGCCCACAAGGCCAGCTCCCTCCTAAGGGAAAAGGAACCCACGTCGTGATCCTAACCACCCATCATGCCCTGAAGTTGCAGGTGTCGCTCTGTGGACACACTGACCTCGAGTGAGGAAGCCTTCCAACTCCAACCTCCAGAGAGACAAATGGGGGCATCGGGCCCCCAAGATGACTTGTGTGACCATCACTTGACCTGGAGTTTCTCTCAGAAAACAACAAGACTGTGCCCCGAAAGAGCAGACTACTGCTTGGAGGACTTACTGCACCCAGAGGGGAGCTAATAAGCTTGGCGGGGGAAACGTATATCACGCTTTCACCATAGAAAACCCTACAGACACCGCGGTGATGTTGGCCAATATGACCAGCTGGACTGCTGGCTACTTCTAAAGACCGTTGACTCAGTGGACATCATGGTCCTGGATCTCCACTGACCCTGGACTGTCTGGGAGTTGCGCGGGCAGGGCTCTGACACATGGTGCTCTTTGTACATTAATTCAGGGACCTAATTAAAGAAAGCACAGACTACTGGTCAGAGCATCTAGGCTGGCAAAAACCGTCAGCCTAAGGTCACCGAACAAATGTGGGGTGGGGTGAAACCTGCCACCACAGCATCTTTGCACATCTCTTTCCTGGACCCTTAAAGGTCATTAGAATCTATAACACTTCCAATGCTGGTGCTCAGGCGGACAAGAAGTGAGGAAGGAGGCTTTGGAACAATCAACCTCACATGGAGGCTGGTGGGGAGACGTTTTGCCCCTCCCCCCAGGTATCAGGGCTGCCACCACAGCATGAAGCAGTTACAAAACAGTGGTCTGCACCCTCAACACCCCAAGAATGAGGAACAGAACAAAAAGCAGAGGAGGTGTTCGTCTCTGGCAACGTTCATTAAAAATTCCTGGGAGATAAAAAGAGAATCTGGACAATAAAATATAGTCTAACCTGTTTTTCCTTTGTGCTTTGTCTAATTTCACGTGCTCCTAGGGTTCCGCATGCAGAGGTCCCACACCCGGCACTTCAGACCCGATTTCCTAGTGCAGAATGGCTGGGTCGACACCTCAGCTAGCGGAGTCCCATGCAGACTCCACGGCATAGAGCCTGAGCTGCAGCCAACCCAGCCCTCGAGAGCTCCATCCCCTAACTCCCACTGATGCTGCCGGGATCCCTACACAGCATCCCAGCCCACAGCCCGTGGGGGAGTGCACGCTCTCACCTCTCCATTCGGTTTTCAAAATAATGTTTCCTTTGCTTCTGAACCAAACTCAGTCTTGATCTGTTGGCTCCAATGACACTGGGCTCGGGGACTCCTGTTGGGGTACACTCTGGATGATCAGTAACAGAAATTGAGAACATTGTAACTTCAATGAACAGATGTGTGAGCCAAACTGTAGTTAACATATAGCAGTGGATAATGCTCGGGTAAAATAAGATGTTTCTAAGACTTACATTTGATAATTCCATCACTTTACTATAAGCAAGTTCAGTGAAGACGTCTGTCTTATATTTCAGGTCAACATTAGAGAAATGAAGTGATTTATTTCCATGGTTGTACATCGAATACTCTTGGCTGAAACTTCAATCTTGTTTTGAATGCTTTTCCATTGAAAATGATACCTCTCTTTCAGCTCCCCCATTCCTGAGAAGTATAAAATCTTATAATTTATTATTACCAAAGGGGAAAGGTAGGAAAAGGGATAAATTAACAGTTTGGGATTAACACATACACACTGCTATGTATAAAATAGATCATCAACAAGGAACTACTGTATAGCACAGGGAACTACAATGAATATTTTGCAATAACCTATAAGGGGAAATAATCTGAAAAAGAATCGATATTTTTATTGACATCATCTATCAATGACAGATAAAATGTAACCTAAGCAAGGACAATGGTGAGTGCTTCTGAACCTGAAGATTTCAATCATCTAAAGTTTGGGCTCTGCCTATTTCCCAAGGCCCTTAATGGACATACGTGTAGCCGTAGCTTAAAAATTCCCCAGTTTGGGGTTCGGGGAGGCACTGATTTGGAAAAATCCCTGGTGTCCTCCTTACATGCACGGGACCCTTCCTACAGCTCAAACATGCCTGTCACACCTAGAGGATGGTACACCTTTTGATCGGAAAGAGTTTGGAAAAGGCACCTCATCTCCTCATCGCCTGGTGCACGGGTTCACACCTCCAGCATCTTTCCTGACAATCTCCTTACTTGGGGATATCAGCACCGTCAACATCCTGTTGCACACAGTTTGGAATTTGTCCAGAGGATGAAGCGGAAGGATGAGAAAAATTTAGAGACAAGTCTTAGTTGTTCAGACAGGCAAATGCCACTCTAATTTCCTATCTGGAAGACAAATTCATCAAAGGCTAGAATTGCCCATGGAAACAGAATAGGGCTAGAGGAAATCCCGCTGTTTTGTGTCCAGTTACCAAAAACACAAGTTGAAAAATGGAACTTGGGGGCACTAAAATTCATGAAACTGCAGAGTTGAAAATATCTATTGTCGAAAAATGTCTTGAGGAAAGTCACAGAAAAGGACTTGTAAGCAAGGGAGAGTGGCAGGAAACAGATTTGAAGAGGTAGAAAGGACTCCCCATTAAAGCACAAGAAAAGGGGCTGAACATCGCCAATGATGCAGTTGGCCCAAAAGGGCGTATGCATTTTTTCTGAATATATTCAAGTAAAGGCCATACACACTTTGTATCCATCCAAACAGGTGGGCACTGGAAATCAATACTACAAAATGTATCACTTCACATCAGTCAGAAGGGCCATCCACATAAAGTGTAAACACCAGAAATGCCGGACAGGGTGAGGAGAAAAGGGAGCCCTGTGAGGCTGATAGTGGAAATGTAATGTGCCAACGGCCACTCTGGAGAAGTGTATTGTGTTTGCTAAAACATATGAAAACTGAGCTATAGAGCATAGGGCACTTGCACTCATGGGCGTATACCTTGGGAAAAACAAAAAAAATGACAGAAAACAGGCACTCCAACGTTTACCACCTCTCTGTTAAAAAGGGCCTCCACTTGGATATAACCTAAATGTCCCTGGAAGGATAAAATGGATAAAAGAGATGGGGTACTTATGTAGAGTGGAATATTACTCATCCAGAAATCAATGAAATAAGGCCAGTTGGAACAACTCTGGAGGAGTTACATACGATCATTCTAAGTGACATATGTCAGAAAGAAAAAGAAACATATCATAAGATGTCACTTAAAGGTGGAATGAAAAATGGCTACACATGAAATAAACTACAAACAGAAACATAGTCAAATATGTAGAAAATAGACATAAGGCTGCTAAATGGGAAAGGTGGGGAATGGTGAGGTATTATCCAGGAGGTTGAAATTAGCAAAGATACCATTCCAAGTACCGAATTGAATAACAGGCAAGGCCTACACGGTACCTCAAAGAACTGCACTCAGTCCACTCAAGTCACTGGAAAATAATACATATGACTCGTAAGCATCTGAGAAAGAATTTATTGTTGTCACACAGTAAATGAATCTAGTGGATGTACAGCAGCAAAAACAGAGCTTTGAAAATCAGCTGAAACCAATATAAAAAAAATTTAAAAATATTTATAAAAACAGTGAGACAGACAAAAATTCTTACAACTTTTGTTGAAGGACTATGATGTAACATGGATTGAACACATGTAGACCCACAGCAGGATGATATATAAGGCTGGAAGCTATGCACGCTAAGAGATGTTAGAGAGGCTGGGTGAGGAAATGCAGACCTTTTAAAGTAATACTGCCTGGTACCCATTCCATGGGTCCCAAATCGGCAGTTTCAAGGGAATCTTCTGACAGCAAAAACATGCCTGGGAAACCGAGATGAATGTACACCGTGTGCTCAGGAAAGGTGTCTAAAATGCACCTCATTTTTGATCTCCTGGTGCTGGGGTTCGCCATTCCAGCCACATTACTAACAATCTCCCCACATGGAGAATCAGCAACTTTAACCTCCTGTTTCACACAGTTTGAAATTTTTGAAGAGGATAAATGGGAAGAGGAGGAACCAGTGAGATTAGCTGTAGGAGTTTTGACAGGCACATGTCACTCTAATATCCCTTTAGGAAGAAGAATTAACCAAAGGCTCAGCCTGCCTCCCCAGAGCCAGAAGAGGGCCGGAATCAATCCAATGGTTTGGCGGCCAGCTCACAAAATGCGAGGTGCAAAATGGAGCTCAGGAGCAGACACTTCAAAGACCTGCAAAAATATAAATGATAACCAACGTCCAGAAATATATTCAGGTAAGGCAACGAAGAGGTTCTGAATGAGAGGCAGAATTGCAGGAAACATTTTTCAAAAGGTAGATTGTACTCAGATTTAAAGCATATAAAAAGCAGCAGAATTTCTCAAATGATGCAGTTGGGCAAAAGGGTGTATGCGTTTTTTTTCGTGAATATCTTCAGGAAAAAAAAAACACATACAGAGTTTTTGGCCAACCAAGCTAGAGGGAAATGCAAATCCGCACAATAAAGAAGTCTCAATTTCCACTGCTCAGAAAGTCCATCCAAAAAATGTGTACAAATCAAAAATGCAGGAGAGGCCATGGAAAACAGGGAGACTAGTCACGCTGATGGGTGGGGTATAAATATCCAAGAGCTACTCTGAAGAAGTGTATGCTGTTTCCTAAAACATCTAAAATACAAAGCCCCCGAGCAAAGGGGACTTCAACTCATGGACATATAACTTGGGAAGACTAAATATCAACAAGACACAGGCACCCCAAAGTTTAGGGCTGCTCTGCATACAAGAACCTCAACTTCAGTACACCTAAAGTATCCCAGGAAAAAGAGAAATGCATAAAGAACTTGTGGTAATTTTGTACAACGGAATATCACTCAGACGTGAAATCAATGTCATAAGGCCAGTAGCAGCATAATGAGAGGATTTAGGTATGATGATTCTAAGGGAAATTAGTCACACAGAAAAAGAATCTTATCATAAGATATCACTTACAGAGGGAATGTCAACATCACAACACATGAACTGAATTAGGAAAGAGAGCAGCGTCTCACATTTAGAAAACACTCTTATGCCTCCTTAAGGGGAAAGGAGAGCTGGGGTGATGCATAAAACCAGAGTTTGATATTAGCACAGGTACCATTCCATAAACCAAATACAGAATAGACAAGACCTACACCTTCCTCAGTGAACGGGACTCAAAACCCCTATTCCTCACAGAGGAATATATCTGATTAGTAAGAATCTTAAAACCTATGTACTCATATGCCTCTGTAAGGGAATCAAGTGTGTCTAGACCGGCATAAACACGTTAGTGAAAATCAGCTCAACCCCATTATAAAAATGAATTTCAAAAACAAAACAAAAAACAGCGAAATTCTTACACAATTCCTTCAGGGGTTCTGATGAAACCTAGAATGACCCTATCTGCAAAGACAGCTGGATGAGACATAAGGCTGGACACTTGGGACTGAGAGGACTGGTGAGATTGGGAGAGAAAATGCAGACCCTTTAAAGTAGTAATGCATGCCACCATTCCATGTGTCCCAAATTTCCAGGTAGAAGGGAATATCACTACAGTTATAACATGTATGGGAAACCTAGAGAATGGACACCCTGTGATGGCGAAAGCTTTCTGAAAGTCTCCTACTTTTTCCTCTCCTTGTGCTACATTTTGACATTCCAACTACTTTACTATCAATCTCCCAACTTAGGAGAGTCATCCCCTATAACCTCCTGGTTCGCACAGTTTGCTAATTGTTCAGAGGATGAAAGGGAAGAGAGAGAACAAATCAGAGAGTAGATGTAGGCCTTTGGACGGACACATGTCACTCTAAATTCCCGTCAGGAAGAAGAATTAACCAAAGCCTCAGCCACCCACAGGGAACCAGTATAGCCACCCCTGGAACCAGTATAGTTCCTGAAGCAAAATTGTGGATTTTCGGTCAGCTCCCAAAAATGGGAATTCAAAATTGGAGCTCAGGGGCAAAGCAAATCAAAAACCTGCAGTTATAAAGGACTACTCTCTTCCAAAAATCTGTTGAGGGAAGGCAACAAAGCGGACTTGAAAATGAGGCGGAATTGCAAAAAACATATTTCAAGAGGTAAATTGCAATCGCCTTTAAAGCCCAGGAAAGGCATCACAACTTCGAGAATGATGCACTTGGCCAAAAACAGCATATGAATTTTCTCCTGAATATATTCAGGAGAAAAGGCATAGGCCCTTTTTGGCCAATCATGCAAGTGTGCAATGAAAATCCACACTACAAAGAATTGTCACTTCCCACCGGTCAAAAAGGACATCCGAAAATCTGTACAAACCAGAAAGGCAAGATAGAGATGACAAGGGCATAAAGCAATATGATCCCAAGGGTCATGGAGGATTGTGATGACAAGCGCATGGAGCATTGTGATGACAAGATTATGTATCATTTTGCTGTCAAAGGCATTGTGATGACAAGGTTCATGGAGCACTGTGATGACAAGCGTCATGGAGCATTTTGATTACAGGGTTCATGGAGCATTGGGATGACAAGGGCATGGAGCATTGTGATGACAAGATTCCCGGATCATTGTGTTGTCAGGGTTCATGGAGCGTTGTGATGACAGTGGTCATGGAGCATTGTTATGACAGAGGTCATGGAGCATTGTGATGAGAACGTCATGGATCATTGGGCTGAAAATGTTCATGGAGTATTGTTATGACAGGGGTCAAGGAGCATTGTGATGACAAGGTACTGGAGCATTGTGATGAGAAGACCATGGAGCCATGTGATGACAAGTCTTATGGAGCATTCTGATGAAAAGGGTCATGGAGCATTGTGATTACAGGGGTCTTGGAGCATTGTGATGACAAGGGCATGGAACATTGGGATGAGAATGTCATGGAGCGTTCTGATGACATGCATCATGGAGCTTTGTGATGACAAGGGCATGGAACATTGTGATTACAGGGCTCTTGGAGCATTGTGATGACAAGGGCAGTGAACAATGGGATGAGAATGTCATGGAGCGTTCTGATGACATGCATCATGGAGCTTTGTGATGACAAGGGCATGGAGCATTGTGATTACAGGGGTCTTGGAGCACTGTGAGGGAAAGGGCATGTAACATTGTGATGAAAAAGGCATGGAGCCTTGTCATGACAGGGTTCAAGGAGCATACTGATGACAAGTGTCAGGGACCATTGTGATGACAAGGGTATTGGGCACTGTGATGATAAATGTCATGGAGCATTGTGATTAGAAGACCATGGATACTTGTGATGATGAGCCTTATGGGGCGTTGTGATGATACGTGTTATTGAATATTGTGATCACAAGGATTTGGAGCATTGTGATGACAGAGGTCATAGAGCATTTTGATTTCATTGTGATGACAATAGCATGAAGCATTATGATGATGCGCATTTGGTGCATTGTGATGACAGCGTTCATGGAGCATTGAGATGAAAAGGGGCATGGAGCATTATGATTACAGGAGTCTTGGATCATTGTGATGAAAAGGGCATGGAACATTGGTCTGAAATGTTTCATGGATTATTGTGATGAGAGGGGGCAAGGAGCATTGTGATAACAATGGCACGGAACACTGTGATACATGGTTCATGGAGGATTGTAATGAGAAACGCAAGGAGCATTGTGAGAAGAATGGCATCGAGCATTGTGATGAAAAGCATCATGGATCCTGTGATGACAAGGGCTTGGAACAATGTGATGAGAGGTTTTTGGAGCATTGTGATGACAATGGCATGGAGCATTGTGATGCCAAGGGTCATGGAGTTTTGTGATGACAAAGGTCATGGAGCCTTTTGATGACAAGGGTGTGGTGCATTCTCTTGTGATGGTCAGGGAGCATTGTGATGAAAGTGTCATGGAGCAATTTGATGAAAAGTGTCATGGAACATTTTGATGACGGGTTATGGAACATTGTGATGTCAGGAGTCATGGAACATTTTCATGACGGTGTTGTGGACCATTGTGATGACAGGGGAGTGGGTGTATGGTGATGACTAGTGAGGGAACATTTTGATATCATTCGTGAGAGAGCATTTTGATAAGAAATGCATGGAGCATTGTGAGGACAAGTTTTATGGAGCATTGTGATGACAAGATTGTGGAGCACTGTGATGACAAGCACATGGCGCATTGTGATGACATGGGTCATGGAGCACTGTGCTGACAAAGGCATGGAACAATGTGATGACAAGGGTCACCGAGCATTGTGATGAAAGTTTCATGGAGCATTTTGGTGACAAAGGTCACAGAGTCTTGTGATGACGAGGGCATGGACCATTGTGATGACAAAGGTCATGAAGCATTGTGATGACTGGAGTCACGGAGCATTGTGATGACAGGGGTTATAGAGTTTTGTGATGAAAAGGCAATGAGCATTGTGATGACAGGGACATGGAGCATTGGCCTGACATGTTTCATGGATTATTGTGATGACAGTGGGCATGGTGCAATGTGATGACAAAGGCATGGAGCATTGTGATGAGAAGGTCATGGAGTATTTTGAAGACAGGTCTCAGGGAGCATCGTGATGACATATGTCATGTTCCATTGCGATGACAATGGAATGGAATATTGTGATGCCAAGTGTCCTGGAGGATTGTGATGACAAATGTAATGGAGCATTTTGATGACAAGGGCTTGGAGCATTGTGATGACAATGGACATGGAGCATTGTGATGACAAGGGCATGGAGCATTGTGATGACAAGGGCCATTGAGAATTTTGATGACAAATTCATGAAGCATTGTGATGACAAGCACATGGAGCTTCCTATGACAGGGGTGATGGATCATTGCGATGAAAAGTGCATAGAGAATTGTGATGACAAATCATGTAACACGGTGATGAGAAGTGTCATGGAGCATAGTGATGCCAAGAACGAGGAGAATTGTGATGATAGGGGACATGGAGCATTGTGATGACCAGGGCATGGAGAATTGTGATGACCAGGGAATGGAGCATTGTGATGGCAAGACCGTGGAGCATTGTGATGACGAGCGTCATGGAGCACTGTAATGACAAGGGGAATGGAGCATTGTAATGAGAGTGGCCATGGAGCATTGTGATGACAAGGGTCATGGAGCATTTTGATGACAAGGGCGTGGAGCATTGTTATGAGAAGACCATGGATAATTATGATGACGAGCGTCATGGAGCACAGTAATGACAAGGGGTATGGAGCATTGTGATGACAGTGGCCATGGAGCATTGTGATGACAAGTGTCATGGAGCATTCTGATGACAAGCTTGTGGAGTATTGTGATGACAATGGCATGGAGCATTGTGATGAAAAGGGCATGGAGCATTGTGATAAAAATGGCATGAAGCCATTTCATGACAGGTTTCAAGGAGCATTCTGATGACAAGTGTCAGGGAACATTGTGATGACATGTGTATTGAGAATGGTGATGAAAAAGATCATGGAGCATTTTGACGAAAAGGGCATGGAGTATTGTGATGACATTCATCATGGAGCGTTGTGATGACAAGTGTTATGGAACTTTGTGATAACAAGGGTTTGGAGCATTGTGATGATAGAAGTCATGGGTAATTTTGTTTTCAAGGAGCATGGAGCATTGGGATGACAAGGGCATGAAGCAATGTGATCCCAAGGTTCATGGAGGATTATGATGACAATGGTAATGGAGTATTGTGATGACAAGCAAATGGAGCATTGTGATGACAAGGTCATGTAGCATTTTGCTGACACAGGCATGGAGAATTGTGATGATAAGGGTCATGGAGCAGTGTGATGAGAAGCATCACGGATCATTGTGATTACAGGGGTCATGGAGCATAGGGATGGCAAGGCCATGGATCATTGTGATGACAAGTGTCATGGAGCATTGGGCTGAAAATGTTCATGGAGCATAGTGAGGACTAGGGAATGGTGCATTGTGATGACAAGAGTCCCGGATCACTGTGTTGTCAGGGGTCATGGAGCGTTGTGATGACAGTGGTCATGGAGCATTTTGATGATAGGGATCATGAAGCATTGTGATGAGAACTTCCTGGAGAATTGGACTGAAAATGTACAGGAAGTATTGTGAGGACAGGGGTCATGGAGCATTGTGATGACAAGGGAATGGAGCACTGTGATGAAAAGTTCCTGGAGCATTGTGATGAGAAGACCATGGAGCCTTGTAATAACAAGTCTCATGGAGCATTCTGATGAAAAGGGGCATGGAGTATTGTGATTACAGGGGTCTTGGAGCATTGTGATGACAAGGGCATGGAGCACTGTGATTACTGGTGTCTTCGAGCATTGTGATGAAATTGGCATGGATCATTGTTATGAAAATGGTATGGAGCCTTCTCATGACAGGGTTCCAGGAGCATACTGATGACAAGTGTCAGGGAGCATTGTGATGACAAGTGTAGAGAGCATTGTGATGACAAAGGTCATGGAGCACTGTGATGAGAAGAGCATGGATAATTGTGATGATGAGCGTCATGGGGCGATGTGATGATAAGTGTTATAGAACATTGTGATCACAAGGATTTGGAGCATTGTGGTGAGACAGATGATCGAATATTTTATTTCATTGTGATGACAAGAGCCTGAAGCATTATGATGAAGGGCATGGTGCATTTTGATGACAGGGTTCATGAAGCATTGAGATGCAAAGGGGCATGGAGCATTGTGATTACATGGGTCTTGGAGCACTGTGATGAAAATGTCATGGATCATTGTGATGAAATAGGCATGGAGCCTTGTCATGACAGGGTTCAAGGAGCATAGAGACAACAAGTGTCAGGGAGCATTTTGATGACAAGTGTATTGAGCATTGTGATGACAATGGTCATGGAGCATTGTGATGAGAAGACCATGGATAATTGTGATGACGAGCGTCATGGGGCATTGTGATGACAAGTGTTATGGAATATTGTGATCACAAGGGTTTGGAGCATTGTTATGACAGAGGCCATGGAGCATTTTGATTTCATTGTGATGACAATAGCATGAAGCATTATGATGATGGGCATGGTGCATTGTGATGACAGGGTTCATGGATCATTGAGATGAAAAGGGGCATAGAGCATTGTGATTAGAGCGTTCTTGGAGCATTGTGATGAGAAGGGTCATGGAGCTTTGTGATGACAAGGGCATTGAGCAATGTTATGAGAGGGTTCATGGAGCATTGTGATGACAATGACATGGAGCATTGTGATGCCAAGGGTCATGGAGTTTTGTGATGACAAGTCATGGAGCATTTTGATGACAAGGGCATGGTGCATTGTGATGAGAAGTGCAGGGAGCATTTTGATGACCGGGCCATGCAGCAATTTGATGAAAAGTGTAATGGAATATTTTGATGGCAGGTGTTATAGAACATTGTGATGTCAGGGGTCTTGGAGCTTTGGGATGAAAAGGATCATGGAGCATTTTGATGACAGGGGATATGAAACATTGTGATGTCAGGGGTCATGGAACATTGTGATGATAAGGGGATGTATCAGTGTGATGACAGTGTCATGGAATATTGTGATTACAGGGGTGTGGGTGTATTGTGATGAGTAGTCATGGAACACTGTGATATCTCCGGTGAGAGAGCATTTTGATGAGAAGTGCATGGACCATTGTGATTCCAAGGTTTATGGAGCATTCCAATGCCAAGGTTGTGGACCGTTGTGATGAAATGCGCGTGGCACATTGTGAAGACAATGGTCATGGAGCATTGTTCTGACAAAGAAATGGAGCATTGTGATAACAAGTGTCACTGTGAATTGTGATGAAATGTTCATGGTGCATTGTGGTTACAAAGGTCACAGAAACTTGTGATGACACGGGCATGGATCATTGTGATGACAAACGTTATGAAGCACTGTGATGACTGGAGTCACGGTGCATTGTGATGACAGGGGTCATGGAGCATTGTGATGACATATGTCATGGAGCATTGTGTTGACAAGCGCATGGAGCATTGTGATGACAAGGGTCATGGAGCATTGTGCTGAGAAAGGCACAGAGCATTGTGATGACAAGGGTCAAAGAGCATTGTGAAGAAAAGTTCATGGATCATTTTGGTTAAAAAGCTCACAGAGAGTGATGATGACGAGGGCATGGCCCATTGTGGTGACAAAGGTCATGAAGCATTGTGATGACTGGAGTCACAGAGCATTGTGATGGCAGGGGTCATGGAGCATTGCGATAACAAGGGCATGGAGCATTGTGATGACCAGGGCAAGGAGCATTGGTCTAATAAGTTTCATGGATTATTGCGATGACAGTTGGAATGGCGCATTGTGATGACAAGGGCATGGAGCATTGTGATGGCCAGGTCATGCAGTATTGTGAAGACAGGTGTCAGGGAGCATTGTGATGACATATGTAATGGCCCATTGTGATGACATTGGCATGGAGCATTGGGATGCCAAGTGTCATGGAGGATTCTGATGGCAAAGGTAATGGAGCATTGTGATGACAATGGCTTGGAGCATTGTGATGACAAGGGTCAGGGAGCATTGTGCTGACAAGTGCATGGAGAAATGTGATGACAACGGTCATGGACCATTCTGATGACAAGCTTGTGGAGTATTTTGATGACAATGGCATGGAGCATTGTGATGAAAACGGCATGGGGCATTGTGATGAAAAAGGCATGGAGACTTTTCCTGACAGGGTTCAAGGAGCATACTGATGACAAGTGTCAGGGAGCCTTGTGATGACAAGTGTATTGAGAATTGTGATGACAAAGGTCATGGAGCTTTGTGATGAAAAGAGCATGGAGTATTGTGATGACAGGCATCATGGAGCATTGTGATGACAAGTGTTATGGAACATTGTGATCACAAGGTTTTGGAGCATTGTGATGACAGAGGTCATGGATCATTTCGATTTCAAACAGCATGGAGCATTGTGAGGACAAGGGCATGAAGCAATGTGATCCCAAGTTTCATGGAGGATTGTGATGACAATG
Source organism: Mesoplodon mirus (assembly GCF_964341445.2). Classification (NCBI taxonomy): domain Eukaryota; kingdom Metazoa; phylum Chordata; class Mammalia; order Artiodactyla; family Ziphiidae; genus Mesoplodon; species Mesoplodon mirus. The sequence goes on along the minus strand of NW_028295649.1, from coordinate 449,468 downwards.
GAAATGGAGTATTGTGATGACAAGCGCATAGTGCATTGTAATGACAAGGTCATGTAGCATTTTGCAGACCAAGGCATGGAGCATTGTGATGACATGTGTCATGGAGCACTGTGATGACAAGCGTCACGGAGTATTGTGAATACAGGGGTCATGGAGCATTGGGATGACAAGGGCATGGATCATTGTGATGACAAGTGTCATGGAGCACTGGGCTGATAATGTTCATGGAGTGTTGTGATGACAGGTGTCATGGAGCATTGTGATGACTATGGAATGGAGCATTGTGATGACAAGAGTCGCGGATCATTGTGTTGTCGGGTGTCATGGAGTGTTGTGATGACAGTGGTCATGGAGCATTGTGATGATATTGGCCATGGAGCATTGTGATGAATAGGTCTTGGAGCATTGGGCTGAAAATATTCATGGATTTTTGTGATGACAGGTGTAATGGAGCATTGTGATGAGAAGGGAATGGAGCATGGTGATGACAAGGTCCAGGAGCATTTTGATGAGAAGACCATGGAGACTTGTCATGACAAGTCTCATGGAGCATTCTGATGAAAAGGGGCATGGAGCATTGTGATTACAGGGGTCTTGGAGCATTGTGATGACTAGGGCATGGAATACTGTGATACATCTGTCTTGGGTCATGGAGGATTGTGATGACAAGTCATGGAGCATTGTGATGACAAGGGCATGGAGCATTGTGATGACAGGAGCATGGAGCATTTGTCTGACAAGATTCATAGATTATTGTGATGACAGTGGACATGGTGAATTGTGATGACAAGGGCATGGATCATTGTGTAGAGAAGGTCATGGTTTTTTGTGAAGACAGGTGTCAGGGAGCATTGTGATGACATATGTCATGGTCCATTGCGATGACAATGGCAGGGAGTATTGTGATGCCAAATGAAATGGAGAATTGTCATGACAAATATAATGGAGCATCGTGATGACTATGGCTTGGAGCATTATGATGACAATGGCCATTGAGAATTTTCATGACAAGATCGTGAAGCATTGTGATGACAAGTTCCTTGAGCATTGTGATGACAAAACCATGGAGCCTTGTGATGACAAGTCTCATGGAGCATACTGATGAAAAGGGTCTTGGAACATTGTGATGACAAGGGCATGGAGCATTGTGAGGAGAAGACCAAGGAGCATTCTGATGGCATGCGTCATGGAGCATTGTGATGACAAGGGCATGGAGCATTGTGATTACATGGGTCTTGGAGCATTGTGATGAAAATGGCATGGATCATTGTGATGAAATAGGCATGGAGCCTTGTCATGACAGGTTTCAAGGATCATACAGACAACAAGTGTCAGGGAGCATTTTGATGACAAGTGTATTGAGCATTGTGATGACAATGGTCATGGAGCATTGTGATGAGAAGACCATGGATAATTGTGATGACGAGCGTCATGGGGCATTGTGATGACAAGTGTTATGGAATATTGTGATCACAAGGGTTTGGAGCATTGTTATGACAGAGGTCATGGAGCAATTTGATTTCATTGTGATGACAATAGCATGAAGCATTATGATGATGGGCATGGTGCATTGTGATGACAGGGTTCATGGATCATTGAGATGAAAAGGGGCATAGAGCATTGTGATTAGAGCGTTCTTGGAGCATTGTGATGAGAAGGGTCATGGAGCTTTGTGATGACAAGGCCATGGAACATCGTGATGGCAGGGGTCATGGAGCATTCTTATGACAGTGGTAATGGAGCATTGTGATGGCAAGGGTATGGATCATTGTGATGAGAAGGCCATGGAGCATTCTGATGACCTGTGTCATGGAGCTTTGTGAAGCCAAGGGCATGGAGCAATGTGATGAGAGCGTGCATGGAGCATTGTGATGACAATGACATGGAGCATTGTGATGCCAAGGGTCACGGATCTTTGTGATGACAAAGTTCATGGAACATTTTGATGGCAAGGGCGTTGTGCATTGTGATGAGAAAGGCAGGGAACATTCTGATGACAGGGTCTTTGAGCAATTTGATGAAAAGTGTCATGGAACATTTTGATGACAGGTGTTATGGAACATTGTGATGTCAGGGGTCATCGAACATTGTGATGATAAGTGCATGTAGCATTGTGATGACAAATTTTATGGAGCATTGTGATGACAAGATTGTGGAGCACTGTGATGACAAGCAAATGGTGCATTGCGATGACATGTGTCATGGAGCATTGTGATGACAAGGGTCAAAGAGCATTGTGATGAAAAGTTCATGGAGCATTGTGGTTCAAAAAAGTCACAGAGACTGTTGACGACCAGGGCATGGACAATTGTGATGACAAAGGTCATGAAGCATTGTGATGATTGGAGTCACGGAGCATTGTGATGACAGGGTTCATGGAGCATTTTGATAACAAGGGCATGGAGCATTGTGATGACAAGGGCATGGAACATTGGTCTAATAAGTTTCATGGATTATTGTGATGACAGTTTGAATGGCGCATTGTGATGACAATGGCATGGAGCATTGTGATGACCAGGTCATGCAGTATTGTGAAGACAGGTGTCAGGGAGCATTGTGATGACATAGGAAATGGCCCATTGTGATGACAATGGCATGGAGCATTGTGATGACAAGGGTCAGGGAGGATTATGATGACACAAGTAATGGAGCATTGTGATAACAATGGCTTGGAGCATTGTCATGACAAGGGTCAGGGAGCATTGTGCTGACAAGTGCATGGAAAATTGTAATGACAAGTGTCATGGAGCATTCTGATGACAAGCTTGTGGAGTATTTTGATGACAATGGCATGGATCATTTTGATGAAAACGGCATGGGGCATTGTGATGAAAAAGGCATGGAGCCTTTTCCTGACAGGGTTCAAGAAGCATTCTGATGACAAGTGTCAGGGAGCATTGTGATGACAAGTGTATTGAAAATTGTGATGACAAAGGTCATGGAGCATTGTGATTAAAAGAGCATGGAGTATAGTGATGACAGGCATCATGGAGCATTGTGATGACAAGTGTTATGGAACTTTGTGACCACAAGAGTTTGGAGTATTGTGATGACAGTGGTCATGGATCATTTTGATTTCAAGGAGCAGGGAGCATTGTGATGACAAGGGCATGAAGCAATGTGATCCCGAAGTTCATGGAGGATTGTGATGACAATGGAAATGGAGTAGTTTGATGACAAGCGCATAGAGCATTGTAATGACAAGGTCATGTAGCATTTTGCTGACAAAGGCATGGAGCATTGTGATGACAGGTGTCACGTAGCATTGTGAATACAGGGGTCATGGAGCATTGGGATGACAAGGGCATGGATCATTGTGATGACAAGGGTCATGGAGCACTGGGCTGAAAATGTTCATGGAGTGTTGTGATGACAGGGGTCATGGAGCATTGTGAGGACTAGGGAATGGAGCATTGTGATGACAAGAGTCCCAGATCATTTTGTTGTCAGTTGTCATGGAGTGTTGTGATAACCGTGGTCATGGAGCATTGTGAAGATATTGGCCAAGGAGCATTGTGATGAGTAGGTCTTGGAGCATTGGGCTGAAAATGTTAATGGACTACTGTGATGACAGTGGTCATGGAGCATTGTGATGACAAGGGAATGGAGCATGGTGATGACAAGGTTCTGGAGCATTGTGAGGAGAAGACCATGGAGACTTGTGATGACAAGTCTCATGGACCATTCTGATGAAAAGGGGGATGGAGCATTGTGATTACAGGGATCCTGGAGCATTGTGATGACAAGGGCATGGAGCATTATTGTGAGAAGGCCATGAAGCATTCTGATGACATGCATCATGGAGCTTTTTGATGACAAGGGCATGGATCATTGTGATTACAGGGATCTTGGAGCATTGTGATGAAAAGGGCATGGATTATTGTGATGACAAAGGCATGGAGCCTTGTCATGACAGGGTTCAAGGAGCATACTGACGACAAGTGTCAGGGAGCATTGTGATGACAAGTGTATTGAGCATTGTGATGACAAAGATCATGGAGCATTGTGAAGAGAAGACCATGGATAATTGTGAAGATGAGCGTCATGGGGTGTTTTAATGATAAGTGTTATGGAACATTGTGATCACAAGTGTTTGGAGCATTATGATGACAGAGGTCATGGAGAATATTGATTGCATTGTGATGACAATAGCCTGAAGCATGATGATGATGGGCATGGTGCATTGTGATAGCAGGGTTCATGGAGCATTGAGATAAAAAGTGGCATGGAGCATTGTGTTTACAAACGTCTTGGAGCATTGTGATGCCAAGGACATGGAGCATTGTGATGAGAAGGCCATGGAACTTTCTGATGACATGCGTCATGGAGCTTTGTGATGACAAGGGCAAGGAGCATTGTGATTACAGGGGCCTTCAGCATTGTGATGACAAGTGTCATGGAACCTTGTGATGACTAGGCCATGGAACATTGTGATGGCAGGGGTCATGGTTCATTGTTATGACAGAGGTAATGGAGCATTGTGATGAGAAGGGCATGGGACATTGGTCTGAATTGTTTCATGGATTATTGTGATGAGAGTGGGCCTGGAGCATTGTGATGACAAGGGTACGGAACTCTATGATACATGGGTCATGCAGCATTGTAATGACAAGGGCATGGAGCATTGCTATGAGAAGGGCATCGAGCATTGTGATGACAAGTGTCATGGAGCCTTGTGATGACAAGGGCATAGAGCAATGTTATGAGAGGGTTCATGGAGCATTGTGATGACAATGACATGGAGCATTGTGATGCCAATGGTCATGGAGCTTTGTGATGACAAGTCATGGAGCATTTTGGTGACAAGGGCATGGTGCATTTTGATGAGAAGTGCAGGGAGCATTTTGATGACCGGGCCATGCAGCAATTTGATGAAAAGTGTAATGGAATATTTTGATGGCAGGTGTTATAGAACATTGTGATGTCAGGGGTCTTGGAGCTTTGGGATGAAAAGGATCATGGAGCATTTTGATGACAGGGGTTATGGAACATTGTGATGTCAGGGGTCATCAACATAGTGATGATAAGGGGATGTAGCAGTGTGATGACAGGGTCATGGAACATTGTGATTACATGGGTGAGGGTGTATTGTGATGACTAGTCATGGAACACTGTGATATCTCTGGTAAGAGAGCATTTTGATGAGAAGTGCCTAGACCATTGTGATTACAAGTTTTATGGAGCATTGCAATGACAAGGTTGTGGACCGTTGTGATGAAATGCGTGTGGCACATTGTGAAGACAATGGTCATGGAGCATTGCTCTGACAAAGACATGGAGCATTGTGATGACAAGGGTCACTGTGAATTGTGATGAAAAGTTCTTGGAGGATTGTGGTTACAAAGGTCACAGAACCTTGTGATGACACGGGCATGGATCATTGTGATGACAAACGTTATGAAGCATTGTGATGAATGTAGTCACGGAGCATTGTGATGACAGGGTTTATGGAGCATTGTGATGACATGTGTCATGGAGCATTGTGCTGACAAGCGCATGGAGCATTGTGATGACAAGGGTCATGGAGCATTGTGCTGAGAAAGGCATAGAGCATTGTGATGACAAGGGTCAAAGAGCATTGTGAAGAAAAGTTCATGGATCATTTTGGTTAAAAAGCTCACAGAGAGTGATGATGACGAGGGCATGGCCCATTGTGGTGACAAAGGTCATGAAGCATTGTGATGACTGGAGTCACAGAGCATTGTGATGGCAGGGGTCATGGAACATTGTGATAACAAGGGCATGGAGCATTGTGATGACCAGGGCAAGGAGAATTGGTCTAATAAGTTCCATGGATTATTGCGATGACATTTGGAATGGCGCATTGTGATGACAAGGGCATGGAGCATTGTGATGAGAAGGTCATTGAGTATTGTGAAGACAGTTGTCAGGGAGCATTGTGATGACATATGTCATGGTCCATTGCGATGACAATAGCAGCGAGACTTGTGATGCCAAATGTAATGGAGGATTGTGTTGACAAATATATTGGAGCACTGTGATGACTAGGGCTTGGACCATTATGATGACAAGGGCCATTGAGAATTTTCAGGACAAGGTCGTGAAGCATTGTGATGACAATGTCCTGGAGCATTGTGATGAGAAAAACATGGAGCCTTGTGATGACAAATCTCATGGAGCATACTGATGAAAATGGACATGGACCATTGTGATTACAGGCGTCTTGGAACTTTGTGATGACATGTGCATGGAGCATTGTGAGGAGAAGGCCAAGAGAATTCTGAAGACATGCGTCCTTTAGCTTTGTGATGACAAGCGCATGGAGCATTGTGATTACATGGGTCTTGGAGCATTGTGATGAAAAAGCATGGAGCTTTGTCATGACAGGGTTCAAGGAGCATAGAGACAACAAGTGTCAGGGAACATTTTGATGACAAGTGTATTGAGCATCGTGATGAAAATGGTCATGGAGCATTGTGATGAGAAGACCATGGATAACTGTGATGATGAGCGTCATGGAGCATTGTGATGACAAGCGTTTTGGAATATTGTGATCACAAGCTTTTGGAGCATTGTTATGACAGACGTCATGGAGCATTTTGATTTCATTGTGATGACAATAGCATGAAGCATTATGATGATGGTCATGGTGCATTGTGATGACAGGGTTCATGAATCATTGAGATGAAAATGGGCATGGATCATTGTGGTTACAGGGTTCTTGGAGCATTGTGATGAGAAGGGTCATGGAGCCTTGTGATGACAAGGCCATGGAATATCGTGATGGCAGGGGTCATGGATCATGGGTATGACAGGGATAATGGAGCATTGTGATGGCAGGGCAAGGAGCATTGTGATGAGAAGGCCATGGAGCATTCTGATGATATGTGTCATGGAGGTTTGTGATGACAAGGACATGAAGCAATGTGATGAGAACCTTAATGGAGCATCGTGATGACAATGACATGGAGCATTTTGATGACAAGTGCGTTGTGCATTGTGATGAGAAGAGCAGGGAGCATTTTGATGACAGGGTCATGCAGCAATTTGATGAAAAGTGTAATGGAACATTTTGGTGACAGGGGTTATAGAACATTGTGAAGCCAGGGGTCATGGATCTTTGGGACGAAAAGGGTCATGGAGCATTTTGATGACATGGGTTATGGAACATTGTGATGTCAGGGGTCATGGAACATTGTGCAGATAAGGAGATGTAGCATTGTGATGACAGGGGTCATGGAACATTGTGCTAACAGGGATGAGGGAGGATAGTGATGACTAGTGATAGAACATTGTGATATCTCATGTGAGAGAGCATTTGGATGAGAAGTTCATGGAGCATTGTGATTACAAGGTTTATGGAGCATAGCGATGATAAGTTTGTGGATCATTGTGATGAAAAGCACATGGCACATTGTGAGGACAAGGGTCATGGAGCATTGTTCTGACAAAGGCATGGAGCATTGTGATGACAAGGGTCACGGTGCATTGTGATGAAAAGTTCATGGAGCATTGTGGTTAAAATGGTCACAGAGCCTTGTGATATTGCGGGCATGGACCGTTGTGATGACAAACGTCATGAAGCATTGTGATGACTGGAGACACGGGGCAGTGTGATGACAGGGGTCATGGAGCATTGTGATGACAAGGGCATGGAACACTGTGATGACAGGGGCATGGAGCATGGGTCTGACAAGTTTCATAGATGATTGTGATGACAGTGGACATGGTGCATTGTGATGAAAAGGGCATGGAGCATTATAATGACAAGGTCATGGAGTACTGTGAAGACAGTTGTCAGGGAGCATTGTGATGACATATATCATGGTCCATTGCGATGACAATGGCATGGAGCATTGTGATGCGAAATGTAATGGAGAATTGTAACGACAAATATAATGGAGCATTGTGATGACTACGGCTTGGAGCATTATGATGACAAGGGCCAATGAGAATTTTCATGACAATGTCGTGAAGCATTGTGATGACAAGGTCCTGGAGCATTGTGATGAGAAATCCTTGGAGCCTTGAGATGACAAGTCTCATGGAGCATACTGATGAAAAGGGGCATGGAGCATTCTGATTACAGGGGTCTTGGAACATTGTGATAAAAAGGGCATGGAACATTGTGATGACAAGGGCATGCAGCATTGGTCTAATAAGTTTCATGGATTATTGTGATGACAGTTGGAATGGCGCATTGTGATAACAAGGGCATGGAGCATTGTGATGACCAGGTCAGGCAGTATTGTGAAAAGAGGTGTCACGGAGCATTGTGATGACATATGTATTAGCCCATTGTGATGACAATGGCATGGAGCATTTTGATGCCAAGTGTCATGGAGGATTCTGATGACAAAGGTAAAGGAGCATTGTGATGACAATGGATTGGCGCATACTGATGACAAGGTTCAGGGAGCATTGTGCTGACAAGTGCATGCATAATTGTGATGACAAGGGTCATGGAGCATTCTGATCACAAGCTTGTGGAGTATTTTGATGACAATGGCATGGAACATTGTGATGAATACGGCAGGGGCTTTGTGAAGAAAAAGGCAAGGAGCCTTTTTGTGACAGGGTTCAAGGAGCATTCTGACGACAAGTGTCAGGGAGCATTGTGATGACAAGTGCATTGAGAATTGTGATGACAAACGTCATGGAGCATTGTGATGAAAAGGGCATGGAGTATTGTGATGACAGGCATCATGGAGCATTGTGATGAAAAGTGTTATGGAACATTGTGATCACAAGGGTTTGGAGCATTGCGATGACAGAGGTATTGGATCATTTTGATTTCAAGTAGCATGGAGCATTGTGATGATAAGGGCATGAAGCAATGGGATCCCAAGGTTCATGGAGGATAGTGATGACAATGGTAATGCAGTATTGTGATGACAAGCACATAGAGCATTGTAATGACAAGGTCATGTAGCATTTTGCTGACAGAGGCATGGAGCATTGTGATGACAGGTGTCATGGAGCACTGTGATGACAAGCGTCACAGAGCATTGTGAATACAGGGGTCATGGAGCATTGGGATGACAAGGGCATGGATCATTGTGATGATAAGTGTCATTGAGCATTGGGCTGAAAATGTTCATGGAGTATTGTGATGAAAGTGGTCATGGAGCATTGTGATGACTAGGGAAAGGAGCATTGTGATGACAAGAATCCCGGATCATTGTGTTTTCAGGTGTCATTGAGTGTTGTGATGACAGTGATCATGGAGCATTGTGATGATATTGGTCTTGGAGCATTGTGATGAGAAGGTCATGGGGCATTGGGCTGAAAATGTTCATGGAGTATTGTGATAACAGGCTTCATGGAGCATTGTGATGACAAGGGAATGGAGCATGGTGATGACAAGGTCCTGGAGCATTGTGATGAGATGACCAATGAGACTTGTGATGACAAGCCTCATGGAGCATTCTGATGAAAAGGGGCATGGAGCATTGTGATTACAGGGGTCTTGGAGCATTGTGATGACAAGGGCATTGATCATTGTGTGGAGAAGGCCATGGAACATTCTGATGACATGAGTCATGGAGCTTTGTGATGACAAGGGCATGGAGCTTTGTGATTACAGGGGTCTTGGTGCATTGTGATGACAGAGGTAATGGAGAATTGTGATGAGAAGGGAATGGAGCATTGTGATTACAATGTTTATGGAGCATTGTGATGACAAATTTCTGGACCGTTGGGATGAAAAGCGTGTCGCACATTGTGATGACAAGTGTCATGGAACATTTTTCTAACAAAGGCATGGAGCATTGTGATGACAAGTGTCACGGAGCATTGTGATGAAAATTTCATGGAGCATTGTGGTTACAAAGGTAACAGTGCCTTGTGATGACACGGGTATCGACCATTGTGATGACAAATGTTATGAAGAATTGTGATGAGTGGAGTCACGGAGCATTGTGATGACAGGGGTCATGGAACATTGTGATGCAAAGGGCATGGAGCATTGTGCTGAGAATGGCACAGAGCATTGTGATGACATGTGTCATGGAGCATTGTGATGACAAGCGTCACGGAGCATTGTGAATACAGGGGTCATGGAGCATTAGGATGACAAGGGCATGGATCATTGTGATGACAAGGGTCATGGAGAATTGGGCTGAAAATATTCCTGGATTATTGTGATGACGGGGTTCAAGGAGCGTTGTGATGACAATGAAATGGAGCATGGTGATGACAAGGTCCTGGAGCATTGTGATGAGATGACCAGGGAGACTTGTGATGACAAGTTTCATGGAGCATCCTGATGAAAAGGGGCATGGAGCATTGTGATTACAGGGGTCTTGGAGGATTGTGATGACAAGGGCATGGAGCATTGTGAGGAGAAGGCCATGGAACATTCTGATTACATGCGTAATGGAGCTTTGTGATGAAAAGGGCATGGAGCATTGTGATTACAGGGGTCTTGGAGCATTGTGATGACAAGGGTCATGGAGCCTTGTGATGACAAGTCCTTGGAACATTGTGATGGCAGGTGTCATAGAGCATTGTTATGACAGAGGTAATGGAGCATTGTGATGAGAAGAGCATTGAGCATTGGTCTGAAATATTTCATGGATTGTTGTGATGAGAGTGGGCATGGAGCATTGTGATGACAAGGGCACGGAGCACTGTGATACATGGGTCATGGAGGATTGTAATGACAAGTGCATGGAGCATTGTGATGAGAAGGACATCGAGCATTGTGATGACAAGTGTCATGGTGCTTTGTGATGACAAGGGCATGGAGCCATATGATGAGAGGGTTCATGGAGCATTGTGATGACAATGACATGGAGCATTGTGATGTCAAGGGTCATGGAGCTATGTGATGACAAATGTCATGGAGCATTTTGATGACAAGCGTGTGGTGCATTGGGATGAGAAGTGCAGGGAGCATTTTGATTACAGGGTCATGCAGCAATTTGATGAAAAGTGTAATGGAATATTTTGATGACAGGCGTTTTAGAACACTGTGATGCCAGGGGTCATGGAGCTTTGGGATGAAAAGAGTCATGGAGCATTTTGATGACAGTGGTTATGGAACATTGTGATGTCATGGGTCATGGAACTTTGTGATGGTAAGGGGATGTAGCATTGTGATGACAGGGGTCATGGAACATTGTGATAACAGGGGTGAGGGAGGATTGTGATGACTAGTGATGGAACATTGTGATATCTCTGGTGAGAGAGCATTTGGATGAGAAGTTCATGGCACATTGTGATTACAAGGTTTATGGAGCATAGCGATGACAAGGTTGTGGATCATTGTGATGAAAAGCGCATGGCACATTGTGATGACAAGGGTCATGGAGCATTGTTTTGACAAAGGCATGGAGCATTTGATGACAAGTGTCATGGAGCATTGTGATGAAAAGTTCATGGAGCATTGTGGTTAAAATGGTAACAGAGCCTTGTGATGACACGGGCATGGACCGTTGTGATGACAAACGTTATGAAGAATTGTGATGACTAGAGTCACGGGGCATTGTGATGACTGGGGTCATGGAGCATTGTGAAGACAGGGGCATGGAGCATTGGTCTGACAAGTTTCATAGATGATTGTGATGACAGTGGACAATGTGCATTGTGATGACAAGGGCATGGAGCATTATGATGACAAGGTCATGGAGTATTGTGAAGACAGGTGTCAGGGAGCATTTTGATCACATATGTCATGGTCCATTGCGATGACAATGGCATGGAGCATTGTGATGCCAAATGTAATGGAGGATTGTAATGACAAATATAATGGAGCATTGTTATGACTACGGCTTGTAGCATTATGATGACAAGGGCCATTGAGAATTTTCATGACAATGTCATGAAGCATTGTGATGACAAGGTCCTGGAGCACTGTGATGAGAAAACCATGGAGCCTTGTGATGACAAGTCTCATGGAGCATACTGATGAAAAGGGCATGGAGCATTCTGATTACAGGGCTCTTGGAACATTGTGATAACAAGGGCATGGAGCATTGTGATGACAAGCGCATGGGGCATTGGTCTAATAAGTTTCATGGATTATTGTGGTGAGAGTTGGAATGGCGCATTGTGATGACAAAGGCATGGAGCATTGTGATGACCAGGTCAAGCAGTATTGTGAGAAGAGGTGTCACGGAGCATTGTGATGACATATGTATTAGCCCATTGTGATGACAATGGCATGGAGCATTGTGATGCCAAGTTCATTGGAGGATTCTGATGACAAAGGTAAAGGAGCATTGTGATGACAATGGCTTGGAGCATTGTGATGACAAGGTTCAAGGAGCCTTGTGCTGACAAGTGCATGGAGAATTGTGATGACATGGGTCATGGAGCATTCTGATGACAAGCTTGTGTAGTATTTTGATGACAATGGCATGGAGCATTGTGATGAAAACGGCATGGGGCTTTGTGATGAAAAAGGCAAGGAGCCTTTTCGTGACAGGGTTCAAGGAGCATTCTGTGGACAAGTGTCTGGGAGCATTGTGATGACAAGTGTATTGAGAATTGTGATGACAAATGTCATGGAGCATTGTGATGAAAAGGGCATGGAGTATTGTGATGACAGGCATCATGGAGCGTTGTGATGAAAAGTGTTATGGAACACTGTGATCACAAGGGTTTGGAGCATTGTGATGACAGAGGTCATGGATCATTTTGATTTCAAGGAGCATGGAGCATTGTGATGAATACGGCATGAATCAATGTGATCCCAAGGTTCATGGAGGATTGTGATGACAATGGTAATGCAGTATTGTGATGACAAGCACATAGAGCATTGTAATGACCAGTCATGTAGCATTTTGCTGACAAAGGCATAGAGCATTGTGATGACAGGTGTTATGGAGCACTGTGATAAAAAGCGTCACAGAGCATTGTGAATACAGGGGTCATGGAGCATTGGGATGACAAAGGCATGGATCATTGTGATGACAAGGGACATGGAGCATTGGGCTGAAAATATTCATGGAGTATTGTGATGACAGGTGTAATGGAGCATTGTGATGACTAGGGAATGGAGCATTGTGATGACAATTGTCCCTGATCATTGTGTTTTCAGGTGTCATTGACTGTTGTGATGACAGTGATCATGGAGCATTGTGATGAGAAGGTCATGGGGAATTGGGCGGAAAATGTTCATGGAGTATTGTGATGACAGGGGTCATGGAGCATTGTGATCACTAGGGAATGGAGCATGGTGATGACAAGGTCCTGGAGCATTGTGATGAGATGACCATGGAGACTTGTGATGACAAGTCTCATGGAGCATTCTGATGAAAAGGGGCATGGAGCATTGTGATTACAGGGGTCTTGGAGCATTGTGATGACAAGGGCATGGAGCATTGTGTGGAGAAGGCAATGGAACATTCTGATGATATGCGTCATGGAGCTTTGTGATGACAAGGGCATGGAGCATTGTGATGACCAGGTCATGCAGTATTGTGAAAAGTGGTGTCACGGAGCATTGTGATGACATATGTATTGGCCCATTGTGATGGCAATGGCATGGAGCATTGTGATGAAAACGGCATGGGGCTTTGTGATGAAAATTGCAAGGAGCCTTTTCGTGACAGGGTTCAAGGAGCATTCTGACGACAAGTGTCAGGGAGCATTGTGATGACAAGTGTATTGAGAATTGTGATGACAAAGGTCATGGAGCATTGTGATGACAAGGGCATGGAGCATTGTGATTACAGGGGTTTTAGAGCATTGTGACGACAAGGGGCATGGAGCCTTGTGATGACAAGGCCGTGGAACATATTGCTGGCAGGGGCCATGGAGCATTTTTATGACATAGGTAATGGAGCATTGTGATGAGAAGGGCAATGAGCATTGGTCTGAAATGTTTCATGGATTATTGTGATGAGAGTGGGCATGGAGCATTGTGATGACAAGGGCACGGTACACTGTGATACATGGGTCATGGAGGATTGTAATGACAAGGTCATGGAGCATTGTGATGAGAAGGGCATCGAGCATTGTGATGACAAGTGTCATGGAGCTTTTGATGACAAGGGCATGGAGCAATGTGATGAGATGGTTCATGGAGCATTGTGATGACAATGACATGGAGCATTGTGATGCCAAGGGTCATGGAGCTTTGTGATGACAAATGTCATGGAGCATTTTGATGACAAGTCTGTTGTGCATTGTGATGAGAAGGGCAGGGAGCATTTTGATGACAGGGTCATGCAGCAATTTGATGAAAAGTGTCATGGGACATTTTGATGACATGGTTTATAGAACATTGTGTTGCCAGGGATCATGGAGCTTTGGGTTGAAAAGGGTCATGGAGCATTTTGATGACAGGTATTATGGAACATTGTGATGTCAGCGGCCAACGAACATTTTGCTGATAAGGGGATGTAGCACTGTGATGACAGGTTTCATGGAACATTGTGATAACAGGGTTGAGAGAGGATTGTGATGACTAGTGATGGAACATTGTGATATCTCATGTGAGAGAGCATTTGGATGAGAAGTGCATGGAGAATTGTGATTACAAGGTTTATGGAGGATAGCGATGACAAGGTTGTGGATCATTGTGATGAAAATTGCATGGCACATTGTGATGACAAAAGTCATGGAGCATTGTTCTGACAAATGCATGGAGCATTGTGATGACAAGGGGCACGGAGCATTGTAATGAAAAGTTCGTGGAGCATTGGGGTTACAAAGGTAACAGAGCCTTGTGATGATGCGGTCATGGACCGTTGTGATGACAATCATTATGAAGCATAGTGATGACTGGAGTCACCGAGCTTGTGATGACAGGTGTCATGGACAATTGTGATGACAATGGCATGGAGCATTGTGATGACAGGGGCATCGAGCATTGGTCTGACAAGTTTCATAGATTACTGTGATGACAGTGGACATGGTGCATTGTGATGACTAGGGCATAGAGCATTGTGAAGACAAGGGCATGGAGTATTGTGAAGACAGGTGTCAGGGAGCATTTTGATGACCTATGTCATGGTCCATTGCGATGACAATAGCATGGAGCATTGTGATGCTAAATGTAATGGAGGATGTGATGACAAATATAATGGAGCATTGTGATGACTAGGGCTTGGAGCATTATGTTGATAAGGGCCATTGAGAATTTTCATGACAATGTCGTGAAGCATTGTGATGACAAGGTCCTGGAGCATTGTGTTGAGAAAACCATGGAGGTTTGTGATGACAAATCTCAAGGAGCATACTGATGAAAAGGGGCGTGGAGCATTCTGATTACAGGGTTCTTGGAACATTGTGATACAAGGGCATGGAGCATTGTGATGACAAGGGCATGCATTATTGTGAAGAGAGGTGTCAGCGAGCATTGTGATGACATATGTAATGGCCCTTTGTGATAACAAAGGCATGGAGCATTGTTATGCCAAGTGTCATGGAGGATTCTAATGACAAATGTAATGGAGCATTGTGATGACAAGGGTTTGGAGGCTTGTGATGACAAGGGTCAGGGAGCATTGTGCTGACAAGTGCATGGATAATTGTGATGACAAGAGACATGGAGCATACTGATGACAAGCTTGTGGAGTATTTTGAGGACAATTGCATGGAGCATTGTGATGAAAATGGCATGGGGCCTTGTGATGAAAAAGGAATGGAGCCTTTTGGTGACAGTGTTCAAGGAGCACTCTGACGACAATGTCAGGGAGCATTGTGATGACAAGTGTATTGAGAATTGTGATGACAAAGGTCATGGAGCATTGTGATGAAAAGGGCATGGAGTATTGTGATGACAGGCATCATGGAGCTTTGTGATGACAAGTGTTACGGAACATTGTGATCACAAGGGTTTGGATCATTGTGATGACAGAGGTCATGGGTCATTTTGATTTCAAGGAGCAGGGAGCATTGTGATGACAAGGGCATGAAGCAATGTTATCCCAAGTTTCATGGAGGATTGTGATGAAAATGGTAAAGGAGTATTGTGATGACATGTGCAAAGAGCATTGTAATGACAAGGTCATGTAGCATTTTGCCGACAAAGGCATGGAGCATTGTGATGACAAGTTTCATGGAGCACTGTGATAACAAGCGTCACGGAGCATTGTGAATACAGGGGTCATGGAGCATTGGGATGACAAGGGCATGGATCATTGTGATGACAAGGGTAATGGAGCATTGGGCGGAAAATGTTCATGGAGTACTGTGATGACTGGGGTCATATAGAATTTTGATTTCATTGTGCTGACAATAGCCGGAATCATTATGATGATTGGCATGATGCATTGTGATGACAGGTTTCATGGAGCATTGAGATGAAGAGGGGCATGGAGCATTGTGATTACTGGGGTCTTGGAGCATTGTGATGACAAGGGCATAGAAAATTGTGATGGCAGGTGTCATGGAGCATTGTTATGACAGGGGTAATGGAGCATTGTGATTACAGGGTTCATGGAGCATTGTGATGACAAATTTGTGGACTGTTGGGATGAAAAGTACGTGGCACATTGTGATGACAAGGGTCATGGAGCATTTTTTTGACAAAGACATGGAGCATTGTGATGACAAGGGTCACGGAGCATTGTGATGAAATGTTCATGGAGCATTGTGGTTACAAAGGTAACAGAGCCTTGTGATGACGTGGGTATCGCCCATTGTGATGACAAATGTTATGAAGAATTGTGATGACTGGAGTCATGGAGCATTGTGATGACAGGGGTCATGGAGCAATGTGATGAAAAGGGCATGGAACATTGTGCTGAGAAAGGCATAGAGCATTGTGATGACATGTGTCATGGAGCACGGTGATGACAAGCGTCACGGACCACTGAGAATACAGGGGTCATGGAGCATTAGGATGACAAGAGCATGGATCATTGTCATGACAAGGTTCATGGAGAATTGGGCTGAAAATGTTCCTGGAGTATTGTGACGACAGGTGTCATGGGGCATTGTGATTACAGGGGTCTTGGAGCATTATGATGACAAAGGACCCAGATCATTAGGTTGTCAGGTGTCATGGAGTGTTGTGATGACAGTGGTCATGGAGCATTGTGATGGTATTGTTCATGGAGCATTGTGATGATAAGGTCATGGAGCAGTGGGCTAAAAATGTTCATGGAGTATTGTGATGACAGGGGTCATGGAGAATTGTGATGACAACGGAATGGAGCATGGTGATGACAAGTTCCTGGAGCATTGTGATGAGATGACCATGGAGACTTGTGATGACAAGTCTCATGGAGCATTCTGATGATAAGGGGCATGGAGCATTGTGATTACAGGGGTCTTGGAGCATTGTGATGACAAGGGCATGGAGCATTTTGAGGAGAAGGCAAAGGAACATTGTGATGGCAGGTGTCATGGAGCATTGTTATGACAGAGATAATGGAGCATTGTGATGAGAAGGGCATTGAGCATTGGTCTGAATTGTTTCATGGATTATTGTGATGAGAGTGGGCATGGAGCATTGTGATGACAAGGGCACGGAACACTGTGATACATGGGTCATGGAGGATTGTAATTACAAGGGCATGGAGCATTGTGATGGGAAGGGCATCGAGCATTGTGATGACAAGTGTCATGGTGCTTTGTGATGACAAGGTCATGGAGCCATGTGATGAGAGGGTTCATGGAGCATTGTGATGACAATGACATGGAGCATTGTGATGACAAGGGCCAAGGAGATTTGTGATGACAATGGTCATGGAGCTTTTTGATGACAAGGGTGTGGTGCATTGTGATGAGAAGGGCAGGGAGCATTTTGATGACAGGGTCTTGCAGCAATTTGATGAAAAGTGTAATGGTACATTTTAATGACAGGGGTTATGAACATTGTGATGCCACGGGTCATGGATCTTTGGGATAAAAAGTGTCATGGAGCATTTTGATGACAGGGGTTATGGAACATTGTGATGTCAGGGGTCATGGAACTTTGTGCAGATAAGGGGATGTAGCATTGGAATGACAGGGATCATGGAACATTGTGATAACAGGGGTGAGGGAGGATTGTGATGACTAGTGGTGGAACATTGTGATATCGCATGTGAGAGAGCATTTGGATGAGAAGTTCATGGAGCATTGTGATTACAATGTTTATGGAGCATAGCGATGACAAGGTTGTGGATCATTGTGATGAATAGTGCATGGCACATTGTGAAGAAAAAGGTCATGGAGCATTGTTCTGACAAAGGCATGGAGCATTGTGATGACAAGGGTCACGGAGCATTGTGATGAAAAGTTCATGGAGCATTGTGTTTAAAATGGACACAGAGCCTTGTGATGACACGGGCATGGACCGTTGTGATGACAGACGTTATGAAGCATTGTGATGACTGGAGTCACGAGGCACTGTGATGACAGGGGTCATGGAGCATTGTGATGACAAGGGCATGGAGCACTGTGATGACAGGGGCATGGAGCATTGGTCTGACAAGTTTCATAGATGATTGTGATGACAGTGGACATGGTGCATTGTGATGACAAGGGCATGGAGCATTGTGATGACAAGGTCATGGAGTATTGTGAAGACAGGTGTCAGGGAGCTTTGTGATGACATATGTCATGGTCCATTGCGATGTCAATGGCATGGAGCATTGTGATGCCAAATGTAATGGAGGATTGTAATGACAAATATAATGGAGCATTCTGATGACTACAGCTTGGAGCATTATGATGACAAGGACCAATGAGAATTTTCATGACAATGTCGTGAAGCATTGTGATGACAAGTTCCTGGAGCATTGTGATGAGAAAACCATGGAGCCTTGTGATGACAAGTCTCATGGAGCATACTGATGAAAAGGGGCATGGAGCATTCTGATTACAGGGGTCTTGGAACATTGTGATAACATGGGCATGGATCATTGTGATGACAAGGGCATGGAGAATTGTTCTAATAAGTTTCATGGATTATTGTGATGACAGTTGGAATGGCGCATTGGGATGACAAGGGCATGGAACATTGTGATGACCAGGTCATGCAGTATTGTGAAAAGAGGTGTCAAGGAGCATTGTGATGACATATGTATTGGCCCATTGTGATGACAATGGCATGGAGCATTGTGATGACAAGTGTCATGGAGGATTCTGATGACAAAGGTAATGGAGCATTGTGATGACAATGGCTTGGAGCATAGTGATGACAAGGTTCATGGAGCACTGTGCTGACAAGTGCATGGAGAATTGTGATGACAAGGGTCATGGATCATTTTGATTTCAAAGAGCATGGAGCATTGTGATGAAAAGGGCATGAAGCAACGTGATCCCAAGGTTCATGGAGGATAGTGATGACAATGGTAATGGAGTATTGTGATGACAAGCACATAGAGTATTGTAATGAGAAAGTCATGTAGCATTTTGATGACAAAGGCATGGAGCATTGTGATGACAGGTGTCATGGAACACTGTGATGACAAGCTTCACGGAGCATTGTGAATACAGGCGTCATGGAGCATTGGGATGACAAAGACATGGATCATTGTGAGGACAAGCGTCATGGAGCATTGGGCTGAAAATATTCATGGAGTATTGTGATGACAGTGGTTATGGAGCATTGTGATGTCTAGGGAATGGAGCATTGTGATGACAAGAGTCCCGGATCATTGTGTTGTCAGGTGTCATGGAGTGTTGTGATGACTGTGGTCATGGAATATTTTGATGATATTTGTCATGGAGCATTTTGATGAGAAGTTCATGGAGCATTAGGCTGAAAATGTTCATGAAGTATTGTGATGACAGGGGTCATGGAGCATTGTGATGACAAGGGAATGGAGCATGCTGATGACAAGTTCCTGGAGCATTGTGATGAGAAGAACATGAAGACTTGTGATGACAAGGCTCATGGAGCATTCTGATGAAAAGGGGCATGGAGCATTGTGATGACAAGGGTCATGGAGCATTGTGCTGAGAAAGGCATAGAGCATGGTGATGACAAGGGTCAAAGAGCATTGTGATGAAAAGTTCATAGAGCATTGTGGTTAAAAACGTCACAGAGACTGTTGATGATGAGGGCATGGACCCTTGTGATGACAAAGGTCAAGAATCATTGTGATGACTGGAGTCACAGAGCATTGTGATGACAGGGGTCATGGAGCATTGTAATAACAAGGGAATGGTGCATTGTGATGACAAGGACATGGAGCATTGGTCTAATAAGTTTCATGGATTATTGCGATGAGAGTTGGAATGGCGCATTGTGATGACAAGGGCATGGAGCACTGTGATGACCAGGTCATGCATTATTGTGAAGACAGGTGTCAGGGAGCATTGTGATGACATATATAATGGCCCATTGTGATGACAATGGCATGAAGCATTGTGATGCCAAGTGTCATGGAGGATTCTGAGGACAAAGGTAATAGAGCATTGTGATGACAATGGCTTGGAACACTGTGATGACAAGGGTCAGGTAGCTTTGTGCTGAGAATTGCATGGAGAATTATGATGACAAGTGTCATGGAGCATTCTGATGACAAGCTTGTGGAGTATTTTGATGACAATGACATGGAGCATTGTGATGAAAACGGCATGGGGCATTGTGATGAAAAAGTCATGGAACCTTTCATGACCGGGTTCAAAAAGCATTCTGACGACAAGTGTCAGGGAGCATTGTGATGACAATTGTATTGAGAATTGTGATGACAAAGGTCATGGAGCATTGTGATGAAAAGGTCATGCAGTATTGTGATGACAGTCATCATGGAGTGTTGTGATGAAAGTGTTATGAAACATTGTGATCACAATGGTTTGGATCATTGCGATGACAGAGGTCATGGATCATTTTGATTTCAAGGAGCATGGAACATTGTGATGACAAGGTCATGAAGCAATGTGATCCCAAGGTTCATGGAAGATTTTGATGACAATGGTAATGGAGTATTGTGTTGACAAGCGCATAGAGCATTGTAATGACAAGGTCATGTAGCATTTTGCTGACAAAGGCATGGAGCATTGTAATGACAGGTGTCATGGAGCACTGTGATGACAAGCGTCACGGAGCATTGTGAATACAGGGATCATGGAGCATTGGGATGACAAGAGCATGGATCATTGTGATGACATGGATCATGGAGCAATGTGATGACAAAGGTCATGGAGAATTTTGATTTCACTGTGCTGACAATAGCCGGAAGCATTATGATGATGGGCATGGTGCATTGTGATGACAATGTTCATGGAGCATTGAGATGAAAAGGGGCATGGAGCATTGTGATTACAGGGGTCTGGGATCATTGTGATGACAAGGGCATGGAGCATTTTTTTTTTTTAAATATCTAGTATTTATTGAATTCTTATTATGTGTCAGAAACTGTTCTGTACACTTTACATATTTAATTTTACACATTTAATTATCAAATCACTTTAAGAGGTATTTACTAATATTATCTATTACTAACCAAGAGACAGTAGTATAATGTTTTTTTTTTCTAATTCAATTATTTTTATTTAAATTTGTATTGTTTTGTCGAGTAAACTGAATAACTATTTCTCTCATTTTTTTTTTGCCTTATAACAAATTTAATCAGTTATACATATACATATGTTTCCATATCCCCTCCCTTTTGCGTCTCCCTCCCACCCTCCCTATCCCAACCCTCCAGACGGTCACAAAGCACCGAGCTGATCTCCCTGTGCTATGCGGCTGCTTCCCACTAGCTATCTACCTTACGTTTGGTAGTGTATATATGTCCATGCCGCTCTTTCACTTTGTCACAGCTTACCCTTCCCCCTCCCCATATCCTCAAGTCCATTCTCTAGTAGGTCTGTGTCTTTATTCCTGTTTTACCCCTAGGTTCTTCATGACATTTTTTTTTCTTAAATTCCATATATATGTGTTAGCATACAGTATTTGTCTTTCTCTTTCTGACTTACTTCACTCTGTATGACAGACTCTAGGTCTATCTACCTCATTACAAATAGCTCAATTTCATTTCTTTTTATGGCTGAGTAATATTCCATTGTATATATGTGCCACATCTTCTTTATCCATTCATCCGATGATGGACACTTAGGTTGTTTCCATCTCCGGGCTATTGTAAATAGGGCTGCTATGAACATTTTGGTACATGTCTCTTTTTGAATTATGGTTTTCTCAGGGTATATGCCCAGTAGTGGGATTGCTGGGTCATATGGTAGTTCTATTTGTAGTTTTTTAAGGAACCTCCATACCGTTCTCCATAGCGGCTGTACCAATTCACATTCCCACCAGCAGTGCAAGAGTGTTCCCTTTTTTCCACACCCTCTCCAGCATTTATTGTTTCTAGATTTTTTGATGATGGCCATTCTGACTGGTGTGAGATGATATCTCATTGTAGTTTTGATTTGCATTTCTCTAATGAGTAAAGATGTTGAGCATCCTTTCATGTGTTTGTTGGCAGCCTGTATATCTTCTGTGGAGAAATGCCTATTTAGGTCTTCTGCCCATTTTTGGATTGGGTTGTTTGTTTTTTTGTTATTGAGCTGCATGAGCTGCTTATAAATTTTGGAGATTAATCCTTTGTCAGTTGCTTCATTTGCAAATATTTTCTCCCATTCTGAGGGTTGTCTTTTGGTCTTGTTTATGGTTTCCTTTGCTGTGCAAAAGCTTTGAAGTTTCATTAGGTCCCATGTGTTTATTTTTGTCTTTATTTCCATTTCTCTAGGAGGTGGGTCAAAAAGGATCTTGCTGTGATTTATGTCATAGAGTGTTCTGCCTATGTTTTCCTCTAAGAGTTTGATAGTGTCTGGCCTTATATTTAGGTCTTTAATCCATTTTGAGCTTATTTTTGTGTATGGTGTTAGGGAGTGATCTAATCTCATACTTTTACATGTACCTGTCCAGTTTTCCCAACACCACTTATTGAAGAGACTGTCCTTTCTCCACTGTACATTCCTGCCTCCTTTATCAAAGATAAGGTGACCATATGTCCGTGGGTTTATCTCTGGGCTTTCTATCCTGTTCCATTGATCTATCTTTCTGTTTTTGTGCCAGTACCATACTGTCTTGATTACTGTAGCTTTGTAGTATTGTCTGAAGTCAGGGAGCCTGATTCCTCCAGCTCCATTTTTCGTTCTCAAGATTGCTTTGGCTATTCGGGGTCTTTTGTGTTTCCATACAAATTGTGAAATTTTTTGTTCTAGTTCTGTGAAAAATGCCAGTGGTAGTTTGATAGGGATTGCATTGAATCTGTAGATGGCTTTGGGTAGTAGAGTCATTTTCACAATGTTGATTCTTCCAATCCAAGAACATGGTACATCTCTCCATCTATTTGTATCATCTTTAATTTCTTTCATCAGTGTCTTATAATTTTCTGCATACAGGTCTTTTGTCTCCTTAGGTAGGTTTATTCCTAGATATTTTATTCTTTTTGTTGCAATGGTAAATGGGAGTGTTTCCTTGATTTCACTTTCAGATTTTTCATCATTAGTATATAGGAATGCCAGAGATTTCTGTGCATTAATTTTGTATCCTGCAACTTTAACAAATTCATTGATTAGCTCTAGTAGTTTTCTGGTAGCATCTTTAGGATTCTCTATATATAGTATCATGTCATCTGCAAACAGTGACAGCTTTACTTCTTCTTTTCCGATTTGGATTCCTTTTATTTCCTTTTCTTCTCTGATTGCTGTGGCTAAAACTTCCAAAACTAGGTTGAATAAGAGTGGTGAGAGTGGGCAACCTTGTCTAGTTCCTGATCTTAGTGGAAATGGTTTCAGTTTTTCACCATTGAGGACGATGCTGGCCGTGGGTTTGTCATATATGGCCTTTATTATGTTGAGGAAAGTTCCCTCTATGCCTACTTTCTGCAGGGTTTTTATCATAAATGGGTGTTGAATTTTGTCGAAAGCTTTCTCTGCATCTATTGAGATGATCATATGGTTTTTCTCCTTCAATTTGTTAATATGGTGTATCACGTTGATTGATTTGCGTATATTGAAGAATCCTTGCATTCCTGGAATAAACCCCACTTGATCATGGTGTATGATCCTTTTAATGTGCTGTTGGATTCTGTTTGCTAGTATTTTGTTGAGGATTTTTGCATCTATGTTCATCAGTGATATTGGCCTGTAGTTTTCTTTCTTTGTGACATCCTTGTCTGGTTTTGGTATCAAGGTGATGGTGGCCTCGTAGAATGAGTTTGGGAGTGTTCCTCCCTCTGCTATATTTTGGAAGAGTTTCAGAAGGATAGGTGTTAGCTCTTCTCTAAATGCTTGATAGAATTCGCCTGTGAAGCCATCTGGTCCTGGGCTTTTGTTTGTTGGAAGATTTTTTATCACAGTTTCAATTTCAGTGCTTGTGATTGGTCTGTTCATATTTTCTATTTCTTCCTGATTCAGTCTTGGCAGGTTGTGCATTTCTAAGAATTTGTCCATTTCTTCCAGGTTGTCCATTTTATTGGCATAGAGTTTCTTATAGGAATCTCTCATGATCTTTTGTATTTCTGCAGTGTCAGTTGTTACTTCTCCTTTTTCATTTCTAATTCTATTGATTTGAGTCTTCTCCCTTTTTTTCTTGATGAGTCTCGCTAATGGTTTATCAATTTTGTTTATCTTCTCAAAGAACCAGCTTTTAGTTTTATTGATCTTTGCTATCATTTCCTTCATTTCTTTTTCATTTATTTCTGATCTGATTTTTATGATTTCTTTCCTTCTGCTAACTTTGGGATGTTTTTGTTCTTCTTTCTCTAATTGCTTTAGGTGCAAGGTTAGGTTGTTTATTCGAGATGTTTCCTGTTTCTTAAGGTGGGATTGTATTGCTATAAACTTCCCTCTTAGAACTGCTTTTGCTGCATCCCATAGGTTTTGGGTCGTCGTGTCTCCATTGTCATTTGTTTCTAGGTATTTTTTAATTTCCTCTTTGATTTCTTCAGTGATCACTTCGTTATTAAGTAGTGTATTGTTTAGCCTCCATGTGTTTGTATTTTTTACAGACCTTTTCCTGTAATTGATATCTAGTCTCATAGCATTGTGGTCGGAAAAGATACTTGATACAATTTCAATTTTCTTAAATTTACCAAGGCTTGATATGTGACCCAAGATATGATCTATCCTGGAGAATGTTCCATGAGCACTTGAGAAAAATGTGTATTCTGTTGTTTTTGGATGGAATGTCCTGTAAATATCACTTAAGTCCATCTTGTTTAATGTATCATTTAAAGCTTGTGTTTCCTTATTTATTTTCATTTTGGATGATCTGTCCATTGGTGAAAGTGGGGTGTTAAAGTCCCCTACTATGAGTGTGTTACTGTCAATTTCTCCTTTTATGGCTGTTAGTATTTGCCTTATGTATTGAGGTGCTCCTATGTTGGGTGCATAAATATTTACAATTGTTATATCTTCTTCTTGGATCGATCCCTTGATCATTATGTAGTGTCCTTCTTTGTCTCTTCTAGTAGTCTTTATTTTAAAGTCTATTTTGTCTGATATGAGAATTGCTACTCCAGCTTTCTTTTGGTTTCCATTTGCATGGAATATCTTTTTCCATCCCCTTACTTTCAGTCTGTATGTGTCTCTAGGTCTGAAGTGGGTCTCTTGTAGACAGCATATAGATGGGTCTTGTTTTTGTATCCATTCAGCCAATCTGTGTCTTTTGGTGGGAGCATTTAGTCCATTTACATTTAAGGTAATTATTGATATGTATGTTCCTGTTCCCATTTTCTTAATTGTTTTGGGTTCATTATTGTAGGTCTTTTACTTCTGTTGTGTTTCTTGCCTAGAGAAGTTCCTTTAGCATTTGTTGTAAAGCTGGTTTGGTGGTGCTGAATTCTCTCAGCTTTTGCTTGTCTGTAAACGTTTTAATTTCTCCATCAAATCTGAATGAGATCCTTGCTGAGTAGAGTAATCTTGGTTGCAGGTTTTTCTCCTTCATCACTTTAATTATGTCCTGCCACTCCCTTCTGGCTTGTAGAGTTTCTGCTGAGAGATCAGCTGTTATCCTGATGGGGATTCCCTTGTGTGTTATTTGTTGTTTTTGCCTTGCTGCTTTTAATATGATTTCTTTGTGTTTAATTTTTGACAGTTTGATTAATATGTGTCTTGGCGTATTTCTGCTTGGATTTATTCTGTATGGGACTCTCTGTGCCTCCTGGACTTGATTAACTATTTCCTTTCCCATATTAGGGAAGTTTTCAACTATAATCTCTTCAAATATTTTCTCAGTCCCTTTCTTTTTCTCTTCTTCTTCTGGAACCCCTATAATTCGAATGTTGGTGCGTTTAATGTTGTCCCAGTGGTCTCTGAGACTGTCCTCTGTTCGTTTCATTCTTTTTTCTTTATTTTGCTCTGCAGCAGTTATTTCCACTATTTTATCTTCCACCTCACTTATCCGTTCTTCTGCCTCAGTTATTCTGCTATTGATCCCATCTAGAGTATTTTTTATTTCATGTATTGTGTTTTTAATCGATGCTTGATTCATCTTTAGTTCTTCTAGGTCCTTGTTAACTGTTTCTTGCATTTTGTCTATTCTATTTCCAAGATTTTGGATCTGGGAAATAGAATCTTGGATCATCTTTACCATCATTATTCTGAATTCTTTTTCAGGTAGACTGCCTATTACCTCTTCATTTGTTAGATCTGGTGGGTTTTTATCTTGCTCCTTCTCCTGCTGTGTGTTTTTCTGTCTTCTCATTTTGCTTATGTTACTGTGTTTGGGGTCTCCTTTTTGCAGGCTGCAGGTTCGTAGTTCCCGTTGTTTTTGGTGTCTGTCCCCAGTGGCTAAGGTTGGTTTAGTGGGTTGTGTAGGCTTCCTGGTGGAGGGGACTAGTGCCTGTGTTCTGGTGGATGAGGCTGGATCTTGTCTTTCTGGTGGGCAGGTCCACGTCTGGTGGTGTGTTTTGGGGTGTCTGCAGACTTTTTATGAGTTTAGGCCACCTCTCTGCTAATGGGTGGCGTTGTGTTCCTGTCTTGCTAGTTGTTTGGCTTAGGGTGTCCAGCACTGTAGCCTGCTGGTCGTTGAGTGAAGCTGGGTGCTGGTGTTGAGATGGAGATCTCTGGAAGATTTTTGCCGTTTGATATTATGTGGAGCTGGGAGGTCTCTTGTGGACCAGTGTCCTGAAGTTGGCTCTCCCACCTCAGAGGCACAGCACTGACTCCTGGCTCCTCAATTTGGGATGATGTGTTGTCTATTCATGTATTCCACAGATGCAGGGTACATCAAGTTGATTGTGGAGCTTTAATCCGCTGCTTCTGAGGCTGCTGGGAGAGGTTTCCCTTTCTCTTCTTTGTTCTTACAGCTCCTGGGTCTCAGCTTTGGATTTGGCCCCGCCTCTGCGTGTAGGTCGCCGGAGGGCGTCTGTTCTTCGCTCAGGCAGGACAGGGTTAAAGGAGCAGCCTCTTCGGGGACTCTGGCTCACTCAGGCCGGGCGGGAGGGAGGGGCACGTAGTGCGGGGCGAGCCTGCAGCGGCAGAGGTCGGCGTGACGTTGCACCAGCCCGAGGCGCGCCGTGCGTTCTCCCAGGGAAGCCGCCCCTGGATCCCGGGACCCCGGCAGTGGCGGGCTGCACAGGCTCCCGGAAGGGCGGTGTGGGCAGTGACCTGCGGTCACACACAGGCTTCTTGGCGGCGGCAGCAGCAGCCCCAGCGTCCCACGCCCGTCTCTGGGCTCCGCGCTTTCAGTCGCGACTCGCGCCCGTCTGCGGAGCCCTTTTAAGCAGCGCTCTTAATCCCCTCTCCTCGCGCACCAGGAAACCAAGAGGGAAGAAAAAGTCTCTTGCCTCTTCGGCAGCTCCAGAGTTTTCCCGGACTCCCTCCCGGCTAGCTGTGGCACATTAGCCCCCTTCAGGCTGAGTTCTCGCCGCCAGCCCCAGTCCTCTCCCTGCGCTCTGACCGAAGCCCGAGCCTCAGCTTCCAGCGCTGCGCGCCCCGGCGGGTGAGCAGACAAGCCTCTCGGGCTGCTGAGTGCCGCTCGGCACTGATCCTCTGTGTGGGGATCTCTCCGCTTTGCCCTACCCAGGTATGTGGGGAGTTTCTTGCCTTTTGGGAGGTCTGGGGTCTTCTGCCAGCGTTCAGTAGGTGTTCTGTAGGAGTTGTTCCACGTGTAGCTGTATTTCTGGTGTATCCGTGGGGAGGAAGGTGATCTCCGTGTCTTACTATTCCGCCATCTTACCCGGAAGTCCGGCATGGAACATTTTGATGAGAAGGCCATGGAACATTCTGATGACATGTGTCAAGGAGCTTTGTGATGACAAGGGCATGGAACATTGTGATTAAAGGTGTTTTGGAGCATTGTCTTGACAAGGGTCATGATGCCTTGTGATGGCAAGGCCATGGAACATTGTGATGGCAGGGGTCATGGAACATTGCTATGACAGGGGTAATGGAGCATTTTGATGAAAAGGGCATGGAACATTGTGATTACAAGGTTTATGGAGCATTGCCATGTCAAATTTGTGGACCGTTGGGGTGAAAAGCGCGTGGCACTTTGTGATGATAATGGACATGGAGTATTTTTCGGACAAATGCATGGAGCATTGTGATGACAAGGGTCACGGAGCATTGTGATGAAAATATCATGGAGCATTGTGGTTCCAAATGTAACAGAGCCCTGTGATGACGTGGGCATCGACCATTGTGATGACAAATGTTATGAAGAATTGTGATGACTGGAGTCAAAGAGCATTGTGATGACAAGGGTCATAGAGCATTGTGATGACAAGAGCAAGGAGCATTGTGCTGAGAAAGGCATATAGCATTGTGATGACAAGGGGTAAAGAGCATTGTGATGAAATGTTCATGGAGCATTGTGGTTAAAAAAGTCACAGAGACTGTTGATGATGAGGGCATGGACCATTGTGATGACAAAGGTCATGGAGCATTGTGATGACTGGAGTCACGGAGCATTGTGATGACAGGGGTCATGGAGCATTGTGATAACAACGGCATGGAGCATTGTGAAGACAAGGGCATGGATCATTGGTCTAATATGTTTCATGGATTATTGCGATGACAGTTGGAATGGCATATTGTGATGAGAAGGACATGGAGCATTGTGATGACCAGGTCTTGCAGTATTGTGAAGACAGGTGTCAGGGTGCATCGTGATGACATATGTAATGGCCCATTGTAATGACAATAGAATGGAACATTGTGATGCCAAGTGTCATGGAGGATTCTGATGACAAAGGTAATGGAGCATTGTGATGACAATGGCTTGGAGCATTGTGATGACAAGGGTCAGGGAGAATTGTGCTGACAAGTGCATGGAGAATTGTGATGACAACGGTCATGGAGAGTTCTGATGACAAGCTTGTAGAGTATTTTGATGACAATGGCATGGAGCATTGTGATGAAAACGGCATGGGGCTTTGTGATGAAAAAGGCATGGAGCCTTTTCGTGACAGGGTTCAAGGAGCATTCTGACGACAAGTGTCAGGGAGCATTGTGATGACAAGTTTATTGAGAATTGTGATGACAATGGTCATGGAGCATTGTGATGAAAATGGCATGGAGTATTGTGATGACAGTCATCATGGAGCATTGTGATCAAAAGTGTTATGGAACATTGTGATCACAAGTGTTTGGAGCATTGTGATGACAGAGGTCATGCATCATTTTGATTTCAAGGATCATGGAGCACTGTGATGAGAAGGGCATGAAGCAATGTGAAGAAAATGTTCATGGAGGATTGTGATGACAATGGTAATGGAGTCTTGTGATGACAAGCGCATAGAGCATTGTAATGACAAGGTCATGTAGCATTTTGCTGACAAAGGCATGGAACACTGTGATGACTGGTGTCATGGAGCACTGTGATGACAAGCGTCATGGAGCATTGTGAATACAGGGGTCATGGAGCATTGGGATGACAAGGGCTTGGATCATTGTGATGACAATTGTCATGGAGCAGTTGTCTGAAAATCTTCATGGAGTATTGTGATGACAGGGGTCATGGAGCATTATGATGACAGAGGTCATGGAGAATTTTGATTGCATTGTGCTGACAATAGCTGGAAGCATTATGATGATGGGCATGATGCATTGTGATGATAGGTTTCATGGACCATTGAGTTGAAAAGGGGCATGGAGTATTGTGATTACAGGGGTCTGGGAGCATTGTGATGACAAGGGCATGGAGCATTTTGATGAGAAGACCATGGAACCTTCTGATGACATGTGTCATGGAGCTTTGTGATGACAAGGGCATGGAACATTGTGAGTACAGGGGTTTTGGAGCATTGTGATGACAAGGGTCATGGAGCATTGTTATGACAGGTATAATGGAACATTGTGATGAGAACGGCATGGAGCATTTTGATTAGAAAGTTTATGGAGCATTGCACTGACTAATTTGTGGACCGTTGGGATGAAAAGCGTGTGGCATATTGTGATGACAAGTATCATGGAGCATTTTTCAGACAAAGGCATGGAGCATTGTGATGACAAGGGTCTCGGAGCATTGTGATGAAAAGTTCATGCAACATTGTGGTTAAAAAGGTAACAGAGCCTTTTGATGACGCGAGCATTGACCATTGTGATGACAAATGATATGAAGAATTGTGATGACTTGAGTCACGGAGCATTGTGATGACAGGGGTCATGGAGCAATGTGATGACAAGGGCATGGAACATTGTCCTGAGAAAAGCATAGATCATTGTGATGTCAAGTGTCAAAGAGCATTGTGATGAAATGTTCATGGAGCATTGTGCTTAAGAAGGTCACAGAGACTGTTGATGATGAGGGCATGGACCATTGTGATGACAAAGGTCACGGAGCATTGTGATGACTGGAGTCACGGAGCATTGTGATGACAGGGGTCATGGAACATTGTGATAACAAGGGCATGGAGCATTGTGATGACAATGGCATGGAGCATTGGTCTAATAATTTTCATGGAGTATTGTGATGACAGTTGGAATGGCGCATTGTGATGACAAGGTCATGGAGCATTGTGATGACCAGGTCTTGCTGTATTGAGAAGAGAGGTGTCAGGGAGCACTGTGATGACATATGTAATGGCCCATTGTGATAACAACGGCCTGGAGCATTGTGATGCCAAGTTTCATGGAGGATTCTGATGAATAAGTTAATGGAGCATTGTGATGACATGGGTCAGTGATCACTGTGCTGACAAGTGCATGGAGAATTCTGGTGACAAGGGTCATAGAGCATTCTGATGACAAGCTTGTGGAATATGTTGATGACAATGGCATGGAGCATTGTGATGAAAATGGCATGGGGCTTTGTGATCAAAAAGGCATGGAGCCTTTTCGTGACAGGGTTCAAGGAGCATTCTGATGACAAGTGTTAGGGAGCATTGTGATGAAAAGTGTATTGAGAATTGTGATGACAAAGGTCATGGAGCATTGTGATGAAAAGGGCATGGAGTATTGTGATGGCAGGCATCATGGAGCGTTGTGATGACAAGTGTTATGGAACATTGTGATTCCAAGTGTATGGAGCATGGTGATGAGAGGGGTCATGGATCATTTTGATTTCAAAGTCCATGGAGCATTGTGATGACAAGGGCATGAAGCAATGTGATCCCAAGGTTCATGGAGGTTTGTGATGACAATGGCAATGGAGTATGGTGATGACAAGCACATAGAGCATTGTAATGACAATGTCATGTAGCATTTTGCTGACAATGGCATGGAGCATTGTGATGACAAGTGTCATGGAGCACTGGGCTGAAAATGTTCATGGAGTATTGTGATGACAGGGGTCATGGAGCATTGTGATGAGTAGGGAATGGAGCACTGTGATAACAAGAGTCCCGGATCATTGTGTTGTCAGGTGTCATGGAGTGTTTTGATGACAGTGGTCATGGATCATTTTGATGATATTTGTCATGGAGCATTGTGATGAGAATTTCATGGAGCATTGGGCTGAAAATATTCATGGAGTATTGTGATGACAGGGGTCATGGAGCATTGTGATGACAAGGGATTGAATCATGGTGATGACAAGGTACTGGAGATTTGTGATGATAAAAGCATGGAGACTTGTGATGAGTAGTCTCATGGAGCATTCTGATGAAAAGGGGCATGGAGCATTGTGATTACAGGGGTCTTGGAGCATTGTGATGACAAGGGGCATGGAGCATTGTGATTACAGGGGTCTTGGAGCATTGTGATGACAAGGGGCATGGAGCATTGTGATTACAGTGGTCTTGGAGCATTGTGATGACAAGGGACTGGAGCATTTTGAGGAGAAGGCCATGGAGCATTCTGATGACATGTGTCATTGAGCTTTGAGATGACAAGGGCCTGGAGCACTGTGATTACAGGTGTTTTGGAACATTTTGATGAAAAGGCATGGAGCCTTGTCATGACAGGGTTCAAGGAGCATACTGACGACAATTGTCAGGGAGAATTGTGATGACAATAGTAATGAGTATTGTGATGACAAAGGTCATGGAGCATTGTGATGAGAAGACCATGGATAATTGTGATGATGAGTGTCATAGGGTGTTGTGATGATAAGTGTTATGGAACATTGTGATCACAAGGGTTTGGAGCATTATGATGACAGTGGTCATGGATAATTTTGATTTCATTGTGATGACAATAGCCTGAAGCATTTTGATGATGGGCATGGAGCATTCTGATGACAGGCTTCATGGAGCATTGAGATGAAAAGTAGCATGGAGAATTATGAATACAGGGGTCTTGGAGCATTGTCATGACAAGGGCATGGAGGATTGTGATGAGAAGGCCATGGAACATTCTGATGGCATGCGTCATGGGGCTTTGTGATGACAAGGTCATGGAGCATTGTGATTAGAGGGGTCTTGGAGCATTGTGATGACAAGGGTCATGGAGCCTTGTGATGACAGGTCCGTGGAACATTGTGTGGGCAGTGGTCATGGAGCATTGTTATGACAGAGGTAATGGAGCATTGTGATGAGAAGGGCATTGAGCATTGGTCTGAAAGGTTTCATGGATTTTTGTGATGAGATTGGGCATGGAGCACTGTGATGACAAGGGCAAGGAACACTGTGATACATAGGTCATGGAGGATTGTAATGACAACGGCATGGAGCATTGTGATGAGAAGGGCATCGAGCATTGTGATGACAAGTGTCATGGAGCTTTGTGATGAAAAAGGCATGGAGCAATGTGATGAGTGGGTTCATGGAGCATTGTGATGACAATGACATGGAGCATTGTGATGCCAAGGGTCATGGAACTTTGTGATGACAAAGGTCATTGAGCATTTTGATGACAAGGGTGTGGTGCATTGTGATGAGAAGGGCAGGGAGCAATTTGATGACAGGGTCATGCAGCAATTTGATGAAAATTGTAATGGGACATTTTGATGACAGCTGTTATAGAACATTGTGATGCCAGGGGTCATGGAGCTTTGGGATAAAATGGGTCTTGGAGCATTTTGATGACAGGGGTTATGGAACATTGTGATGTCAGGGGTCATGGAACACTGTGATTACAAGCGTCACAGAGCATTGTGAATACAGGGGTCATGGAGCATTGGGATGACAAGGACATGGATGATTGTGATGACAAGTGTCATGGAGGATTGGGCTGAAAATGTTCAAGGAGTATTTTGATGACAGTGGTCATGGAGCATTGTGCTGATAAGGGGATGTAGCATTGTGATGACAGGGGTTATGGAACATTGTGATAACAGGGTTAAGGGAGGATTGTGATGACTAGTGATGGGATACTGTGATATCTCATGTGAGAGAGCATTTGGATGAGAAGTGCATGGAGAATTGTGATTACAAGCTTTATGGAGCATAGCAATGACAAGGTTGTGTATCATTGTGATGAAATGCGCATGGCCCAATGTGATGACAAGGGTCATGGAGCATTGTTCTGACAAAGGCATGGAGCATTGTGATGACAAGTGTCACGGAGCATTGTGATGAAAAGTTCATGGAACATTGTGGTTACAAAGGTCACAGAGCCTTGTGATGACACGGGCATAGACCGTTGTGATGACAAACGTTATGAAGCACTGTGATGACTGGATTCACGGAGCATTGTGATGACAGGGGTCATGGAGCATTGTGATGAATAGGACATGGAGCATTGTGATGAAAGGGGCATGGAGATTTGGTCTGACAAGTTTCATAGATTATTGTGATGACAGTGGGCATGTAGCATTGTGATGACAAGGACATGGAGCATTGTGATGACAAGGGCATGGAGTATTGTGAAGACGTGTCAGGGAGCATTGTGATGACATATGTCATGGTCCATTGTGATGACAATGGCATGGATCACTGGTCTAATAAGTTTCACGGATTATTGTGATGAGAGTTGAAATGGCGCATTGTGATGACAAGGTCATGAAGCATTTTGATGACCAGGTCATGCAGTATTGTGAAGAGAGGAGTCAGGGAGCATTGTGATGACATATGTAATGGCCCATTGTGATGACAATGGCAGGGAGCATTGTGTTGCCAAGTGTCATGGAGGATTCTGATTACAAAGGTAATGGAGCATTGTGATGACAATGGCTTGGAGCATTGTGATGACAAGGGTCAGGGAGCATTGTGGTGACAAGTGCATGGAGAATTGTGATGACAAGGGTCATGGAGCATTCTGATGACAATCTTTTGGAGTGTTTTGATGTCAATGGCATGGTGCATTGTGAAGAAAATGGCATGGGGCTTTATGATGAAAAAAGCATGGAGCCTTTTCGTTTTAGGGTTCAAGGAGCATTCTGACGACAAGTGTCAGGGAGCATTGTGATGACAAGTGTATTGAGAATTGTGATGACAAAGGTCATGGAGCATTGTGATGAAAATGGCATGGAGTATTGTGATGACAGGCATCATGGAGCGTTGTAATGACAAGTGTTATGGACACTGGAATCACAAGTGTTTGGAGCATTGTGATGACAGAGGTCATGGATCATTTTGATTTCAAGGAGCATGGTGCATTGTGATGACAAGGGCATGAACCAATGTGATCACAAGTTTCATGGAGTATTGTGATGAAAATGGTAATGGAGTATTGTGATGACAAGCGCATAGAGCATTGTAATGAAAAGGTCACGTAGCATTTTGCTGACAAAGGCATGGAGCATTGTGATGACAGGTGTCATGGAGCACTGTGATGACAAGCGTCACGGAGCATTGTGAATAAAGGGGTCATGGAGCATTGGGATGACAAGGGCATGGATCATTGTGATGACAAGTGTCATGGAGCATTGGGCTGAAAATGTTCATGGAGTATTGTGATGACAGGGGTCATGGTGCATTGTGATGACTAGGGAATGGAGCATTGTGATGACAAGAGTCCCAGATCATTGTGTTGTCAGGTGTCATGGAGTGTTGTGATGACAGTGATCATGGAGCATTGTGATGATATTGGTCATGGAGCATTGTGATGGGAAGGTCATGGAGAATTGGGCTGAAAATATTCATGGAGAATTGTGATGACAGTGGTCAAGGAGCATTGTGATGACAAGGGAATGAAGCATGGTGATGACAAGGTCCTGGAGCATTGTGATGAGATGAGCATGGAGACTTGTGGTGACAAATCTCATGGAGCATTCTGATGAAAAAGGGCATGAAGCATTGTGATTACAGGGGTCTTGGACCATTGTGATGATAAGGGTCATGGAGCCTTGTCATGACAAGGCCGTGGAACATTGTGATGGCAGGGGTCATGGAGCATTGTTATGACGGAGGTAATGGAGCATTGTGATGATAAGGGCAAGGAGCATTGTGATGACCATGTCATGGAGTATTGTGAAAAGTGGTGTCAGGTAGCATTGTGATGACATATGTATTGGCCCATTGTGATGACAATGGCATGGAGCATTGTGATGCCAAGTGTCATGGAGGATTCTGATGACAAAGGTAATGGAGCATTGTGATGACAATGGCTTGGAGCATAGTGATAATAAGGGTCAGGGGGCATTGTGCTGACAAGTGCATGGAGAATTGTGATGACAAGGGTCATGGAGCATTCTGATGACAAGCTTGTGGAGTATTTTGATGACAATGGCATGGATCATTGTGATGAAAACGGCATGGGGCTTTGTGATGAAATAGGCATGGAGCCTTTTCGTGACAGGGTTCAAGGAGCATTCTGACGACAAGTGTCAGGGAACACTGTGATGACAAATGTATTGAGATTTGTGATGACAAAGGTCATGGAGCATTGTGATGAAAAGAGCATCCAGTATTGTGATGATAGGCATCATGGAGCATTGTGATGACAAGTGTTATGGAACATTGTGATCACAAGGGTTTGGAGCACTGCGATGACAGTAGTCATGGATCATTTTGATTTCAAGGAGCATGGAGCATTGTGATGACAAGGGCATGAAGCAATGTGATCCCAAGGTTCATGGAGGATAGTGATGACAATGGTAATGGAGCATTGTGATGAAAAGCGCATAGACCATTGTAATGACAAGGTAATGTAGCATTTTGCTGAAAAAGGCATGGAGGATTGTGATGACAGGTGTCATGCAGCACTGTGATGACAAGCGTCACGGAACATTGTGAATACAGGGGTCATGGAGCATTGGGATGACAGGTATAATGGGCCATTGAGATGACAGTGGCAGGGAGCATTGTGATGCCAAATGTAATGGAGGATTGTGATGACAAATATAATGGAGCATTGTGATGACTAGGGCTGGGGGCATTATGATGACAAAACCATGGAGCCATGTGATGACAAGTCTCATGGAGTTTACTGAGGAAAAAAGGCATGCAGCATTGTGATTACAGGGGTCTTGGAACTTTGTGATGACAAGGGCAGGAAGCATTGTGAGGAGAAGTCCAAGGAGCATTCTGATCGCATGCATCATTGAGCTTTGTGATGACAAGTGCATGGAGCATCGTGATTACATGGGTCTTGGAGCATTGTGATGAAAAGGACATGGAGCCTTGTCATGACAGGGTAAAAGGAGCATACAGAAGACAAGTGTCAGGGAGCAGTATGATGACAAGTGTATTGAGCATTGTGATGACGATGGTCATGGAGCATTGTGATAAGAAGACCATGGATAATTGTGATGACGAGCGTCATGGGGCACTGTGATGTCAAGTGTTATGGAATATTGTGATCACAAGGGTTTGGAGCATTGTTATGACAGAGGTCATGGAGCATTTGATTTCATTGTTATGACAATAGCATGAAGAATTATGATGATGGGCATGGTGCATTGTGATGACAGGTTTCATGGATCATTGAGATTGAAAGGGGCATGGAGCATTGTGATTACAGTGTTCTTGGAGCATTGTGATGAGAAGGGTCATGGAGCCTTGTGATGACAAGGCCATGGAACATCGTGATGGCAGGGGTCATGGAGCATTGTTATGACAGTTATAATGGAGCATTGTGATGGCAAGGGCATGGAGCATTGTGATGAGAAGGTCATGGAGCATTCTGATGACATGTGTCATGGAGCTATGTGAAGTTAAGGTCATGGAGCAATGTGATGAGAGCGTTCATGGAGCATTGTGATGACAATGACATGGAGCATTGTGATGCCAAGGGTCATGGATATTTGTGATGACAATGGTCATGGAGCATTTTGATGGCAAGGGCGTTGTGCATTGTGATGAGAAGGGCAGGGAGCATTGTGATGACAGGGTCATGGAGCAATTTGATGAAATGTGTCAAGGAACATTTTGATGACAGGTGTTATGGAACATTGTGATGTCATGGGTCATCGAACATTATGATGATAAGTGCATGTAGCATTGTGATGACAGGAGTCATGGAATATTGTGATAACAGGGGTGAGGGAGTATGGTGACAAATAGTGATGTAGCATTGTGATATCAGTGGTGAGAGAGCATTTTGATGAGAAGTGCATGGAGCATTGTGATGAAAAATTTTATGGAGCATTGTGATGACAAGATTGTGGAGCACAGTGATGATAAGCGCATGGTGCATTGTGATGACATGTGTCATGGAACATTGTGCTGACAAGCGCATGGAGCATTGTGATGACAAGGTCATGGAGCATTGTGCTGAGAAAGGCATAGAGCATTTTGATGACACGGGTCAAAGAGCATTGTGATGAAAATTTCATGGAGCATTGTGGTTAAATAGGTCACAGAGACTGTTTATGACGAGGACATGGACCATTGTGATGACAAAGGTAATGAAGCACTGTGATGACTGGAGTCAAGGAGAATTGTGATGACAGGGGTCATGGAGCATGGTGATAAAAAGGGCATGGAACATTGTGATGACAAGGGCAATGAACATTTGTCAAATAAGTTTCATGGATTATTGCGATGACAGTTGGAATGGCGCATTGTGATGACAAGGGCATGGAGCATTGTGATGACCAGGTCATGCAGTATTGTGAAGACAGGTGTCAGGGAGCATTGTGATAACATATGTAATGGCCCATTGTGATGACAATGGCATGGAGCATTGTGATGCCAAGTGTCATGGAGGATTCTGATGACAAAGGTAATGGAGCATTGGGATGAAAATGCCTTGGAGCATTGCGATGACAAGTGTCAAGGAGAATTGTGCTGACAAGTGCATGGAGAATTGTGATGACAAGGGTCATGGAGCATTCTGATGACAAGCCTGTGGAGTATTTTGATGACAATGGCATGGAGCACTGTGATGAAAACGGCATGGGACAGTGTGATGAAAAAGGCATGGAGCCTTTTTGTGACAGGGTTCAAGGAGCATTCTGATGACAAGTGTCAGGGAGCATTGTGATGACAAGTGTATTGAGAATTGTGATGACAAAGGTCATAGAGCATTGTGATGAGAAGGCCAAGGATAACTGTGATGATGATCGTCATGGGGTGTTGTGATGATAAGTGTTATGGAACATTGTGATCACAAGGTTTTGGAGCATTATGATGACAGAGGTCATGGAGAATTTTGATTTCATTGTGATGACAATAGCCTGAAGCATTATGATGATGGGCATGGTGCATTGTGATGACAGGGTTCATGGAGCATTGAGATGAAAAGGGGCATGGAGCATTGTGATTACAGGGATCTTGGAGCACTCTGATGACAAGGGAATGGAGCATTGTGATTACAGGTTTCTTGGAGCATTGTGATGACAAGGGTCATGGTGCCTTGTGATGACAAGGCCGTGGAAAATTGTGATGGCAGTGGTCATGGTTCATTGTTATGACAGAAGTAATGGAGCATATTGATGAGAAGGGCATTGAGCATTGGTCTGAAATATTTCATGGATTATTGTGATGAGAGTGCGCATGGAGCATTGTGATGACAAGGGCACAGAAGACTGTGATACTTGGGTCATGGTGGATTGTAATGACAGGGGCATGGAGCATTGTGATGAGAACGCATCGAGGATTGTGATGACAAGTGTCATGAAGCTTTGTGATGACAAGGGCATGGAGCCATGTGATGAGAGGGTTCATGGAGCATTGTGATGACAATGACATGGAGCATTGTGATGCCAAGTATCATGGAGATTTGTGATGATAAAGGTCATGGAGCATTTTGATGACAAGGATGTGGTTCATTGTGATGAGAAGGGCAGGGAGCATTTTGTTGACAGGGTCATGCAGCAATTTGATGAAAAGTGTAATGGAATATTTTGATGACAGGGGTTATAGAACATTGTGATGCCAGGGATCATGGAGCTTTGGGATGAAAAGTGTCATGGAGCATTTTGCTGACAGGGGTTATGGAATATTGTGATGTCAGGTGTCAAGGAACATTGTGCTGATAAGGGGATGTAGCACTGTGATGACAGGGGTCATGGAACATTGTGATAACAGGGGTGAGGGAGGATTGTGATGACTAGTGATGGAACATTGTGATATCTCATGTGAGAGAGCATTTGGATGAGAAGTGCATGGAGCATTCTGATTACAAGGTTTATGGAGCATAGCGATGACAAGGTTGTGGATCAATGTGATGAAAAGCGCACGGCACATTGGGATGACAAGGGTCATGGAGCATTGTTCTGACAAAGGCATGGAGCATTGTGATGACAAGGGTCACGGAGCATTGTTATGAAAAGGGCATGGAATATTGTGATGACATGCATCATGGAGCGTTGTGATGACAAGTGTTATGGAACATTGTGATCAAAAGGGTTTGAAGAATTGTGATGCCAGAGGTCACGGATCATTTTGATTTCAAGGATCATGGAGCATTGTGATGACAAGGGCATGAAGCAATGTGATTCCAAGGTTCATGGAGGATTGTGATGAAAATGTTAATGTAGTACTGTGATGACAAGCACATAGAGCATTGTAATGAAAAGGTCATGTAGCATTTTGCTGACAAAGGCATGGAGCATTGTGATGACCGGTGTGATGGAGCACTGGGATGACAAGCGTCACGGAGCATTGTGAATACAGGGGTCATGGAGCATTGTGATGACAAGGGCATGGAGCATTGTGATGACACGGGCATGAAACATTGGTCTGATACGTTGCTTAGATTATTGTGATGACTGTGGACATGGTGCATTGTGATGACAAGGACATGGATCATTGTGATGAGAATGTCATGGAATATGGTGAAGACAGATGTTAGGGAGCATTGTGATGACATATGTCATGGTCCATTGCGATGACACTGTAATGGAGCATTGTGATGCGAAATGTAATGGAGGATTGTGATAGAAAATATAATGGAGCATTGTGATGACTAGGGCTTGGAGCATTATGATGACAAGGGCCATTGAGTATTTTCATAAAAAGGTTATGAAGCATTGTGATAAAATGTCCTGGAGCATTTTGATGAGAAAACCATGGAGCCTTGTGATGACAAATCTCACGGAGCATACTGATGAAAAGGGGCATGGACCATAGTGATTACATGGGTCTAGGAACATTGTGATGACAAGGGCATGGAGCATTGTGATGAGAAGGTCATGGAATATGGTGAAGAGAGATGTCAGGGAGCATTGTGATGACATATGTAATGGCCCATTGTGATGACAGTGGCATGGAGCATTGTGATGCCAAGTGTCCTGGAGGATTCTGATGACAAAGGCAATGGAGTTTTGTGATGACAATGGCTTGGAGCTTTGTGATGACAAGGGTCAGGGAGCATCGTGCTGACAAGTGCATGGAGAATTGTGATGACAACTGTCATGGAGCATTCTGATGACAAGCTTGTGGAGTATTTTGATGACAATGGCATGGAGCATTGTGATGAAAATGGCATGGGGCCTTGTGATGAAAAAGGCATGGAGACGTTTCGTGACAGGGTTCAAGGAGCATTCTAATGACAAGTGTCAGGGAGCATTGTGATGACAAGTGTATTGAGAATTGTGATGACAAAGTCATGGAGCATTGTGATGAAAAGGGCATGGAGTATTGTGATGAGAGGCATCATGGAGCATTGTGATGACAAGTGTTATGGAACATTGTGATCACAAGGGTTTGGAGCATTGTGATGACAGAGGTCATGGATCATTTTGATTTCAAGTAGCATGGAGCATTGTGATGACAAGGGCATGAAGCAATGTGATCCCAAATTTCATGGATCATTGTGATGACAAGGGTCATGGAGCATTGGGCTGAAAATATTCATGGAGTATGTTGATGACAGGGGTCATGGAGCATTGTGATGGCTAGGGAATGGGGCATTGTGATGACAAAAGTCCCAGATCATTGTGTTGTCAGGTGTCATGGAGTTTTGTGACGACAGTGGTCATGGACCATTGTGATGATATTGGTCATGGAGCATGGTGATGAGAAGGTCATGGAGCATTGGGGTGAAAACGTTCATGGAGTATTGCGATGTAAAGGGTCAAAGAGCATTGTGATGAAACGTTCATGGAGCATTGTGCTTAAGAAGGTCACAGAGACTGTTGATGATGAGGGCATGGACCATTGTGATGACAAAGGTCATGATGCATTGTGATGACTGGAATCACGGAACATTGTGATGACACGGGTCATGGATCACTGTGATAACAAGGGCATGGAGCATTGTGATGACAAGGGCATGGAGCATTGGTCTAATAAGTTTCATGAATTATTGCGATGAGAGTTGGAATGGCGATTTGTGATGAAAAGGGCATAGAGCATTGTGATGACCAGGTCATGCAGTATTGTAAAGAGAGGTGTCAGAGCACATTGTGATGACATATGTAATGGCCCATTGTGATGACAATGGCATGGAGCATTGTGATGCCAAGTGTCATGGAGGACTCTGATGACAAATGTAATGGAGCATTGTGATGACAATGGCTTGGAACATTGTGATGACAAGTGTCAGGGAGCATTTTGCTGACAAGTGCATAGAGAATTATGATGACAAGGGTCATGTAGCATTCTGATGACAAGCTTTGGAGTATTTTGATGACAATGACTTGGAACATTGTGATGAAAACGGCATGGGGCATTGTGATGAAAAAGTCATGGAACCTTTCGTGACATGGTTCAAGGAGCATTCTGACGACAAGTGTCATGGAGCATTGTGATGACAAGTGTATTGCGAATTGTGATGACAAATGTCATGGTGCATTGTGATGAAAAGAGCATGGAGTATTGTGATGACAGGCATTATGGAGTGTTGTGATGACAAGTGTTATGGAACATTGTTATCACAATGGTTTGGAGTATTGTGATGACAGAGGTCATGGATCATTTTGATTTCAAGGAGCATGGAGCATTGTGATGACAAGGGCATGAAGCAACGTGATGAGAGGGTTCATGGAGCATTGAGATGACAATGACAAGGAGCATTGTAATGCCAAGGGTCATGGAGCTTTGTGATGACAAAGGTCATGGAGCATTTTGATGACAAGTGTGTGGTGCATTGTGATGAGAAGGGCAGGGAGCATTTTGATGACAGGGTCATGCAGCAATTTGATGAAAAGTGTAATGGAATATTTTGATGACAGGGGTTATAGAACATTGTGATGCCAGGGATCATGGAGCTTTGGGATGAAAAGGGTCATGGAGCATTTTGCTGACAGGGGTTATGGAACATTGTGATGTCAGGGGTCAAGGAACATTGTGCTGATAAGGGGATGTAGCACTGTGATGACAGGGGTCATGGAGCATTGCGATGAGTAGGTCGTGGAGCATTGGGCTGAAAATGTTAATGGACTACTGTGATGAGAGGGGTCATGGAGCATTGTGATGACAAGGGAATGGAGCATTGTGATGACAAGGGCATGAAGCAATGTGATCCCAAGGTTCATGGAGGATTGTGATGACAATGGAAATGGAGTATTCTGATGACAAGCACATAGAGCATTGTAATGAAAACGTCATGTAGCCTTTTGCTGACAAAGGCATGGAGCATTGTTATGACATGTGTCATGGAGCACTGTGATGGCAAGTGTCACGGAGCATTGTGAATACAGGGGTCATGTTGCTTTGGGATGACAAGGGCATGGATCATTGTGATGACAAGGGTCATGGAGCATTGGGCTGAAAATGTTCATGGAGTATTGTGATGACAGGGGTCATGGAGCATTGTGATGACTAGGGAATGGAGCATTGTAATGACAAGAGTCCCGGATCATTGTGTTGTCAGGTGTCATGGAGTGGTGTGATGACAGTGGTCATGGAGCATTGTGATGATATTTGTCATGGAGCATTGTGATGAGAAGGTCATCGAGTATTTGGCTGAAAATATTCATGGAGTATTGTGATGACAGTGGTCATGGGACATTGTGATGACAAGGGAATGGAACATGGTGATGACAGGGGTCATGGAACATTTTGATTACAGGGGTGAGGGAGGATTTTGATGACTAGTGAGGGAACATGGTCATATCTCAGGTGAGAGAGCATTTGGATGAGAAGAGCATGGAGCATTGTGATTACAAGGTTTATGGAGCGTAGCGATGACAAGGTTGTGTATCATTGTGATGGAAAGCCCGTGGCACATTTTGATGACAAGAGTCATGGAGCATTTTTCTGACAAAGGCATGGAGCATTGTGATGACAAGTGTCACGGAGCACTGTGTTGAAATGTTCATGGAGCACTGTGGTTACAAATGTCAGAGAGACTTGTGATGACGCAGGCATGGACCGTTGTGATGACAAACGTTATGAAGCATTGTGATGACTGGAGTCACGGAGCATTGTGTTGACAGGGTTCATGGAGCATTGTGATGACCAGGGCATGGAGCATTGTGATGACAAAGTCATGGAGTATTGTGAAGACAGGTGTCAGGGTGCATTTTGATGACATATGTCATGGTCCATTTCGATGACAATGGCATGGTGCATTGTGATGCCAAATGTAATGGAGGATTTTGATGACAAATATGATGGAGCATTGTGATGACTAGGGCTTGGAGCATTATGATTACAAGGGCCATTGAGAATTTTCATGACAATGTCGTGAAGCATTGTGATGACTAGGTCCTTGAGCATTGTGATGAGAAAAACATGGAGCCTTGTGATGACAGGTCTCATGGAGCATACTGATGAAAAGGGGCATGGAGCAATCTGATTACAGGGGTCTTGGAACTTTGTGATAGCAAGGGCATGGAGCATTGTGATGACAAGGGCATGGAGCATTGTGATGACAAGGGCATGGAGCATTGGTATAATAAGTTTCATGGATTATTGTGATGACAGTTGGAATGGCGCATTGTGATGACAGTGGTCATGGAGCATTGTGATGATACTGGTCATGGAGCACTGTGATGAGAAGGTAATGGAGCACTGGGTTGAAAATGTTCATGGAGTATTGTGATGACAGGTGTCATGGAGCATTGTGATGACAAGGGAATGGAGCATGGTGATGACAAGGTCCTGGAGTATTGTGATGAGATGACAATGGAGACTTGTGATGAAAAGTCTCATGGAGCATTCTGATGAAAAGGGGCATGGAGCATTGTGATTACAGGGGTCTTGGAGCATTGTGATGACAAGGGCATGG
Organism: Mesoplodon mirus; assembly: GCF_964341445.2. Lineage (NCBI taxonomy): Eukaryota > Metazoa > Chordata > Mammalia > Artiodactyla > Ziphiidae > Mesoplodon > Mesoplodon mirus. The sequence continues at coordinate 404,837 of NW_028295649.1, read as the reverse complement.
AGTAATGTGAGTAGAAGGCCATGGAACCTCCTGATGGCATGCGTCATGGAGATTTGTGATGACAAGCGCATGGAGCATTGTGATTACAGAGGTCTTGGAGCATTGTGATGACAAGGGTCATGGAGCCTTTTGATGGCAAGGCCGTGGAACATTTTGATGGCAGGGGTCATAGAGAATTGTTATGACAGTGGTAATGGAGCATTGTGATGAGACGGGCATTGAGCATTGGTCTGAAATGTTTCATGGATTATTGTGATGAGAGTGGGCATGGAGCATTGTGATGAAAAGGGCATGGTACACTGTGATACATGGGACATGGAGGACTGTAATGACAACGGCATGGAACATTGTGATGAGAAGGGCATCGAGCATTGTGATGACAAGTGTCATGGAGCTTTGTGATGACAAAGGCATGGAGCAATGTGATGAGAGGGTTCACGGAGCATTGTGATGACAATGACATGGAGCATTGTGATGCCAAGTGTCATGGAGCTTTTTGATGACAAAAGTCATGGAGCATTTTGATGACAAGTGTGTGGTGCATTGTGATGAGAAGGGCAGGGAGCATTTTGATGACAGGGTCATGCAGCAATTTGATGAAAAGTGTAATGGAATATTTTGATGACAGGGGTTATAGAACATTGTGATGACAGGGATCATGGAGCTTTGGGATGAAAGGAGTCATGGAGCATTTTGCTGAAAGGGGTTATGGAACATTCTGATGTCAGGGGTCAAGGAACATTGTGCTGATAAGGGGATGTGGCATTGTGATGACAGGGGTCATGGAACATTGTGATAACAGGGGTGAGGGAGGATTGTGATGACTAGTGATGGAACATTGTGATATCTCATGTGAGAGAGCATTTGGATGAGAAGTGCATGGAGCATTCTGATTACAAGGTTTATGGAGCATAGCAATGACAAGGTTGTGGATCATTGTGATGAAAAGCACAGGGCACATTGTGATGACAAGGGTCATGGAGCATTGTTCTGACAAAGGCATGGAGCATTGTGATGACAAGGGTCACGGAGCATTGTTATGAAAAGGGCATGGAATATTGTGATGACATGCATCATGGAGCGTTGTGATGACAAGTGTTATGGAACATTGTGATCACAAGGGTTTGAAGAATTGTGATGCCAGAGGTCACGGATCATTTTGATTTCAACGATCATGGAGCATTGTGATGACAAGGGCATGAAGCAATGTGATTCCAAGGTTCATGGACGATTGTGATGAAAATGTTAATGGAGTACTATGATGACAAGCACATAGAGCATTGGAATTAAAAAGTCATGTAGCATTTTGCTGACAAAGGCATGGAGCATTGTGATGACCGGTGTGATGGAGCACTGGGATGACAAGCGTCACGGAGCATTGTGAAAACAGGGGTCATGGAGCATTGTGATGACAAGGGCAGGGAGCATTGTGATGACACGGGCATGAAACATTGGTCTGACATGTTGCTTAGATTATTGTGATGACTGTGGACATGGTGCATTGTGATGACAAGGTCATGGAGCATTGTGATGAGAATGTCATGGAATATGGTGAAGACAGATGTTAGGGAGCATTGTGATGACATATGTCATGGTCCATTGCGATGACACTGTAATGGAGCATTGTGATGCGAAATGTAATGGAGGATTGTGATGGAAAATATAATGGAGCATTGTGATGACTAGGGCTTGGAGCATTATGATGACAAGGGCCATTGAGAATTTTCATAACAAGGTCATGAAGCATTGTGATAAAAAGTCCTGGAGCATTTTGATGAGAAAACCATGGAGCCTTGTGATGACAAATGTCACGGAGCATACTGATGAAAAGGGGCATGGACCATAGTGATTACATGGGTCTAGGAACATTGTGATGACAAGGGCATGGAGAATTGTGATGAGAAGGTCATGGAATATGGTGAAGACAGATGTCAGGGAGCATTGTGATGACATATGTAATGGCTCATTGTGATGACAATGGCATGGAGCATTGTGATGCCAAGTGTCCTGGAGGATTCTGATGACAAAGGTAATGGAGTTTTGTGATGACAATGGCTTGGAGCATTGTGATGACAAGGGCATGGAGTATTGTGAGTAGAAGGCCATGGAACTTCCTGATGACATGCATCATGGAGATTTGTGATGACAAGGGCATGGAGCATTGTGATTACAGGGGTCTTGGAGCATTGTGATGACAAGGGTCATGGAGCCTTTTGATGGCAAGGCCGTGGAACATTGTGATGGCAGGGGTCATAGAGCATAGTTATGACAGTGGTAATGGAGCATTGTGATGAGAAGGGCATTGAGCATTGGTCTGAAATATTCCATGGATTATTGTGATGAGAGTGGGCATGGAGCATTGTGATGAAAAGGGCATGGTACACTGTGATACATGGGTCATGGAGGATTGTAATGACAACGGCATGGAGCATTGTGATGAGAATGGCATCGAGCATTGTGATGACAAGTGTCATGGAGCTTTGTTATGACAAAGGCATGGAGCAATGTGATGAGAGGGTTCATGGAGCATTGTGATGACAATGACATGGAGCATTGTGATGCCAAGGGTCATGGAGCTTTGTGATGACAAATGTCATGGAGCATTTTGATGACAGGGTCATGCAGCAATTTGATGAAAAGTGTAATGGAATATTTTGATGACAGGAGTTATAGAACATTGTGATGCCAGGGATCATGGAGCTTTGGGATGAAAAGGGTCATGGAGCATTTTGCTGACAGGGGTTATGGAACATTGTGATGTCAGGGGTCAAGGAACATTGTGCTGATAAGGGGATGTAGCACAGTGATGACAGGGGTCATGGAACATTGTGATAACAGGGGTGAGGGAGGATTGTGATGACTAGTGATGGAATATTGTGATATCTCATGTGAGAGAGCATTTGGATGAGAAGTGCATGGAGCATTCTGATTACAAGGTTTATGGAGCATAGCGATGACAAGGTTGTGGATCATTGTGATGAAAAGCGCACGGCACATTGTGATGACAAGGGTCATGGAGCATTGTTCTGACAAAGGCATGGAGCATTGTGATGACAAGGGTCACGGAGCATTGTTATGAAAAGGGCATGGAATATTGTGATGACATGCATCATGGAGCGTTGTGATGACAAGTGTTATGGAACATTGTGATCACAAGGGTTTGAAGAATTGTGATGCCAGAGGTCACGGATCATTTTGATTTCAAGGATCATGGAGCATTGTGATGACAAGGGCATGAAGCAATGTGATTCCAAGGTTCATGGAGGATTGTGATGAAAATGTTAATGGAGTACTGTGATGACAAGCACATAGAGCATTGTAATGAAAAGGTCATGTAGCATTTTGCTGACAAAGGCATGGAGCCTTGTGATGACACGGGCATGAAACATTGGTCTGATATGTTGCTTAGATTATTGTGATGACTGTGGACATGGTGCATTGTGATGACAAGGACATGGAGCATTGTGATGAGAATGTCATGGAATATGGTGAAGACAGATGTTAGGGAGCATTGTGATGACATATGTCATGGTCCATTGCGATGACACTGTAATGGAGCATTGTGATGCGAAATGTAATGGAGGATTGTGATAGAAAATATAATGGAGCATTGTGATGACTAGGGCTTGGAGCATTATGATGACAAGGGCCATTGAGAATTTTCATAACAAGGTCATGAAGCATTGTGATAAAAAGTCCTGGAGCATTTTGATGAGAAAACCATGGAGCCTTGTGATGACAAATCTCACGGAGCATACTGATGAAAAGGGGCATGGACCATAGTGATTACATGGGTCTAGGAACATTGTGATGACAAGGGCATGGAGCATTGTGATGAGAAGGTCATGGAATATGGTGAAGAGAGATGTCAGGGAGCATTGTGATGACATATGTAATGGCCCATTGTGATGACAATGGCATGGAGCATTGTGATGCCAAGTGTCCTGGAGGATTCTGATGACAAAGGCAATGGAGTTTTGTGATGACAATGGCTTGGAGCTTTGTGATGACAAGGGTCAGGGAGCATCGTGCTGACAAGTGCATGGAGAATTGTGATGACAACTGTCATGGAGCATTCTGATGACAAGCTTGTGGAGTATTTTGATGACAATGGCATGGAGCATTGTGATGAAAATGGCATGGGGCCTTCTGAAGAAAAAGGCATGGACACGTTTCGTGACACGGTTCAAGGAGCATTCTAATGACAAGTGTCAGGGAGCATTGTGATAACAAGTGTATTGAGAATTGTGATGAAAAAGTCATGGAGCACTGTGATGAAAAGGGCATGGAGTATTGTGATGAGAGGCATCATGGAGCATTGTGATGACAAGTGTTATGGAACATTGTGATCACAAGGGTTTGGAGCATTGTGATGACAGAGGTCATGGATCATTTTGATTTCAAGTAGCATGGAGCATTGTGATGACAAGGGCATGAAGCAATGTGATCCCAAATTTCATGGATCATTGTGATGACAAGGGTCATGGAGCATTGGGCTGAAAATATTCATGGAGTATGTTGATGACAGGGGTCATGGAGCATTGTGATGGCTAGGGAATGGAGCATTGTGATGACAAAAGTCCCAGATCATTGTGTTGTCAGGTGTCATGGAGTTTTGTGACGACAGTGGTCATGGACCATTGTGATGATATTGGTCATGGACCATGGTGATGAGAAGGTCATGGAGCATTGGGGTGAAAACGTTCATGGAGTATTGCGATGTAAAGGGTCAAAGAGCATTGTGATGAAACGTTCATGGAGCATTGTGCTTAAGAAGGTCACAGAGACTGTTGATGATGAGGGCATGACCATTGTGATGACAAAGGTCATGATGCATTGTGATGACTGGAATCACGGAACATTGTGATGACACGGGTCATGGATCACTGTGATAACAAGGACATGGAGCATTGTGATGACAAGGGCATGGAGCATTGGTCTAATAAGTTTCATGAATTATTGCGATGAGAGTTGGAATGGCGATTTGTGATGAAAAGGGCATACAGCATTGTGATGACCAGGTCATGCAGTATTGTAAAGAGAGGTGTCGGGGCACATTGTGATGACATATGTAATGGCCCATTGTGATGACAATGGCATGGAGCATTGTGATGCCAAGTGTCATGGAGGATTCTGATGACAAATGTAATGGAGCATTGTGATGACAATGGCTTGGAACATTGTGATGACAAGTGTCAGGGAGCATTTTGCTGACAAGTGCATAGAGAATTATGATGACAAGAGTCATGTAGCATTCTGATGACAAGCTTTGGAGTATTTTGATGACAATGACTTGGAACATTGTGATGAAAACGGCATGGGGCATTGTGATGAAAAAGTCATGGAACCTTTCGTGACATGGTTCAAGGAGCATTCTGACGACAAGTGTCATGGAGCATTGTGATGACAAGTGTATTGCGAATTGTGATGACAAAGGTCATGGTGCATTGTGATGAAAAGGGCATGGAGTATTGTGATGACAGGCATTATGGAGTGTTGTGATGACAAGTGTTATGGAACATTGTTATCACAATGGTTTGGAGTAATGTGATGACAGAGGTCATGGATCATTTTGATTTCAAGGAGCATGGAGCACTGTGATGACAAGGGCATGAAGCAACGTGATGAGAGGGTTCATGGAGCATTGTGATGACAATGACATGGAGCATTGTGATGCCAAGGGTCATGGAGCTTTGTGATGACAAAGGTCATGGAGCATTTTGATGACAAGTGTGTGGTGCATTGTGATGAGAAGGGCAGGGAGCATTTTGATGACAGGGTCATGCAGCAATTTGATGAAACGTGTAATGGAATATTTTGATGACAGGGGTTATAGAACATTGTGATGCCAGGGATCATGGAGCTTTGGGATGAAAAGGGTCATGGAGCATTTTGCTGACAGGGGTTATGGAACATTGTGATGTCAGGGGTCAAGGAACATTGTGCTGATAAGGGGATGTAGCACTGTGATGACAGGGGTCATGGAGCATTGCGATGAGTAGGTCGTGGAGCATTGGGCTGAAAATGTTAATGGACTACTGTGATGACAGGGGTCATGGAGCATTGTGATGACAAGGGAATGGAGCATGATGATGACAAGGTCCTGGAGCATTGTGAGGAGAAGACCATGGAGACTTGTGATGACAAGTCTCATGGAGCATTCTGATGAAAAGGGGCATGGAGCATTGTGATTACACGGGTCTTGGAGCATTGTGATGACAAGGGCATGGAGCATTATGATGAGAAGGCCATGAAGCATTCTGATGACATGCGTCATGGAGCTTTTTGATGACAAGGACATGGATCATTGTGATTACAGGGATCTTGGAGCATTGTGATGAAAAGGGCACGGATCATTGTGATGACAAAGGCATGGAGCCTTGTCATGACAGGGTTCAAGGAGCAACTGACGACAAGTGTCAGGGAGCATTGTGATGACAAGTGTATTGAGCATTGTGATGACAAAGATCATGGAGAATTGTGAAGAGAAGACCATGGATAATTGTGATGATGAGCGTCATGGGGTGTTGTGATGATAAGTGTTATGGAACATTGTGATCACAAGTGTTTGGAGCATTATGATGACAAGGTCATGGAGAATATTGATTTCATTTTGATGACAATAGCCTGAAGCATTATGATGATGGGCATGGTGCATTGTGATGGCAGGGTTCATGGAGCATTGAGATGAAAAGGGGCATGGAGCATTGTGTTTACGAAGGTCTTGGAGCATTGTGATGACAAGGGCATGGAGCATTGTGATGAGAAGGCCATGGAACTTTCTGATGACATGCGTCATGGAGCTTTGTGATGACAAGGGCAAGGAGCATTGTGATTACAGGGGCCTTCAGCATTGTGATGACAAGTGTCATGGAACCTTGTGATGACTAGGCCGTGGAACATTGTGATGGCAGGGGTCATGGTGCATTGTTATGACAGAGGTAATGGAGCATTGTGATGAGAAGGGCATGGAACATTGGTCTGAAATGTTTCATGGATTATTGTGATGAGAGTGGGCATGGAGCATTGTGATGACAAGGGTACGGAACACTATGATACATGGGTCATGCAGGATTGTAATGACAAGGGCATGGAGCATTGCAATGAGAAGGGCATCGAGCATTGTGATGACAAGTGTCATGGAGCTTTGTGATGACAAGGGCATTGAGCAATGTTATGAGAGGGTTCATGGAGCATTGTGATGACAACGGCATGGAGCATTGTGATGCCAAGGGTCATGGAGTTTTGTGATGAGAAGTCATGGAGCATTTTGATGACAAGGGCATGGTGCATTGTGATGAGAAGTGCAGGGAGCATTTTTATGACCGGGCCATGCAGCAATTTGATGAAAAGTGTAATGGAATATTTTGATGGCAGGTGTTATAGAACATTGTGATGTCAGGGGTCTTGGAGCTTTGGGATGAAAAGGATCATGGAGCATTTTGATGACAGGGCTTATGGAACATTGTGATGTCAGGGGTCATGGAACATTGTGATGATAAGGGGATGTAGCAGTGTGATGACAGGGTCATGGAACATTGTGATTCCAGGGGTGAGGGTGTATTGTGATGACTAGTCATGGAACACTGTGATATTTCTGGTGAGAGAGCATTTTGATGAGAAGTGCATGGACCATTGTGATTACAAGGATTATGGAGCATTGCAATGACAAGGTTGTGGACTGTTGTGATGAAATGCGCGTGGAACATTTTGAAGACAATGGTCATGAAGCATTGTTATGACAAAGACATGGAGCATTGTGATGACAAGGGTCACAGAGAATTGTGATGAAATGTTCATGGAGCATTGTGGTTACAAATGTCACAGAGTCTTGTCATGACGCGGGAATGGACCATTGTGATGACAAACGTTTTGAAGCATTGAGATGACTGGAGTCACGGTTCATTGTGATGACAGGGGTCATGGAGCATTTTTATGACAGGTGTCATGGAGCATTGTGATGAGAAGGGCATGCAGCATTGTGATTACAATTTTTATGGTGCATTGTGATGACAAATTTTTGGACCGTTGGGTTGAAAAGCGCGTGGCACATTGTGATGACAATGGTCATGGAGCATTTTAATGACAAAGGCATGGAGCATTGTGATGACAAGGGTGACGGAACATTGCGATGAAATGTTCATGGAGCATTGTGGATACAAATGTAACAGAGCCTTGTGATGACTTGGGCATGGACCATTGTGATGACAAATATTATGAAACACTGTGATGACCGGAGTCACAGAGTATTGTGATGACAAGGTCCTGGAGCATTGTGATGAGATGACCATGGAGACTTGTGATGACAAGTCTCATGGAGCATTCTGATGAAAAGGGGCAAGGAGCATTGTGATTACAGGGGTCTTGGAGCATTGTGATGACAAGGGCAAGGAGCACTGTGAGGAGAAGGCCATGGAGCATTCTGATGACATACGTCATGGAGCATTGTGCTGAGAAAGGCATAGAGCATTGTGATGACAGGGGATAAAGAGCATTGTGAAGAAAATTTCATGGAGCATTCTGGTTATAAATGTCACAGAGACTCTTGATGATGAGGGCATGGACCATTGTGATGACAAAGGTCATAAAGCATTGTGATGACTGGAGTCACGGATCATTGTGATGACAGGGGTCATGGAGCATTGTGATAACAAGGGCATGGAGCATTGTGATGACAAGGGCATGGAGCACTGTGATGACCTTGTCATGCAGTATTGTGAAGACAGTTGTCAGGGAGCATTGTGCTGACATATATAATGGCCCATTGTGATGACAATGGCATGGAGCATTGTGATGCCAAGTGTCATGGAGGATTCTGAAGACAAAGGTAATGGAGCATTGTGATAACAATGGCTTGGAGCATTGTGATGACAAGGTTCAGGCAACATTGTGCTGACAAGTGCATGGAGAATTGTGATGAAAAGGGTCATGGAGCATTCTGCTGACAAGCTTGTGGACTATTTTGATGACAATGGCATGGAGCATTGTGATGAAAACCGCATGGGGCATTGTGATGAAAAAGGCATGGAGCCTTTTCGTGACAGGTTTCAAGGAGCATTCTGATGACAAGTGTCAGGGAGCATTGTGATGACAAGTGTATTCAGCATTGTGATGACAAAGGTAATGCAGCATTGTGATGAAAAGGGCATGGAGTATTGTGATGACAGGCATCATGGAGCGTTGTGATGACAAGTGTTATGGAACATTGTGATCACAAGAATTTGGAGTATTGTGATACCAGAGGTCATGGATCATTTTGATTTCAAGGAGCATGGAGCATTGTGATGACAAGGGCATGAAGCAATGTGATCCCAAGGTTCATGGAGGATTGTGATGACAATGGAAATGGAGTATTCTGATGACAAGCACATAGAGCATTGTAATGAAAAGGTCATGTAGCCTTTTGCTGACAAAGGCATGGAGCATTGTTATGACATGTGTCATGGAGCACTGTGATGGCAAGTGTCACGGAGCATTGTGAATACAGGGGTCATGTTGCTTTGGGATGACAAGGGCATGGATCATTGTGATGACAAGGGTCATGGAGCATTGGGCTGAAAATGTTCATGGAGTATTGTGATGACAGGGGTCATGGAGCATTGTGATGACTAGGGAATGGAGCATTGTAATGACAAGAGTCCCGGATCATTGTGTTGTCAGGTGTCATGGAGTGGTGTGATGACAGTGGTCATGGAGCATTGTGATGATATTTGTCATGGAGCATTGTGATGAGAAGGTCATCGAGTATTTGGCTGAAAATATTCATGGAGTATTGTGATGACAGTGGTCATGGGACATTGTGATGACAAGGGAATGGAACATGGTGATGACAGGGGTCATGGAACATTTTGATTACAGGGGTGAGGGAGGATTTTGATGACTAGTGAGGGAACATGGTCATATCTCAGGTGAGAGAGCATTTGGATGAGAAGAGCATGGAGCATTGTGATTACAAGGTTTATGGAGCGTAGCGATGACAAGGTTGTGTATCATTGTGATGGAAAGCCCGTGGCACATTTTGATGACAAGGGTCATGGAGCATTTTTCTGACAAAGGCATGGAGCATTGTGATGACAAGTGTCACGGAGCACTGTGTTGAAATGTTCATGGAGCACTGTGGTTACAAATGTCAGAGAGACTTGTGATGACGCAGGCATGGACCGTTGTGATGACAAACGTTATGAAGCATTGTGATGACTGGAGTCACGGAGCATTGTGTTGACAGGGTTCATGGAGCATTGTGATGACCAGGGCATGGAGCATTGTGATGACAAAGTCATGGAGTATTGTGAAGACAGGTGTCAGGGAGCATTTTGATGACATATGTCATGGTCCATTTCGATGACAATGGCATGGTGCATTGTGATGCCAAATGTAATGGAGGATTTTGATGACAAATATGATGGAGCATTGTGATGACTAGGGCTTGGAGCATTATGATTACAAGGGCCATTGAGAATTTTCATGACAATGTCGTGAAGCATTGTGATGACTAGGTCCTTGAGCATTGTGATGAGAAAAACATGGAGCCTTGTGATGACAGGTCTCATGGAGCATACTGATGAAAAGGGGCATGGAGCAATCTGATTACAGGGGTCTTGGAACTTTGTGATAGCAAGGGCATGGAGCATTGTGATGACAAGGGCATGGAGCATTGTGATGACAAGGGCATGGAGCATTGGTATAATAAGTTTCATGGATTATTGTGATGACAGTTGGAATGGCGCATTGTGATGACAGTGGTCATGGAGCATTGTGATGATACTGGTCATGGAGCACTGTGATGAGAAGGTAATGGAGCACTGGGTTGAAAATGTTCATGGAGTATTGTGATGACAGGTGTCATGGAGCATTGTGATGACAAGGGAATGGAGCATGGTGATGACAAGGTCCTGGAGTATTGTGATGAGATGACAATGGAGACTTGTGATGACAAGTCTCATGGAGCATTCTGATGAAAAGGGGCATGGAGCATTGTGATTACAGGGGTCTTGGAGCATTGTGATGACAAGGGCATGGAGTAATGTGAGTAGAAGGCCATGGAACCTCCTGATGGCATGCGTCATGGAGATTTGTGATGACAAGCGCATGGAGCATTGTGATTACAGAGGTCTTGGAGCATTGTGATGACAAGGGTCATGGAGCCTTTTGATGGCAAGGCCGTGGAACATTTTGATGGCAGGGGTCATAGAGCATTGTTATGACAGTGGTAATGGAGCATTGTGATGAGAAGGGCATTGAGCATTGGTCTGAAATGTTTCATGGATTATTGTGATGAGAGTGGGCATGGAGCATTGTGATGAAAAGGGCATGGTACACTGTGATACATGGGACATGGAGGACTGTAATGACAACGGCATGGAACATTGTGATGAGAAGGGCATCGAGCATTGTGATGACAAGTGTCATGGAGCTTTGTGATGACAAAGGCATGGAGCAATGTGATGAGAGGGTTCACGGAGCATTGTGATGACAATGACATGGAGCATTGTGATGCCAAGTGTCATGGAGCTTTTTGATGACAAAAGTCATGGAGCATTTTGATGACAAGTGTGTGGTGCATTGTGATGAGAAGGGCAGGGAGCATTTTGATGACAGGGTCATGCAGCAATTTGATGAAAAGTGTAATGGAATATTTTGATGACAGGGGTTATAGAACATTGTGATGCCAGGGATCATGGAGCTTTGGGATGAAAGGAGTCATGGAGCATTTTGCTGACAGGGGTTATGGAACATTGTGATGTCAGGGGTCAAGGAACATTGTGCTGATAAGGGGATGTGGCATTGTGATGACAGGGGTCATGGAACATTGTGATAACATGGGTGTGGGAGGATTGTGATGACTAGTGATGGAACATTGTGATATCTCATGTGAGAGAGCATTTGGATGAGAAGTGCATGGAGCATTCTGATTACAAGGTTTATGGAGCATAGCAATGACAAGGTTGTGGATCATTGTGATGAAAAGCACAGGGCACATTGTGATGACAAGGGTCATGGAGCATTGTTCTGACAAAGGCATGGAGCATTGTGATGACAAGGGTCACGGAGCATTGTTATGAAAAGGGCATGGAATATTGTGATGACATGCATCATGGAGCGTTGTGATGACAAGTGTTATGGAACATTGTGATCACAAGGGTTTGAAGAATTGTGATGCCAGAGGTCACGGATCATTTTGATTTCAACGATCATGGAGCATTGTGATGACAAGGGCATGAAGCAATGTGATTCCAAGGTTCATGGAGGATTGTGATGAAAATGTTAATGGAGTACTATGATGACAAGCACATAGAGCATTGGAATTAAAAAGTCATGTAGCATTTTGCTGACAAAGGCATGGAGCATTGTGATGACCGGTGTGATGGAGCACTGGGATGACAAGCGTCACGGAGCATTGTGAATACAGGGGTCATGGAGCATTGTGATGACAAGGGCAGGGAGCATTGTGATGACACGGGCATGAAACATTGGTCTGATATGTTGCTTAGATTATTGTGATGACTGTGGACATGGTGCATTGTGATGACAAGGTCATGGAGCATTGTGATGAGAATGTCATGGAATATGGTGAAGACAGATGTTAGGGAGCATTGTGATGACATATGTCATGGTCCATTGCGATGACACTGTAATGGAGCATTGTGATGCGAAATGTAATGGAGGATTGTGATGGAAAATATAATGGAGCATTGTGATGACTAGGGCTTGGAGCATTATGATGACAAGGGCCATTGAGAATTTTCATAACAAGGTCATGAAGCATTGTGATAAAAATTCCTGGAGCATTTTGATGAGAAAACCATGGAGCCTTGTGATGACAAATCTCACGGAGCATACTGATGAAAAGGGGCATGGACCATAGTGATTACATGGGTCTAGGAACATTGTGATGACAAGGGCATGGAGAATTGTGATGAGAAGGTCATGGAATATGGTGAAGACAGATGTCAGGGAGCATTGTGATGACATATGTAATGGCCCATTGTGATGACAATGGCATGGAGCATTGTGATGCCAAGTGTCCTGGAGGATTCTGATGACAAATGTAATGGAGTTTTGTGATGACAATGGCTTGGAGCATTGTGATGACAAGGGCATGGAGTATTGTGAGTAGAAGGCCATGGAACTTCCTGATGACATGCATCATGGAGATTTGTGATGACAAGCGCATGGAGCATTGTGATTACAGGGGTCTTGGAGCATTGTGATGACAAGGGTCATGGAGCCTTTTGATGGCAAGGCCGTGGAACATTGTGATGGCAGGGGTCATAGAGCATTGTTATGACAGTGGTAATGGAGCATTGTGATGAGAAGGGCATTGAGCATTGGTCTGAAATATTCCATGGATTATTGTGATGAGAGTGGGCATGGAGCATTGTGATGAAAAGGGCATGGTACACTGTGATACATGGGTCATGGAGGATTGTAATGACAACGGCATGGAGCATTGTGATGAGAATGGCATCGAGCATTGTGATGACAAGTGTCATGGAGCTTTGTTATGACAAAGGCATGGAGCAATGTGATGAGAGGGTTCGTGGAGCATTGTGATGACAATGACATGGAGCATTGTGATGCCAAGGGTCATGGAGCTTTGTGATGACAAATGTCATGGAGCATTTTGATGACAGGGTCATGCAGCAATTTGATGAAAAGTGTAATGGAATATTTTGATGACAGGTGTTATAGAAAATTGTGATGCCAGGGATCATGGAGATTTGGGATGAAAAGGGTCATGGAGCATTTTGCTGACAGGGGTTATGGAACATTGTGATAACAGGGGTGAGGGAGGATTGTGATGACTAGTGATGGAACATTGTGATATCTCATATGAGAGAGCATTTGGATGAGCAGTGCATGGAGCATTCTGATTACAAGGTTTATGGAGCATAGCGATGACAAGGTTGTGGTTCATTGTGATGAAAAGCGCACGGCACATTGTGATGACAAGGGTCATGGAGCATTGTTCTGACAAAGGCATGGAGCATTGTGATGACAAGGGTCACGGAGCATTGTTATGAAAAGGGCATGGAATATTGTGATGACATGCATCATGGAGCGTTGTGATGACAAGTGTTATGGAACATTGTGATCACAAGGGTTTGAAGAATTGTGATGCCAGAGGTCACGGATCATTTTGATTTCAAGGATCATGGAGCATTGTGATGACAAGGGCATGAAGCAATGTGATTCCAAGGTTCATGGAGGATTGCGATGAAAATGTTAATGGAGTACTATGATGACAAGCACATAGAGCATTGGAATTAAAAAGTCATGTAGCATTTTGCTGACAAAGGCATGGAGCATTGTAATGACCGGTGTGATGGAGCACTGGGATGACAAGCGTCACAGAGCATTGTGAATACAGGGGTCATGGAGCATTGTGATGACAAGGGCAGGGAGCATTGTGATGACACGGGCATGAAACATTGGTCTGACATGTTGCTTAGATTATTGTGATGACTGTGGACATGGTGCATTGTGATGACAAGGTCATGGAGCATTGTGATGAGAATGTCATGGAATATGGTGAAGACAGATGTTAGGGAGCATTGTGATGACATATGTCATGGTCCATTGCGATGACACTGTAATGGAGCATTGTGATACGAAATGTAATGGTGGATTGTGATGGAAAATATAATGGAGCATTGTGATGACTAGGGCTTGGAGCATTATGATGACAAGGGCCATTGAGAATTTTCATAACAAGGTCATGAAGCATTGTGATAAAAAGTCCTGGAGCATTTTGATGAGAAAACCATGGAGCCTTGTGATGACAAATGTCACGGAGCATACTGATGAAAAGGGGCATGGACCATAGTGATTACATGGGTCTAGGAACATTGTGATGACAAGGGCATGGAGCATTGTGATGAGAAGGTCATGGAATATGGTGAAGAGAGATGTCAGGGAGCATTGTGATGACATATTTAATGGCCCATTGTGATGACAATGGCATGGAGCATTGTGATGCCAAGTGTCCTGGAGGATTCTGATGACAAAGGCAATGGAGTTTTGTGATGACAATGGCTTGGAGCTTTGTGATGACAAGGGTCAGGGAGCATCGTGCTGACAAGTGCATGGAGAATTGTGATGACAACTGTCATGGAGCATTCTGATGACAAGCTTGTGGAGTATTTTGATGACAATGGCATGGAGCATTGTGATGAAAATGGCATGGGGCCTTGTGATGAAAAAGGCATGGAGACGTTTCGTGACAGGGTTCAAGGAGCATTCTAATGACAAGTATCAGGGAGCATTGTGATGACAAGTGTATTGAGAATTGTGATGACAAAGTCATGGAGCATTGTGATGAAAAGGGCATGGAGTATTGTGATGAGAGGCATCATGGAGCATTGTGATGACAAGTGTTATGGAACATTGTGATCACAAGGGTTTGGAGCATTGTGATGACAGAGGTCATGGATCATTTTGATTTCAAGTAGCATGGAGCATTGTGATGACAAGGGCATGAAGCAATGTGATCCCAAATTTCATGGATCATTGTGATGACAAGGGTCATGGAGCATTGGGCTGAAAATATTCATGGAGTATGTTGATGACAGGGGTCATGGAGCATTGTGATGGCTAGGGAATGGGGCATTGTGATGACAAAAGTCCCAGATCATTGTGTTGTCAGGTGTCATGGAGTTTTGTGACGACAGTGGTCATGGACCATTGTGATGATATTGGTCATGGAGCATGGTGATGAGAAGGTCATGGAGCATTGGGGTGAAAACGTTCGTGGAGTATTGCGATGTAAAGGGTCAAAGAGCATTGTGATGAAACGTTCATGGAGCATTGTGCTTAAGAAGGTCACAGAGACTGTTGATGATGAGGGCATGGACCATTGTGATGACAAAGGTCATGATGCATTGTGATGACTGGAATCACGGAACATTGTGATGACACGGGTCATGGATCACTGTGATAACAAGGGCATGGAGCATTGTGATGACAAGGGCATGGAGCATTGGTCTAATAAGTTTCATGAATTATTGCGATGAGAGTTGGAATGGCGATTTGTGATGAAAAGGGCATAGAGCATTGTGATGACCAGGTCATGCAGTATTGTAAAGAGAGGTGTCAGGGCACATTGTGATGACATATGTAATGGCCCATTGTGATGACAATGGCATGGAGCATTGTGATGCCAAGTGTCATGGAGGATTCTGATGACAAATGTAATGGAGCATTGTGATGACAATGGCTTGGAACATTGTGATGACAAGTGTCAGGGAGCATTTTGCTGACAAGTGCATAGAGAATTATGATGACAAGAGTCATGTAGCATTCTGATGACAAGCTTTGGAGTATTTTGATGACAATGACTTGGAACATTGTGATGAAAACGGCATGGGGCATTGTGATGAAAAAGTCATGGAACCTTTCATGACATGGTTCAAGGAGCATTCTGACGACAAGTGTCATGGAGCATTGTGATGACAAGTGTATTGTGAATTGTGATGACAAAGGTCCTGGTGCATTGTGATGAAAAGGGCATGGAGTATTGTGATGACAGGCATTATGGAGTGTTGTGATGACAAGTGTTATGGAACATTGTTATCACAATGGTTTGGAGTATTGTGATGACAGAGGTCATGGATCATTTTGATTTCAAGGAGCATGGAGCATTGTGATGACAAGGGCATGAAGCAATGTGATGAGAGGGTTCATGGAGCATTGTGATGACAATGACATGGAGCATTGTGATGCCAAGGGTCATGGAGATTTGTGATGACAAAGGTCATGGAGCATTTTGATGACAAGTGTGTGGTGCATTGTGATGAGAAGGGCAGGGAGCATTTTGATGACAGTGTCATGCAGCAATTTGATGAAAAGTGTAATGGAATATTTTGATGACAGGGGTTATAGAACATTGTGATGCCAGGGATCATGGAGCTTTGGGATGAAAAGGGTCATGGAGCATTTTGCTGACAGGGGTTATGGAACATTGTGATGTCAGGGGTCAAGGAACATTGTGCTGATAAGGGGATGTAGCATTGTGATGACAGGGGTCATGGAACATTGTGATAACAGGGGTGAGGGAGGATTGTGATGACTAGTGATGGAACATTGTGATATCTCATGTGAGAGAGCATTTGGATGAGAAGTGCATGGAGCATTCTGATTACAAGGTTTATGGAGCATAGCGATGACAAGGTTGTGGATCATTGTGATGAAAAGCGCATGGCACATTGTGATGACAAGGGTCATGGAGCATTGTTCTGACAAAGGCATGGAGCATTGTGATGACAAGGGTCACGGAGCATTGTTATGAAAAGGGCATGGAATATTGTGATGACATGCATCATGGAGCGTTGTGATGACAAGTGTTATGGAACATTGTGATCACAAGGGTTTGAAGAATTGTGATGCCAGAGGTCACGGATCATTTTGATTTCAAGGATCATGGAGCATTGTGATGACAAGGGCATGAAGCAATGTGATTCCAAGGTTCATGGAGGATTGTGATGAAAATGTTAATGGAGTACTGTGATGACAAGCACATAGAGCATTGTAATGAAAAGGTCATATAGCATTTTGCTGACAAAGGCATGGAACATTGTGATGACCGTTGTGATGGAGCACTGGGATGACAAGCGTCACGGAGCATTGTGAATACAGGGGTCATGGAGCATTGTGATGACAAGGGCATGGAGCATTGTGATGACACGGGCATGAAACATTGGTCTGATATGTTGCTTAGATTATTGTGATGACTGTGGACATGGTGCATTGTGATGACAAGGTCATGGAGCATTGTGATGAGAATGTCATGGAATATGGTGAAGACAGATGTTAGGGAGCATTGTGATGACATATGTCATGGACCATTGCGATGACACTGTAATGGAGCATTGTGATGCGAAATGTAATGGAGGATTGTGATGGAAAATATAATGGAGCATTGTGATGACTAGGGCTTGGAGCATTATGATGACAAGGGCCATTGAGAATTTTCATAACAAGGTCATGAAGCATTGTGATAAAAAGTCCTGCAGCATTTTGATGAGAAAATCATGGAGCCTTGTGATGACAAATTTCACGGAGCATACTGATGAAAAGGGGCATGGACCATAGTGATTACATGGGTCTAGGAACATTGTGATGACAAGGGCATGGAGCATTGTGATGAGAAGGTCATGGAATATGGTGAAGAGAGATGTCAGGGAGCATTGTGATGACATATGTAATGGCCCATTGTGATGACAATGGCATGGAGCATTGTGATGCCAAGTGTCCTGGAGGATTCTGATGACAAAGGCAATGGAGTTTTGTGATGACAATGGCTTGGAGCTTTGTGATGACAAGGGTCAGGGAGCATCGTGCTGACAAGTGCATGGAGAATTGTGATGACAACTGTCATGGAGCATTCTGATGACAAGCTTGTGGAGTATTTTGATGACAATGGCATGGAGCATTGTGATGAAAATGGCATGGGGCCTTGTGATGAAAAAGGCATGGAGACGTTTCGTGACAGGGTTCAAGGAGCATTCTAATGACAAGTATCAGGGAGCATTGTGATGACAAGTGTATTGAGAATTGTGATGACAAAGTCATGGAGCATTGTGATGAAAAGGGCATGGAGTATTGTGATGAGAGGCATCATGGAGCATTGTGATGACAAGTGTTATGGAACATTGTGATCACAAGGGTTTGGAGCATTGTGATGACAGAGGTCATGGATCATTTTGATTTCAAGTAGCATGGAACATTGTGATGACAAGGGCATGAAGCAATGTGATCCCAAATTTCATGGATCATTGTGATGACAAGGGTCATGGAGCATTGGGCTGAAAATATTCATGGAGTATGTTGATGACAGGGGTCATGGAGCATTGTGATGGCTAGGGAATGGAGCATTGTGATGACAAAAGTCCCAGATCATTGTGTTGTCAGGTGTCATGGAGTTTTGTGACGACAGTGGTCATGGACCATTGTGATGATATTGGTCATGGAGCATGGTGATGAGAAGGTCATGGAGCATTGGGGTGAAAACGTTCGTGGAGTATTGCGATGTAAAGGGTCAAAGAGCATTGTGATGAAACGTTCATGGAGCATTGTGCTTAAGAAGGTCACAGAGACTGTTGATGATGAGGGCATGGACCATTGTGATGACAAAGGTCAAGATGCATTGTGATGACTGGAACCACGGAACATTGTGATGACACGGGTCATGGATCACTGTGATAACAAGGGCATGGAGCATTGTGATGACAAGGGCATGGAGCATTGGTCTAATAAGTTTCATGAATTATTGCGATGAGAGTTGGAATGGCGATTTGTGATGAAAAGGGCATAGAGCATTGTGATGACCAGGTCATGCAGTATTGTAAAGAGAGGTGTCGGGGCACATTGTGATGACATATGTAATGGCCCATTGTGATGACAATGGCATGGAGCATTGTGATGCCAAGTGTCATGGAGGATTCTGATGACAAATGTAATGGAGCATTGTGATGACAATGGCTTGGAACATTGTGATGACAAGTGTCAGGGAGCATTTTGCTGACAAGTGAATAGAGAATTATGATGACAAGAGTCATGTAGCACTCTGATGACAAGCTTTGGAGTATTTTGATGACAATGACTTGGAACATTGTGATGAAAACGGCATGGGGCATTGTGATGAAAAAGTCATGGAACCTTTCATGACATGGTTCAAGGAGCATTCTGACGACAAGTGTCATGGAGCATTGTGATGACAAGTGTATTGCGAATTGTGATGACAAAGGTCATGGTGCATTGTGATGAAAAGGGCATGGAGTATTGTGATGACAGGCATTATGGAGTGTTGTGATGACAAGTGTTATGGAACATTGTTATCACAATGGTTTGGAGTATTGTGATGACAGAGGTCATGGATCATTTTGATTTCAAGGAGCATGGAGCATTGTGATGACAAGGGCATGAAGCAATGTGATGAGAGGGTTCATGGAGCATTGTGATAACAATGACATGGAGCATTGTGATGCCAAGGGTCATGGAGCTTTGTGATGACAAACGTCATGGAGCATTTTGATGACAAGTGTGTGGTGCATTGTGATGAGAAGGGCAGGGAGCATTTTGATGACAGGGTCATGCAGCAATTTGATGAAAAGTGTAATGGAATATTTTGATGACAGGGGTTATAGAACATTGTGATGCCAGGGATCATGGAGCTTTGGGATGAAAAGGGTCATGGAGCATTTTGCTGACAGGGGTTATGGAACATTGTGATGTCAGGGGTCAAGGAACATTGTGCTGATAAGGGGATGTAGCACAGTGATGACAGGGGTCATGGAACATTGTGATAACAGGGGTGAGGGAGGATTGTGATGACTAGTGATGGAATATTGTGATATCTCATGTGAGAGAGCATTTGGATGAGAAGTGCATGGAGCATTCTGATTACAAGGTTTATGGAGCATAGCGATGACAAGGTTGTGGATCATTGTGATGAAAAGCGCACGGCACATTGTGATGACAAGGGTCATGGAGCATTGTTCTGACAAAGGCATGGAGCATTGTGATGACAAGGGTCACGGAGCATTGTTATGAAAAGGGCATGGAATATTGTGATGACATGCATCATGGAGCGTTGTGATGACAAGTGTTATGGAACATTGTGATCACAAGGGTTTGAAGAATTGTGATGCCAGAGGTCACGGATCATTTTGATTTCAAGGATCATGGAGCAT
The DNA here is from genome assembly GCF_964341445.2 of Mesoplodon mirus. Classification (NCBI taxonomy): domain Eukaryota; kingdom Metazoa; phylum Chordata; class Mammalia; order Artiodactyla; family Ziphiidae; genus Mesoplodon; species Mesoplodon mirus. The sequence goes on along the minus strand of NW_028295649.1, from coordinate 384,147 downwards.
TGTGATGACAAGGGCATGAAGCAATGTGATTCCAAGGTTCATGGAGGATTGCGATGAAAATGTTAATGGAGTACTGTGATGACAAGCACATAGAGCATTGTAATGAAAAGGTCATGTAGCATTTTGCTGACAAAGGCATGGAGCATTGTGATGACACGGGCATGAAACATTGGTCTGATATGTTGCTTAGATTATTGTGATGACTGTGGACATGGTGCATTGTGATGACAAGGACATGGAGCATTGTGATGAGAATGTCATGGAATATGGTGAAGACAGATGTTAGGGAGCATTGTGATGACATATGTCATGGTCCATTGCGATGACACTGTAATGGAGCATTGTGATGCGAAATGTAATGGAGGATTGTGATAGAAAATATAATGGAGCATTGTGATGACTAGGGCTTGGAGCATTATGATGACAATGGCCATTGAGAATTTTCATAACAAGGTCATGAAGCATTGTGATAAAAAGTCCTGGAGCATTTTGATGAGAAAACCATGGAGCCTTGTGATGACAAATCTCACGGAGCATACTGATGAAAAGGGGCATGGACCATAGTGATTACATGGGTCTAGGAACATTGTGATGACAAGGGCATGGAGCATTGTGATGAGAAGGTCATGGAATATGGTGAAGAGAGATGTCAGGGAGCATTGTGATGACATATGTAATGGCCCATTGTGATGACAATGGCATGGAGCATTGTGATGCCAAGTGTCCTGGAGGATTCTGATGACAAAGGCAATGGAGTTTTGTGATGACAATGGCTTGGAGCTTTGTGATGACAAGGGTCAGGGAGCATCGTGCTGACAAGTGCATGGAGAATTGTGATGACAACTGTCATGGAGCATTCTGATGACAAGCTTGTGGAGTATTTTGATGACAATGGCATGGAGCATTGTGATGAAAATGGCATGGGGCCTTGTGATGAAAAAGGCATGGAGACGTTTCGTGACAGGGTTCAAGGAGCATTCTAATGACAAGTGTCAGGGAGCATTGTGATAACAAGTGTATTGAGAATTGTGATGACAAAGTCATGGAGCACTGTGATGAAAAGGGCATGGAGTATTGTGATGAGAGGCATCATGGAGCATTGTGATGACAAGTGTTATGGAACATTGTGATCACAAGGGTTTGGAGCATTGTGATGACAGAGGTCATGGATCATTTTGATTTCAAGTAGCATGGAGCATTGTGATGACAAGGGCATGAAGCAATGTGATCCCAAATTTCATGGATCATTGTGATGACAAGGGTCATGGAGCATTGGGCTGAAAATATTCATGGAGTATGTTGATGACAGGGGTCATGGAGCATTGTGATGGCTAGGGAATGGAGCATTGTGATGACAAAAGTCCCAGATCATTGTGTTGTCAGGTGTCATGGAGTTTTGTGACGACAGTGGTCATGGACCATTGTGATGATATTGGTCATGGAGCATGGTGATGAGAAGGTCATGGAGCATTGGGGTGAAAACGTTCATGGAGTATTGCGATGTAAAGGGTCAAAGAGCATTGTGATGAAACGTTCATGGAGCATTGTGCTTAAGAAGGTCACAGAGACTGTTGATGATGAGGGCATGGACCATTGTGATGACAAAGGTCATGATGCATTGTGATGACTGGAATCACGGAACATTGTGATGACACGGGTCATGGATCACTGTGATAACAAGGACATGGAGCATTGTGATGACAAGGGCATGGAGCATTGGTCTAATAAGTTTCATGAATTATTGCGATGAGAGTTGGAATGGCGATTTGTGATGAAAAGGGCATAGAGCATTGTGATGACCAGGTCATGCAGTATTGTAAAGAGAGGTGTCGGGGCACATTGTGATGACATATGTAATGGCCCATTGTGATGACAATGGCATGGAGCATTGTGATGCCAAGTGTCATGGAGGATTCTGATGACAAATGTAATGGAGCATTGTGATGACAATGGCTTGGAACATTGTGATGACAAGTGTCAGGGAGCATTTTGCTGACAAGTGCATAGAGAATTATGATGACAAGAGTCATGTAGCATTCTGATGACAAGCTTTGGAGTATTTTGATGACAATGACTTGGAACATTGTGATGAAAACGGCATGGGGCATTGTGATGAAAAAGTCATGGAACCTTTCGTGACATGGTTCAAGGAGCATTCTGACGACAAGTGTCATGGAGCATTGTGATGACAAGTGTATTGCGAATTGTGATGACAAAGGTCATGGTGCATTGTGATGAAAAGGGCATGGAGTATTGTGATGACAGGCATTATGGAGTGTTGTGATGACAAGTGTTATGGAACATTGTTATCACAATGGTTTGGAGTAATGTGATGACAGAGGTCATGGATCATTTTGTTTTCAAGGAGCATGGAGCACTGTGATGACAAGGGCATGAAGCAATGTGATGAGAGGGTTCATGGAGCATTGTGATGACAATGACATGGAGCATTGTGATGCCAAGGGTCATGGAGCTTTGTGATGACAAAGGTCATGGAGCATTTTGATGACAAGTGTGTGGTGCATTGTGATGAGAAGGGCAGGGAGCATTTTGATGACAGGGTCATGCAGCAATTTGATGAAAAGTGTAATGGAATATTTTGATGACAGGGGTTATAGAACATTGTGATGCCAGGGATCATGGAGCTTTGGGATGAAAAGGGTCATGGAGCATTTTGCTGACAGGGGTTATGGAACATTGTGATGTCAGGGGTCAAGGAACATTGTGCTGATAAGGGGATGTAGCACTGTGATGACAGGGGTCATGGAGCATTGCGATGAGTAGGTCGTGGAGCATTGGGCTGAAAATGTTAATGGACTACTGTGATGACAGGGGTCATGGAGCATTGTGATGACAAGGGAATGGAGCATGATGATGACAAGGTCCTGGAGCATTGTGAGGAGAAGACCATGGAGACTTGTGATGACAAGTCTCATGGAGCATTCTGATGAAAAGGGGCATGGAGCATTGTGATTACACGGGTCTTGGAGCATTGTGATGACAAGGGCATGGAGCATTATGATGAGAAGGCCATGAAGCATTCTGATGACATGCGTCATGGAGCTTTTTGATGACAAGGACATGGATCATTGTGATTACAGGGATCTTGGAGCATTGTGATGAAAAGGGCACGGATCATTGTGATGACAAAGGCATGGAGCCTTGTCATGACAGGGTTCAAGGAGCATACTGACGACAAGTGTCAGGGAGCATTGTGATGACAAGTGTATTGAGCATTGTGATGACAAAGATCATGGAGAATTGTGAAGAGAAGACCATGGATAATTGTGATGATGAGCGTCATGGGGTGTTGTGATGATAAGTGTTATGGAACATTGTGATCACAAGTGTTTGGAGCATTATGATGACAAGGTCATGGAGAATATTGATTTCATTTTGATGACAATAGCCTGAAGCATTATGATGATGGGCATGGTGCATTGTGATGGCAGGGTTCATGGAGCATTGAGATGAAAAGGGGCATGGAGCATTGTGTTTACGAAGGTCTTGGAGCATTGTGATGACAAGGGCATGGAGCATTGTGATGAGAAGGCCATGGAACTTTCTGATGACATGCGTCATGGAGCTTTGTGATGACAAGGGCAAGGAGCATTGTGATTACAGGGGCCTTCAGCATTGTGATGACAAGTGTCATGGAACCTTGTGATGACTAGGCCGTGGAACATTGTGATGGCAGGGGTCATGGTGCATTGTTATGACAGAGGTAATGGAGCATTGTGATGAGAAGGGCATGGAACATTGGTCTGAAATGTTTCATGGATTATTGTGATGAGAGTGGGCATGGAGCATTGTGATGACAAGGGTACGGAACACTATGATACATGGGTCATGCAGGATTGTAATGACAAGGGCATGGAGCATTGCAATGAGAAGGGCATCGAGCATTGTGATGACAAGTGTCATGGAGCTTTGTGATGACAAGGGCATTGAGCAATGTTATGAGAGGGTTCATGGAGCATTGTGATGACAACGGCATGGAGCATTGTGATGCCAAGGGTCATGGAGTTTTGTGATGAGAAGTCATGGAGCATTTTGATGACAAGGGCATGGTGCATTGTGATGAGAAGTGCAGGGAGCATTTTTATGACCGGGCCATGCAGCAATTTGATGAAAAGTGTAATGGAATATTTTGATGGCAGGTGTTATAGAACATTGTGGTGTCAGGGGTCTTGGAGCTTTGGGATGAAAAGGATCATGGAGCATTTTGATGACAGGGCTTATGGAACATTGTGATGTCAGGGGTCATGGAACATTGTGATGATAAGGGGATGTAGCAGTGTGATGACAGGGTCATGGAACATTGTGATTCCAGGGGTGAGGGTGTATTGTGATGACTAGTCATGGAACACTGTGATATTTCTGGTGAGAGAGCATTTTGATGAGAAGTGCATGGACCATTGTGATTACAAGGATTATGGAGCATTGCAATGACAAGGTTGTGGACCGTTGTGATGAAATGCGCGTGGAACATTTTGAAGACAATGGTCATGAAGCATTGTTCTGACAAAGACATGGAGCATTGTGATGACAAGGGTCACAGAGAATTGTGATGAAATGTTCATGGAGCATTGTGGTTACAAATGTCACAGAGTCTTGTCATGACGCGGGAATGGACCATTGTGATGACAAACGTTTTGAAGCATTGAGATGACTAGAGTCAAGGTTCATTGTGATGACAGGGGTCATGGAGCATTTTTATGACAGGTGTCATGGAGCATTGTGATGAGAAGGGCATGCAGCATTGTGATTACAATTTTTATGGTGCATTGTGATGACAAATTTTTGGACCGTTGGGTTGAAAAGCGTGTGGCACATTGTGATGACAATGGTCATGGAGCATTTTAATGACAAAGGCATGGAGCATTGTGATGACAAGGGTGACGGAACATTGCGATGAAATGTTCATGGAGCATTGTGGATACAAATGTAACAGAGCCTTGTGATGACTTGGGCATGGACCATTGTGATGACAAATATTATGAAACACTGTGATGACCGGAGTCACAGAGTATTGTGATGACAAGGTCCTGGAGCATTGTGATGAGATGACCATGGAGACTTGTGATGACAAGTCTCATGGAGCATTCTGATGAAAAGGGGCAAGGAGCATTGTGATTACAGGGGTCTTGGAGCATTGTGATGACAAGGGCAAGGAGCACTGTGAGGAGAAGGCCATGGAGCATTCTGATGACATACGTCATGGAGCATTGTGCTGAGAAAGGCATAGAGCATTGTGATGACAGGGGATAAAGAGCATTGTGAAGAAAATTTCATGGAGCATTCTGGTTATAAAGGTCACAGAGACTCTTGATGATGAGGGCATGGACCATTGTTATGACAAAGGTCATAAAGCATTGTGATGACTGGAGTCACGGATCATTGTGATGACAGGGGTCATGGAGCATTGTGATAACAAGGGCATGGAGCATTGTGATGACAAGGGCATGGAGCACTGTGATGACCTTGTCATGCAGTATTGTGAAGACAGTTGTCAGGGAGCATTGTGCTGACATATATAATGGCCCATTGTGATGACAATGGCATGGAGCATTGTGATGCCAAGTGTCATGGAGGATTCTGAAGACAAAGGTAATGGAGCATTGTGATAACAATGGCTTGGAGCATTGTGATGACAAGGTTCAGGCAACATTGTGCTGACAAGTGCATGGAGAATTGTGATGAAAAGGGTCATGGAGCATTCTGCTGACAAGCTTGTGGACTATTTTGATGACAATGGCATGGAGCATTGTGATGAAAACCGCATGGGGCATTGTGATGAAAAAGGCATGGAGCCTTTTCGTGACAGGTTTCAAGGAGCATTCTGATGACAAGTGTCAGGGAGCATTGTGATGACAAGTGTATTCAGCATTGTGATGACAAAGGTAATGCAGCATTGTGATGAAAAGGGCATGGAGTATTGTGATGACAGGCATCATGGAGCGTTGTGATGACAAGTGTTATGGAACATTGTGATCACAAGAATTTGGAGTATTGTGATACCAGAGGTCATGGATCATTTTGATTTCAAGGAGCATGGAGCATTGTGATGACAAGGGCATGAAGCAATGTGATCCCAAGGTTCATGGAGGATTGTGATGACAATGGAAATGGAGTATTCTGATGACAAGCACATAGAGCATTGTAATGAAAAGGTCATGTAGCCTTTTGCTGACAAAGGCATGGAGCATTGTTATGACATGTGTCATGGAGCACTGTGATGACAAGTGTCACGGAGCATTGTGAATACAGGGGTCATGTTGCTTTGGGATGACAAGGGCATGGATCATTGTGATGACAAGGGTCATGGAGCATTGGGCTGAAAATGTTCATGGAGTATTGTGATGACAGGGGTCATGGAGCATTGTGATGACTAGGGAATGGAGCATTGTAATGACAAGAGTCCCGGATCATTGTGTTGTCAGGTGTCATGGAGTGGTGTGATGACAGTGGTCATGGAGCATTGTGATGATATTTGTCATGGAGCATTGTGATGAGAAGGTCATCGAGTATTTGGCTGAAAATATTCATGGAGTATTGTGATGACAGTGGTCATGGGACATTGTGATGACAAGGGAATGGAACATGGTGATGACAGGGGTCATGGAACATTTTGATTACAGGGGTGAGGGAGGATTGTGATGACTAGTGAGGGAACATGGTCATATCTCAGGTGAGAGAGCATTTGGATGAGAAGAGCATGGAGCATTGTGATTACAAGGTTTATGGAGCGTAGCGATGACAAGGTTGTGTATCATTGTGATGGAAAGCCCGTGGCACATTTTGATGACAAGGGTCATGGAGCATTTTTCTGACAAAGGCATGGAGCATTGTGATGACAAGTGTCACGGAGCACTGTGTTGAAATGTTCATGGAGCACTGTGGTTACAAATGTCAGAGAGACTTGTGATGACGCGGGCATGGACCGTTGTGATGACAAACGTTATGAAGCATTGTGATGACTGGAGTCACGGAGCATTGTGTTGACAGGGTTCATGGAGCATTGTGATGACCAGGGCATGGAGCATTGTGATGACAAAGTCATGGAGTATTGTGAAGACAGGTGTCAGGGAGCATTTTGATGATATATGTCATGGTCCATTTCGATGACAATGGCATGGTGCATTGTGATGCCAAATGTAATGGAGGATTTTGATGACAAATATGATGGAGCATTGTGATGACTAGGGCTTGGAGCATTATGATGACAAGGGCCATTGAGAATTTTCATGACAATGTCGTGAAGCATTGTGATGACTAGGTCCTTGAGCATTGTGATGAGAAAAACATGGAGCCTTGTGATGACAGGTCTCATGGAGCATACTGATGAAAAGGGGCATGGAGCAATCTGATTACAGGGGTCTTGGAACTTTGTGATAGCAAGGGCATGGAGCATTGTGATGACAAGGGCATGGAGCATTGTGATGACAAGGGCATGGAGCATTGGTATAATAAGTTTCATGGATTATTGTGATGACAGTTGGAATGGCGCATTGTGATGACAGTGGTCATGGAGCATTGTGATGATACTGGTCATGGAGCACTGTGATGAGAAGGTAATGGAGCACTGGGTTGAAAATGTTCATGGAGTATTGTGATGACAGGTGTCATGGAGCATTGTGATGACAAGGGAATGGAGCATGGTGATGACAATGTCCTGGAGTATTGTGATGAGATGACAATGGAGACTTGTGATGACAAGTCTCATGGAGCATTCTGATGAAAAGGGGCATGGAGCATTGTGATTACAGGGGTCTTGGAGCATTGTGATGACAAGGGCATGGAATAATGTGAGTCGAAGGCCATGGAACCTCCTGATGGCATGCGTCATGGAGATTTGTGATGACAAGCGCATGGAGCATTGTGATTACAGAGGTCTTGGAGCATTGTGATGACAAGGGTCATGGAGCCTTTTGATGGCAAGGCCGTGGAACATTTTGATGGCAGGGGTCATAGAGCATTGTTATGACAGTGGTAATGGAGCATTGTGATGAGAAGGGCATTGAGCATTGGTCTGAAATGTTTCATGGATTATTGTGATGAGAGTGGCCATGGAGCATTGTGATGAAAAGGGCACGGTACACTGTGATACATGGGTCATGGAGGACTGTAATGACAACGGCATGGAACATTGTGATGAGAAGGGCATCGAGCATTGTGATGACAAGTGTCATGGAGCTTTGTGATGACAAAGGCATGGAGCAATGTGATGAGAGGGTTCACGGAGCATTGTGATGACAATGACATGGAGCATTGTGATGCCAAGTGTCATGGAGCTTTTTGATGACAAAAGTCATGGAGCATTTTGATGACAAGTGTGTGGTGCATTGTGATGAGAAGGGAAGGGAGCATGTTGATGACAGGGTCATGCAGCAATTTGATGAAAAGTGTAATGGAATATTTTGATGACAGGGGTTATAGAACATTGTGATGCCAGGGATCATGGAGCTTTGGGATGAAAGGAGTCATGGAGCATTTTGCTGACAGGGGTTATGGAACATTGTGATGTCAGGGGTCAAGGAACATTGTGCTGATAAGGGGATGTGGCATTGTGATGACAGGGGTCATGGAACATTGTGATAACAGGGGTGAGGGAGGATTGTGATGACTAGTGATGGAACATTGTGATATCTCATGTGAGAGAGCATTTGGATGAGAAGTGCATGGAGCATTCTGATTACAAGGTTTATGGAGCATAGCAATGACAAGATTGTGGATCATTGTGATGAAAAGCACAGGGCACATTGTGATGACAAGGGTCATGGAGCATTGTTCTGACAAAGGCATGGAGCATTGTGATGACAAGGGTCACGGAGCATTGTTATGAAAAGGGCATGGAATATTGTGATGACATGCATCATGGAGCGTTGTGATGACAAGTGTTATGGAACATTGTGATCACAAGGGTTTGAAGAATTATGATGCCAGAGGTCACGGATCATTTTGATTTCAACGATCATGGAGCATTGTGATGACAAGGGCATGAAGCAATGTGATTCCAAGGTTCATGGAGGATTGTGATGAAAATGTTAATGGAGTACTATGATGACAAGCACATAGAGCATTGGAATTAAAAAGTCATGTAGCATTTTGCTGACAAAGGCATGGAGCATTGTGATGACCGGTGTGATGGAGCACTGGGATGACAAGCGTCACGGAGCATTGTGAATACAGGGGTCATGGAGCATTGTGATGACAAGGGCAGGGAGCATTGTGATGACACGGGCATGAAACATTGGTCTGACATGTTGCTTAGATTATTGTGATGACTGTGGACATGGTGCATTGTGATGACAAGGTCATGGAGCATTGTGATGAGAATGTCATGGAATATGGTGAAGACAGATGTTAGGGAGCATTGTGATGACATATGTCATGGTCCATTGCGATGACACTGTAATGGAGCATTGTGATGCGAAATGTAATGGAGGATTGTGATGGAAAATATAATGGAGCATTGTGATGACTAGGGCTTGGAGCATTATGATGACAAGGGCCATTGAGAATTTTCATAACAAGGTCATGAAGCATTGTGATAAAAATTCCTGGAGCATTTTGATGAGAAAACCATGGAGCCTTGTGATGACAAATCTCACGGAGCATACTGATGAAAAGGGGCATGGACCATAGTGATTACATGGGTCTAGGAACATTGTGATGACAAGGGCATGGAGAATTGTGATGAGAAGGTCATGGAATATGGTGAAGACAGATGTCAGGGAGCATTGTGATGACATATGTAATGGCCCATTGTGATGACAATGGCATGGAGCATTGTGATGCCAAGTGTCCTGGAGGATTCTGATGACAAAGGTAATGGAGTTTTGTGATGACAATGGCTTGGAGCATTGTGATGACAAGAGCATTGAGTATTGTGAGAAGAAGGCCATGGAACTTCCTGATGACATGCATCATGGAGATTTGTGATGACAAGGGCATGGAGCATTGTGATTACAGGGGTCTTGGAGCATTGTGATGACAAGGGTCATGGAGCCTTTTGATGGCAAGGCCGTGGAACATTGTGATGGCAGGGGTCATAGAGCATTGTTATGACAGTGGTAATGGAGCATTGTGATGAGAAGGGCATTGAGCATTGGTCTGAAATATTCCATGGATTATTGTGATGAGAGTGGGCATGGAGCATTGTGATGAAAAGGGCATGGTACACTGTGATACATGGGTCATGGAGGATTGTAATGACAACGGCATGGAGCATTGTGATGAGAATGGCATCGAGCATTGTGATGACAAGTGTCATGGAGCTTTGTGATGACAAAGGCATGGAGCAATGTGATGAGAGGGTTCATGGAGCATTGTGATGACAATGACATGGAGCATTGTGATGCCAAGGGTCATGGAGCTTTGTGATGACAAATGTCATGGAGCATTTTGATGACAGGGTCATGCAGCAATTTGATGAAAAGTGTAATGGAATATTTTGATGACAGGAGTTATAGAACATTGTGATGCCAGGGATCATGGAGCTTTGGGATGAAAAGGGTCATGGAGCATTTTGCTGACAGGGGTTATGGAACATTGTGATAACAGGGGTGAGGGAGGATTGTGATGACTAGTGATGGAACATTGTGATATCTCATATGAGAGAGCATTTGGATGAGCAGTGCATGGAGCATTCTGATTACAAGGTTTAGGGAGCATAGCGATGACAAGGTTGTGGTTCATTGTGATGAAAAGCGCACGGCACATTGTGATGACAAGGGTCATGGAGCATTGTTCTGACAAAGGCATGGAGCATTGTGATGACAAGGGTCACGGAGCATTGTTATGCAAAGGGCATGGAATATTGTGATGACATGCATCATGGAGCGTTGTGATGACAAGTGTTATGGAACATTGTGATCACAAGGGTTTGAAGAATTGTGATGCCAGAGGTCACGGATCATTTTGATTTCAAGGATCATGGAGCATTGTGATGACAAGGGCATGAAGCAATGTGATTCCAAGGTTCATGGAGGATTGCGATGAAAATGTTAATGGAGTACTATGATGACAAGCACATAGAGCATTGGAATTAAAAAGTCATGTAGCATTTTGCTGACAAAGGCATGGAGCATTGTGATGACCGGTGTGATGGAGCACTGGGATGACAAGCGTCACGGAGCATTGTGAATACAGGGGTCATGGAGCATTGTGATGACAAGGGCATGGAGCATTGTGATGACACGGGCATGAAACATTGGTCTGACATGTTGCTTAGATTATTGTGATTACTGTGGACATGGTGCATTGTGATGACAAGGGCATGGAGCATTGTGATGAGAATGTCATGGAATAGGGTGAAGACAGATGTTAGGGAGTATTGTGATGACATATGTCATGGTCCATTGCGATGACACTGTAATGGAGCATTGTGATGCGAAATGTAATGGAGGATTGTGATAGAAAATATAATGGAGCATTGTGATGACTAGGGCTTGGAGCATTATGATGACAAGGGCCATTGAGAATTTTCATAACAAGGTCATGAAGCATTGTGATAAAAAGTCCTGGAGCATTTTGATGAGAAAACCATGGAGCCTTGTGATGACAAATCTCACGGAGCATACTGATGAAAAGGGGCATGGACCATAGTGATTACATGGGTCTAGGAACATTGTGATGACAAGGGCATGGAGCATTGTGATGAGAAGGTCATGGAATATGGTGAAGAGAGATGTCAGGGAGCATTGTGATGACATATGTAATGGCCCATTGTGATGACAATGGCATGGAGCATTGTGATGCCAAGTGTCCTGGAGGATTCTGATGACAAAGGCAATGGAGTTTTGTGATGACAATGGCTTGGAGCTTTGTGATGACAAGGGTCAGGGAGCATCGTGCTGACAAGTGCATGGAGAATTGTGATGACAACTGTCATGGAGCATTCTGATGACAAGCTTGTGGAGTATTTTGATGACAATGGCATGGAGCATTGTGATGAAAATGGCATGGGGCCTTGTGATGAAAAAGGCATGGAGACGTTTCGTGACAGGGTTCAAGGAGCATTCTAATGACAAGTATCAGGGAGCATTGTGATGAAAAGTGTATTGAGAATTGTGATGACAAAGTCATGGAGCATTGTGATGAAAAGGGCATGGAGTATTGTGATGAGAGGCATCATGGAGCATTGTGATGACAAGTGTTATGGAACATTGTGATCACAAGGGTTTGGAGCATTGTGATGACAGAGGTCATGGATCATTTTGATTTCAAGTAGCATGGAGCATTGTGATGACAAGGGCATGAAGCAATGTGATCCCAAATTTCATGGATCATTGTGATGACAAGGGTCATGGAGCATTGGCCTGAAAATATTCATGGAGTATGTTGATGACAGGGGTCATGGAGCATTGTGATGGCTAGGGAATGGAGCATTGTGATGACAAAAGTCCCAGATCATTGTGTTGTCAGGTGTCATGGAGTTTTGTGACGACAGTGGTCATGGACCATTGTGATGATATTGGTCATGGAGCATGGTGATGAGAAGGTCATGGAGCATTGGGGTGAAAACGTTCGTGGAGTATTGCGATGTAAAGGGTCAAAGAGCATTGTGATGAAACGTTCATGGAGCATTGTGCTTAAGAAGGTCACAGAGACTGTTGATGATGAGGGCATGGACCATTGTGATGACAAAGGTCATGATGCATTGTGATGACTGGAATCACGGAACATTGTGATGACACGGGTCATGGATCACTGTGATAACAAGGGCATGGAGCATTGTGATGACAAGGGCATGGAGCATTGGTCTAATAAGTTTCATGAATTATTGCGATGAGAGTTGGAATGGCGATTTGTGATGAAAAGGGCATAGAGCATTGTGATGACCAGGTCATGCAGTATTGTAAAGAGAGGTGTCAGGGCACATTGTGATGACATATGTAATGGCCCATTGTGATGACAATGGCATGGAGCATTGTGATGCCAAGTGTCATGGAGGATTCTGATGACAAATGTAATGGAGCATTGTGATGACAATGGCTTGGAACATTGTGATGACAAGTGTCAGGGAGCATTTTGCTGACAAGTGCATAGAGAATTATGATGACAAGAGTCATGTAGCATTCTGATGACAAGCTTTGGAGTATTTTGATGACAATGACTTGGAACATTGTGATGAAAACGGCATGGGGCATTGTGATGAAAAAGTCATGGAACCTTTCATGACATGGTTCAAGGAGCATTCTGACGACAAGTGTCATGGAGCATTGTGATGACAAGTGTATTGTGAATTGTGATGACAAAGGTCATGGTGCATTGTGATGAAAAGGGCATGGAGTATTGTGATGACAGGCATTATGGAGTGTTGTGATGACAAGTGTTATGGAACATTGTTATCACAATGGTTTGGAGTATTGTGATGACAGAGGTCATGGATCATTTTGATTTCAAGGAGCATGGAGCATTGTGATGACAAGGGCATGAAGCAATGTGATGAGAGGGTTCATGGAGCATTGTGATGACAATGACATGGAGCATTGTGATGCCAAGGGTCATGGAGCTTTGTGATGACAAATGTCATGGAGCATTTTGATGACAAGTGTGTGGTGCATTGTGATGAGAAGGGCAGGGAGCATTTTGATGACAGGGTCATGCAGCAATTTGATGAAAAGTGTAATGGAATATTTTGATGACAGGGGTTATAGAACATTGTGATGCCAGGGATCATGGAGCTTTGGGATGAAAAGGGTCATGGAGCATTTTGCTGACAGTGGTTATGGAACATTGTGATGTCAGGGGTCAAGGAACATTGTGCTGATAAGGGGATGTAGCATTGTGATGACAGGGGTCATGGAACATTGTGATAACAGGGGTGAGGGAGGATTGTGATGACTAGTGATGGAACATTGTGATATCTCATGTGAGAGAGCATTTGGATGAGAAGTGCATGGAGCATTCTGATTACAAGATTTATGGAGCATAGCGATGACAAGGTTGTGGATCATTGTGATGAAAAGCGCATGGCACATTGTGATGACAAGGGTCATGGAGCATTGTTCTGACAAAGGCATGGAGCATTGTGATGACAAGGGTCACGGAGCATTGTTATGAAAAGGGCATGGAATATTGTGATGACATGCATCATGGAGCGTTGTGATGACAAGTGTTATGGAACATTGTGATCACAAGGGTTTGAAGAATTGTGATGCCAGAGGTCACGGATCATTTTGATTTCAAGGATCATGGAGCATTGTGATGACAAGGGCATGAAGCAATGTGATTCCAAGGTTCATGGAGGATTGTGATGAAAATGTTAATGGAGTACTGTGATGACAAGCACATAGAGCATTGTAATGAAAAGGTCATGTAGCATTTTGCTGACAAAGGCATGGAGCATTGTGATGACACGGGCATGAAACATTGGTCTGATATGTTGCTTAGATTATTGTGATGACTGTGGACATGGTGCATTGTGATGACAAGGACATGGAGCATTGTGATGAGAATGTCATGGAATATGGTGAAGACAGATGTTAGGGAGCATTGTGATGACATATGTCATGGTCCATTGCGATGACACTGTAATGGAGCATTGTGATGCGAAATGTAATGGAGGATTGTGATAGAAAATATAATGGAGCATTGTGATGACTAGGGCTTGGAGCATTATGATGACAATGGCCATTGAGAATTTTCATAACAAGGTCATGAAGCATTGTGATAAAAAGTCCTGGAGCATTTTGATGAGAAAACCATGGAGCCTTGTGATGACAAATCTCACGGAGCATACTGATGAAAAGGGGCATGGACCATAGTGATTACATGGGTCTAGGAACATTGTGATGACAAGGGCATGGAGCATTGTGATGAGAAGGTCATGGAATATGGTGAAGAGAGATGTCAGGGAGCATTGTGATGACATATGTAATGGCCCATTGTGATGACAATGGCATGGAGCATTGTGATGCCAAGTGTCCTGGAGGATTCTGATGACAAAGGCAATGGAGTTTTGTGATGACAATGGCTTGGAGCTTTGTGATGACAAGGGTCAGGGAGCATCGTGCTGACAAGTGCATGGAGAATTGTGATGACAACGGTCATGGAGCATTCTGATGACAAGCTTGTGGAGTATTTTGATGACAATGGCATGGAGCATTGTGATGAAAATGGCATGGGGCCTTGTGAAGAAAAAGGCATGGACACGTTTCGTGACAGGGTTCAAGGAGCATTCTAATGACAAGTGTCAGGGAGCATTGTGATAACAAGTGTATTGAGAATTGTGATGAAAAAGTCATGGAGCACTGTGATGAAAAGGGCATGGAGTATTGTGATGAGAGGCATCATGGAGCATTGTGATGACAAGTGTTATGGAACATTGTGATCACAAGGGTTTGGAGCATTGTGATGACAGAGGTCATGGATCATTTTGATTTCAAGTAGCATGGAGCATTGTGATGACAAGGGCATGAAGCAATGTGATCCCAAATTTCATGGATCATTGTGATGACAAGGGTCATGGAGCATTGGGCTGAAAATATTCATGGAGTATGTTGATGACAGGGGTCATGGAGCATTGTGATGGCTAGGGAATGGAGCATTGTGATGACAAAAGTCCCAGATCATTGTGTTGTCAGGTGTCATGGAGTTTTGTGACGACAGTGGTCATGGACCATTGTGATGATATTGGTCATGGACCATGGTGATGAGAAGGTCATGGAGCATTGGGGTGAAAACGTTCATGGAGTATTGCGATGTAAAGGGTCAAAGAGCATTGTGATGAAACGTTCATGGAGCATTGTGCTTAAGAAGGTCACAGAGACTGTTGATGATGAGGGCATGACCATTGTGATGACAAAGGTCATGATGCATTGTGATGACTGGAATCACGGAACATTGTGATGACACGGGTCATGGATCACTGTGATAACAAGGACATGGAGCATTGTGATGACAAGGGCATGGAGCATTGGTCTAATAAGTTTCATGAATTATTGCGATGAGAGTTGGAATGGCGATTTGTGATGAAAAGGGCATAGAGCATTGTGATGACCAGGTCATGCAGTATTGTAAAGAGAGGTGTCAGGGCACATTGTGATGACATATGTAATGGCCCATTGTGATGACAATGGCATGGAGCATTGTGATGCCAAGTGTCATGGAGGATTCTGATGACAAATGTAATGGAGCATTGTGATGACAATGGCTTGGAACATTGTGATGACAAGTGTCAGGGAGCATTTTGCTGACAAGTGCATAGAGAATTATGATGACAAGAGTCATGTAGCATTCTGATGACAAGCTTTGGAGTATTTTGATGACAATGACTTGGAACATTGTGATGAAAACGGCATGGGGCATTGTGATGAAAAAGTCATGGAACCTTTCGTGACATGGTTCAAGGAGCATTCTGACGACAAGTGTCATGGAGCATTGTGATGACAAGTGTATTGCGAATTGTGATGACAAAGGTCATGGTGCATTGTGATGAAAAGGGCATGGAGTATTGTGATGACAGGCATTATGGAGTGTTGTGATGACAAGTGTTATGGAACATTGTTATCACAATGGTTTGGAGTAATGTGATGACAGAGGTCATGGATCATTTTGATTTCAAGGAGCATGGAGCACTGTGATGACAAGGGCATGAAACAATGTGATGAGAGGGTTCATGGAGCATTGTGATGACAATGACATGGAGCATTGTGATGCCAAGGGTCATGGAGCTTTGTGATGACAAAGGTCATGGAGCATTTTGATGACAAGTGTGTGGTGCATTGTGATGAGAAGGGCAGGGAGCATTTTGATGACAGGGTCATGCAGCAATTTGATGAAAAGTGTAATGGAATATTTTGATGACAGGGGTTATAGAACATTGTGATGCCAGGGATCATGGAGCTTTGGGATGAAAAGGGTCATGGAGCATTTTGCTGACAGGGGTTATGGAACATTGTGATGTCAGGGGTCAAGGAACATTGTGCTGATAAGGGGATGTAGCACTGTGATGACAGGGGTCATGGAGCATTGCGATGAGTAGGTCGTGGAGCATTGGGCTGAAAATGTTAATGGACTACTGTGATGACAGGTGTCATGGAGCATTGTGATGACAAGGGAATGGAGCATGATGATGACAAGGTCCTGGAGCATTGTGAGGAGAAGACCATGGAGACTTGTGATGACAAGTCTCATGGAGCATTCTGATGAAAAGGGGCATGGAGCATTGTGATTACACGGGTCTTGGAGCATTGTGATGACAAGGGCATGGAGCATTATGATGAGAAGGCCATGAAGCATTCTGATGACATGCGTCATGGAGCTTTTTGATGACAAGGACATGGATCATTGTGATTACAGGGATCTTGGAGCATTGTGATGAAAAGGGCACGGATCATTGTGATGACAAAGGCATGGAGCCTTGTCATGACAGGGTTCAAGGAGCATACTGACGACAAGTGTCAGGGAGCATTGTGATGACAAGTGTATTGAGCATTGTGATGACAAAGATCATGGAGAATTGTGAAGAGAAGACCATGGATAATTGTGATGATGAGCGTCATGGGGTGTTGTGATGATAAGTGTTATGGAACATTGTGATCACAAGTGTTTGGAGCATTATGATGACAAGGTCATGGAGAATATTGATTTCATTATGATGACAATAGCCTGAAGCATTATGATGATGGGCATGGTGCATTGTGATGACAGGGGTCCTGGAGCATTGAGATGAAAAGGGGCATGGAGCATTGTGTTTACGAAGGTCTTGGAGCATTGTGATGACAAGGGCATGGAGCATTGTGATGAGAAGGCCATGGAACTTTCTGATGACATGCGTCATGGAGCTTTGTGATGACAAGGGCAAGGAGCATTGTGATTACAGGGGCCTTCAGCATTGTGATGACAAGTGTCATGGAACCTTGTGATGACTAGGCCATGGAACATTGTGATGGCAGGGGTCATGGTGCATTGTTATGACAGAGGTAATGGAGCATTGTGATGAGAAGGGCATGGAACATTGGTCTGAAATGTTTCATGGATTATTGTGATGAGAGTGGGCATGGAGCATTGTGATGACAAGGGTACGGAACACTATGATACATGGGTCATGCAGGATTGTAATGACAAGGGCATGGAGCATTGCAATGAGAAGGGCATCGAGCATTGTGATGACAAGTGTCATGGAGCTTTGTGATGACAAGGGCATAGAGCAATGTTATGAGAGGGTTCATGGAGCATTGTGATGACAACGGCATGGAGCATTGTGATGCCAAGGGTCATGGAGTTTTGTGATGAGAAGTCATGGAGCATTTTGATGACAAGGGCATGGTGCATTGTGATGAGAAGTGCAGGGAGCATTTTGATGACCGGGCCATGCAGCAATTTGATGAAAAGTGTAATGGAATATTTTGATGGCAGGTGTTATAGAACATTGTGATGTCAGGGGTCTTGGAGCTTTGGGATGAAAAGGATCATGGAGCATTTTGATGACAGGGGTTATGGAACATTGTGATGTCAGGGGTCATGGAACATTGTGATGATAAGGGGATGTAGCAGTGTGATGACAGGGTCATGGAACATTGTGATTCCAGGGGTGAGGGTGTATTGTGATGACTAGTCATGGAACACTGTGATATTTCTGGTGAGAGAGCATTTTGATGAGAAGTGCATGAACCATTGTGATTACAAGGATTATGGAGCATTGCAATGACAAGGTTGTGGACCGTTGTGATGAAATGCGCGTGGAACATTGTGAAGACAATGGTCATGAAGCATTGTTCTGACAAAGACATGGAGCATTGTGATGACAAGGGTCACAGAGAATTGTGATGAAATGTTCATGGAGAATTGTGGTTACAAATGTCACAGAGTCTTGTCATGACGTGGGAATGGACCATTGTGATGACAAACGTTTTGAAGCATTGAGATGACTGGAGTCACGGATCATTGTGATGACAGGGGTTATGGAGCATTGTGATGACATGTGTCATGGAGCATTGTGCTGACAAGCGCATGGAGCATTGTGAAAACAAGGGCATGGAGCATTGTGATGACAAGGGCATGGAACATTGGTCTAATATGTTTCATGGATTATTGTGATGACAGTTGGAATGGCGCATTGTGATGACAAGGACATGGAGCATTGTGATGACAAGGGTCATGGAGCTTTGTGATGACAAGTCATGGACCATTTTGATGACTAGCGCATGGGGCATTGTGATGAGAAGGGCAGGGAGCATTTTGATGACCGGGTCATGCAGCAATTTGATGAAAAGTGTAATGGAACATTTTGATGGCAGGGGTTATAGAATATTGTGTTATCAGGGGTCTTGGAGCTTTCGGATGAAAAGGGTCATGGAGCATTTTGATGACATGGGTCATGGAACATTGTGATGATAAGTGGATGTAGCAGTGTGATGACAGGATCATGGAACACTTTGATTACAGGGGTGAGGGAGTATTGTGATGACTAGTGATGGAACACTGTGATATCTCTGGTGAGAGAGCATTTTGATGAGAAGTGCATGGAGCATTGTGATTACAAGGTTTATGGAGCATTGCAATGACAATGTTGTGGACCGTTGTGATGAAATGCGTGTGGCACTTTGTGAAGACAATGGTCATGGAGCATTGTTCTGACAAAGACATGGAGCATTGTGATGACAAGGGTCACAGAGAATTGTAATGAAAAGTTCATGGATGATTGTGGATAAAAAGGTCACAGAGCCTTGTGATGACACGGGCATGGACCATTGTGATGACAAACGTTATGAAGCATTGTGATGACTGGAGTCACGGAGCATTGTGATCACAGGGTTCATGGAGCATTGTGATGGCATGTGTCAATGAGCATTGTGTTGACAAGCGCATGGCGCATTGTGATGACAAGGGTTATAGAGCTTGTGATGACATGTGTCATGGAGCATTGTGCTGACAAGCGCATGGAGCATTGTGATGACAATTTTCATGGAGCATTGTGTTGAGAAAGGCAAAGAGCATTGTGATGACAAGGGTCAAATAGCATTGTGATGAAAAGTTCATGGATCATTTTGGTTAAAAAGCTCACAGAGACTGATGATGACTAGTGCATGGACCATTGTGGTGACAAAG
This sequence comes from Mesoplodon mirus, assembly GCF_964341445.2. Taxonomy (NCBI): domain Eukaryota; kingdom Metazoa; phylum Chordata; class Mammalia; order Artiodactyla; family Ziphiidae; genus Mesoplodon; species Mesoplodon mirus. The sequence goes on along the minus strand of NW_028295649.1, from coordinate 364,086 downwards.
GTCATGAAGCATTTTGAAGACTGGAGTCAGAGAGCATTGTGATGGCAGGGGTCATGGAGCATTGTGATAACAAGGACATGGAGCATTGTGATGACCAGGGCATGGAGCATTTGTCTAATAAGTTTCAGGGATTATTGCGATGACAGTTGGAATGGCACATTGTGATGTCAAGGGTATGGAGCATTGTGATGGCCAGGACATGCAGTATTGTGAAGACAGATGTCAGGGAGCATTGTGATGACATATGTAATGGCCCATTGTGAAGACAATGGCATGGAGCATTGGGATGCCAAGTGTCATGGAGGATTCTGATGACAAAGGTAATGGAGCATTGTGATGACAATGGCTTGGAGCATTGTGATGAGAAGGGTCAGGGAGCATTGTGCTGACAAGTGCATGGAGAAATGTGATGACAAGGGTCATGGAGCATTCTGATGACAAGCTTGTGGAGTATTTTGATGACAATGGAATGGAGCATTGTGATGAAATGGCATGGGGCATTGTGATGCAAAAGGCATGGAGCCTTTTCGTGACAGGGTTCAAGGAGCATTCTGATGACAAGTGTCAGGGAGCATTGTGATGACAAGTGTATTGAAAATTGTGATGACAAAGGTCTTGGAGCATTGTGATGACAAGGGCATGAAGCAATGTGATCCCAAGGTTCATGTAGGATTGTGATGACAATGGTAATGGAGTATTGTGATGACAAGCGCATAGAGCATTGTAATTGAGAGGTCATTTAGCATTTTGCTGACAAAGGCATGGAGCATTGTGATGACATGTGTCATGGAGCACTGTGATGACAAGCGTCATGGAGTATTGTGAATACACGGGTCATGGAGCATTGGGATGACAAGGGCATGGATCATTGTGATGACAAGTGTCATGGAGCACTGGGCTGAAAATGTTCATGGAGTGTTGTGATGACAGGGGTCATGGAGCATTGTGAAGACTAGGGAATGGAGCACTGTGATGACAAGAATCCCGGATCATTGTGTTGTCAGTTGTCATGGAGTGTTGTGCTGACCGTGGTCATGGAGCATTGTGATGATATTGGCCATGGAGCATTGTGATGAGTAGGTCGTGGAGCACTGGGCTGAAAATGTTCATGGACTATTGTGATGACAGTGGTCATGGAGCATTGTGATGACAAGGGAATGGAGCATGGTGATGACAAGGTCCTGGAGCATTGTGAGGAAAAGACCATGGAGACTTGTGATGACAAGTCTCATGGAGCATTCTGATGAAAAGGGGCATGGAGCATTGTGATTACAGGGGTCTTGGAGCATTGTGATGAAAAGGGCATGGAGCATTATGATGAGAAGACCATGAAGCATTCTGATCACATGCGTCATGGAGCTTTTTGATGACAATCGCATGGATCATTGTGATTACAGGGTTCTTGGAGCATTGTGATGAAAAGGGCATGGATTATTGTGATGCCAAAGGCATGGAGACTTGTCATGACAGGGTTCAAGGAGCATACTGATGACAAGTGTCAGGGAGCATTGTGATGACAAGTGTATTGAGCATTGTGATGACAAAGATCATGGAGCATTGTGAAGAGAAGACCATGGATAATTGTGATGATGAGCGTCATGGGGTGTTGTGATGATAAGTGTTATGGAACATTGTGATCACAAGTGTTTGGAGCATTATGATGACAGAGGTCATGGAGAATATTGATTTCATTGTGATGACAATAGCCTGAAGCATTATGATGATGGGCATGGTGCATTGTGATGGTAGGTTTCATGGAGCATTGAGATGAAAAATGGGCATGGAGCATTGTGATGACAAGGGCATGGAGCATTGTGATAAGAAGGCCATGGAACATTCTGATGACATGCGTCATGGAGCTTTGTGATGACAAGGGCATGGAGCATTGTGATTACAGGGGCTTTCAGCATTGTGATGACAAGTGTCATGGAACCTTGTGATGACTAGGCCGTGGAACATTTTGATGGCAGGGGTCATGGTGCATTGTTATGACAGAGGTAATGGAGCATTGTGATGAGAAGGGCATGGAACATTGGTCTGAAATGTTTCATGGATTATTGTGATGAGAGTGGGCATGGAGCATTGTGATGACAAGGGTACGGAACACTATGATACATGGGTCATGCAGGATTGTAATGACAAGGGCATGGAGCATTGTGATGAGAAGGGCATCGAGCATTGTGATGACAAGTTTCATGGAGCTTTGTGATGACAAGGGCATTGAGCAATGTGAAGAGAGTGTTCATGGAGCATTGTGATGACAATGACATGGAGCATTGTGATGCCAAGGGTCATGGAGCTTTGTGATGACAAGTCATGGAGCATTTTGATGACAAGGGCATGGTGCATTGTGATGAGAAGTGCAGGAAGCAATTTGATGACCGGGCCATGCAGCAATTTGATGAAAAGTGTAATGGAACATTTTTATGGCAGGTGTTATACAACATTGTGATGTCAGGGATCTTGGTGCTTTGGGATGAAAAGGATCATGAAGCATTTTGATGACAGGGGTTATGGACCATTGTGATATGAGGGGTCATGGAACATTGTGATGATAAGGGGATGTAGCAGTGTGATTACAGGGTCATGGAACATTGTGATTATAGGGGTGAGGGAGTATTGTGATGACTAGTCATGGAACAGTGTGATATCTGTGGTGAGAGAGCATTTTGATGAGAAGTGCATGGAGCATTGTGATTACAAGGTTTATGGAGCATTGCAATGACAAGGTTGTGGACCGTTGTGATGACATGCGTGTGGCACATTGTGAAGACAATGGTCATGGAGCATTGTTATGACAAAGACATGGAGCATTGTGATGACAAGGGTCACTGTGAATTGTGATGCATAGTTCATGGAGCATTGTGGTTACAGAAGTCACAGAACCTTGTGATGACACGGGCATGGATCATTGTGATGACAAACGTTATGAAGCATTGTGATGACTGGAGTCAGAGAGCATTGTGATGACAGGGGTCCTGGAGCATTGTGATGACGTGTCATGGAGCATTGTGCTGACAAGCGCATGGAGCATTGTGATGACAAGGGTCATGGAGCATTGTGCTGAGAATGGCATAGAGCATTGTGATTACAAGTTTCAAAGATCATTGTGATGAAATATTCATGGATCATTTTGGTTAAAATGCTCACAGAGAGTGATGATGACGAGGGCATGGACCATTGTGGTGACAAGGTCATGAAGCATTGTGATGACTGGAGTCACAGAGAATTGTGATGGCAGGGGTCATGGAGCATTGTGATAACAAGGGCATGGAGCATTGTGATGACCAGGGCAAGGAGGTCATGGATCATTTTGATTTCAAGGAGCATGGAGCATTGTGAGGACAAGGGCATGAAGCAATGTGATCCCAAGTTTCATGGAGGATTGTGATGACAATGGAAATGGAGTATTGTGATGACAAGCGCATAGAGCATTGTAATGACAATGTCATGTAGCATTTTGCTGACAAAGGCATGCAGCATTGTGATGACATGTGTCATGGAGCACTGTGATAACTAGCGTCACGGAGCATTGTGAATACAGGGGTCATGGAGCATTGGGATGACAAGGGCATGGATCATTGTGATGATAAGGGTCATGGAGCACTGGGCTGCAAATGTTCATGGAGTGTTGTAATGACAGGTGTCATGGAGCACTGTGATGACTATGGAATGGAGCATTTTTATGATAAGAGTCGTGGATCATTGTGTTGTCGGGTGTCATGGTGTGTTGTGATGACAGTGGTCATGGAGCATTGTGATGATATTGGCCATGGAGCATTGTGATGAATAGGTCTTGGAGCATTGGGTTGAAAATATTCATGGATTATTGTGATGACAGTGGTCATGGAGCATTGTGATGAGAAGGGAATGGAGCATGGTGATGACAAGGTCCTGGAGCATTGTGATGAGAAGACCATGGAGACTTGTGATGACAAGTCTCATGGAGCATTCTGATGAAAAGGGGCATGGAGCATTGTTATTACAGGGGTCTTGGAGCATTGTGATGACTAGGGCATGGAACACTGTGATACATGTGTCATGGGTCATGGAGGATTGTGATGACAAGTCATGGAGCATTGTGATGACAAGGGCATGGAGCATTGTGATGACAGGAGCATGGAGCATTTGTCTGACAAGTTTCATAGATTATTGTGATGACAGTGGACATGGTGCATTGTATTGACAAGGGCATGGATCACTGTGAAGAGAAGGTCATGGTGTATTGTGAAGACAGGTGTCAGGGAGCACTGTGATGACATATGTCATGGTCCATTGCGATGACAATGGTAGGGAGTACTGTGATGCCAAATGAAATGGAGGATTGTGATGACAAATAAAATGGAGCATTGTGATGACTGGGGCTTGTAGCATTATGATGACAATGGCCATTGAGAATTTTCATGACAATGTCGTGAAGTGTTGTGATGACAAGTTCCTTGAGCATTGTGATGACAAAACCATGGAGCCTTGTGATGACAAGTCTCATGGAGCATACTGATGAAAAGGGTCTTGGAACATTATGATGACAAGGGCATGGAGCATTTTGAGGAGAAGACCAAGGAGCATTCTGATGGCATGCGTCATCGAGCTTTGTGATGACAAGGGCATGGAGCATTTTGATTACATGAGTCTTGGAGCACTGTGATGAAAATGCCATGGATCATTGTGATGAAATAGGCATGGAGCCTTGTCATGACAGGGTTCAAGGAGCATACAGACAACAAGTGTCAGGGAGCATTTTGATGACAAGTGTATTGAGCATTGTGATGAAATCGGCATGGATCATTGTGATGAAATAGGCATGGAGCCTTGTCATGACAGGGTTCAAGGAGCATACAGACAACAAGTGTCAGGGGGCATTTTGATGACAAATGTATTGAGCATTGTGATGACAATGGTCATGGACCATTGTGATGAGAAGACCATGGATAATTTTGATGACGAGCGTCATGGTGCACTGTGATGACAAGTGTTTTGGAATATTGTGATCACAAGGGTTTGGAGCATTGTTATGACAGAGGTCATGGAGCGTTTTGATTTCATTGTGATGACAATAGCATTAAGCATTATGATGATGGACATGGTGCACTGTGATGACAGGTTTCATGGATCATTGAGATGAAAATGGGCATAGAGCATTGTGATTACAGGGTTCTTGGAGCATTGTGATGAGAACGGTCATGGAGCTTTGTGATGACAAGGCCATGGAACATCGTGATGGCAGGGGTCATGGAGCATTGTTATGACAGTGGTAATGGAGCATTGTGATGGCAAGGGCATAGATCATTGTGATGTGAAGGCCATGGAGCATTCTTTTGACGTGTCATGGAGCTTTGTGAAGACAAGGGCATGAAGCAATGTGATGAGAGCGTGCATGGAGCATTGTGAAGACAATAACATGGAGCACTGTGATGCCAAGGGTCATGGATCTTTGTGATGACAAAGGTCATGGAGCATTTTGATGGCAAGGGCGTTGTGCACTGTGATGAGAAAGGCAGGGAGCATTCTGATGACAGGGTCTTTGAGCAATTTGATGAAAAGTGTCATGGAACATTTTGATGACAGGTGTTATGGAATATTGTGATGTCAGGGGTCATCGAACATTGTGATGATAAGTGCATGTAGCATTGGGATCACAGGAGTGACGGAGTATTGTCACAAATTGTGATGTAGCATTGTGATATCAGTGGTGAGAGAGCATTTTGATGAGAAGTGCATGGATCATTGTGATGACAAATTTTATGGAGCATTGTGATGACAAGATTGTGAAGCACTGTGATGACAAGCACATGGTGCATTGTGATGACATGTGTCATGGAGCATTGTGCTGCCAAGCACATGGAGCATTGTGATGACAAGTGTCAAAGAGCATTGTGATGAAAAGTTCATGGAACGTTGTGGTTAAACAGGTCACAGAGACTGTTGATGACCAGGGCATGGACCATTGTGATGACAAAGGTCATGAAGCATTGTGATGCTTGGAGTCACGGAGCATTGTGATGACAGGTGTCATGGAGCATTGTGATACCAAGGGCATGGAGCATTGTGATGACAAGGGCATGGAACATTGGTCTAATATGTTTCATGAATTATTGTGATGACAGTTAGAATGGCGCATTGTGATGACAACGGCATGGAGCATTGTGATGACCAGGCCAAGCATTATTGTGAAGACAGGTGTCAGCGAGCATTGTGATGACATATGTCATGGCCCATTGTGATGACAATCGCATGGAGCATTGTGATGCCAAGTGTCATGGAGGATTCTGATGACAAAAGTAATGGAGCATTGTGATGACAATGGCTTGGAGCATTGTGATGACAAGGGTCAGGGAGCATTGTGCTGACAAGTGCGTGGAGAATTGTAATGACAATTGTCATGGAGCATTCTGATGACAAGCTTGTGGAGTATTTTGATGACAATGGCATGGATCATTTTGATGAAAACGGCATGGGGCATTGTGATGAAAATGGCATGGAGCCTTTTCGTGACAGGGTTCAAGGAGCATTCTGATGACAAGTGTCAGGGAGCATTGTGATGACAAGTGTATTGAAAATTGTGATGACAAAGGTCATGGAGCATTGTGATGAAAAGGTCATGGAGTATTGTGATGACAGGCATCATGGAGCGTTGTGATGACAAGTGTTATGGAACATTGTGATCACTAGGATTTGGAGTATTGTGATGACAGAGGGCATGGATCATTTTGATTTCAAGGAGCATGGAGCATTGTGATGACAAGGGCATGAAGCAATGTGATCCCAAGGTTCATGGAGGATTGTGATGACAATGGAAATGGAGTATTTTGATGACAAGCGCATAGAGCATTGTAATGGAAAGGTCATGTAGCATTTTGCTGACAAATGCATGGAGCATTGTGATGACATGTGTCATGGAGCACTGTGATGACAAGCGTCACAGAGCATTGTGAATACAGGGGTCATGGAGCATTGGGAAGACAAGGGCATGGATCATTGTGATGACAAGAGTCATGGAGCACTGGGCTGAAAATGTTTATGGAGTGTTGTGATGACAGGGGTCATGGAGCATTGTGATGCCTAGGGAATGGAGCATTGTGATGACACGAGTCCCAAATCATATTGTTGTCAGTTGTCATGGAGTGTTGTGATAATAGTGGTCATGGAGCATTCTGAAGATATTGGCCATGTAGCATTGTGATGTGTAGGTCGTGGAGCATTCGGCTGAATATATTCATGGACTATTGTGATGAGAGCGGTCATGGAGCATTGTGATGACAAGGGAATGGAGCATGGTGATGAAAAGGTCCTGGAGCATTGTGAGGAGAAGACCATGGAGACTTGTGATGACAAGTCTCATGGAGCAATCTGATGAAAAGGGGCATGGAGCATTGTGATTACAGGGGTCTTGGCGCATTGTGATGACAAGGGCATGGAACATTATGATGAGAAGGACAAGAAGCTTTCTGATGAAATGCATCATGGAGCTATTTGATGACAAGGGCATGGATCATTGTGATTACAGGGATCTTGGAGCATTGTGATGAAAAGGGCATGGATTTTTGTGATGACAAAGGCATGGAGCCTTGTCATGACAAGGTTCAAGGAGCATACTGACGACAAGTGTCAGGGAGCATGGTGATGACAAGTGTATTGAGCGTTGTGATGACAAAGATCATGGAGCATTGTGAAGAGAAGACCATGGATAATTGTGATGATTAGCGTCATGGGTTGTTGTGATGATAAGTGTTATGGAACATTGTGATCACAAGTGTTTGGAGCATTATGATGACAGAGGTCATGGAGAATATTGATTTCATTTTGATGACAATAGCCTGAAGCATTATGATGATGGCCATGGTGCATTGTGATGGCAGGGTTCATGGAGCATTGAGATGAAGGGGTGCATGGAGCATTGTGTTTACAAAGGTCTTGGAGCATTGTGATGACAAGGGCATGGAGCATTGTGATGAGAAGGCCATGGAAGTTTCTGATGAAATGCGTCAATGAGCTTTGTGATGAAAAGGCCACGGAACATCGTGATGGCAGGGGTCATGGGGCATTGTTATGACAGGGCTAATGGAGCATTGTGATGGCAAGGGCATGGAACATTGTAATGACAAGGCCATGGAGCATTCTGAAGACGTGTCATGGAGGTTTGTGAAGACAAAGTCATGGAGCAATGTGATGAGAGCGTTCATGGAGCATTGTGATAACAATGACATGGAGCATTGTGATGCCAAGGGTCATGGATATTTGTGATGACAAAGGTCATGGAGCATTTTGATGGCAAGGGCGTTGTGCATTGTGATGAGAAGGGCAAGAAGCATTCTGATGACAGGGTCATGGAGCAATTTGATGAAAAGTGTCATGGAACATTTTGATAACAGGTGTTATGGAACATTGTGATGTCAAGGGTCATCGAACACTGTGATGATAAGTGCATGTAGCATTGTGATGAAAGGAGTCATGGAACATTGTGATGACAGGGGTGAGGGAGTATTGTGACACAGAGTGATGTATCATTGTGATATCAGTGGTGAGAGAGCATTTTGATGAGAAGTTCATGGAGCATTGTGATGACAAATTTTAAGGAGCATTGTGATGAGAAGATTGTGGAGCACTGTGATGGCAAGCGCATGGTGCATTGTGATGAAATGTGTCATGGAGCATTGTGCTGACAAGTGCATGGAGCATTGTGATGACAAGGGTCAAAGAGCATTGTGATGAAAAGTTCATGAAGCATTGTGGTTAAAAAGGTCACAGAGACTGTTGATGACGATGGCATGGACCATTGTGATGACAAAGGTCATGAAGCATTGTGATGACTGGAATCACGGAGGTTTGTAATGACAGGGATCATGGAGCATTGTGATAACAAGGGCATGGAGCATTGTGATCACAAGGGCATGTAACATTGGTCTAATAATTTTCATGGATTATTGCTATTACAGTTGGAATGGCACATTGTGATGACAAGGGAATGGAGCATTGTGATGACCAGGTCATGCAGTATTGTGAAGACAGGTGTTAGGGAGCATTGTGATGACGTATGTAATGGCCCACTGTGATGACAATGGCATGGAGCACTGGGATGCCAAGTGTCATAGAGGATTCTGATAACAAGGTAATGAAGCATTGTGATGACAATGGCTTGGAGCATTGTGATGACAAGGGTCAGGGAGCATTGTGCTGACAAGTGCATGGAGAATTGTGATGACAAGGGTCATGGAGCATTCTGAGGACAAGCTTGTGGAGTATTTTGATGACAATGGCATGGAGCAGTGTGAAGAAAACGGCATGGCGCATTGTGATGAAAAAGGCATTGAGCCTTTTCGTGACAGGGTTCAAGGAGCATTCTGATGACAAGTGTCAGGGAGCATTGTGATGACAAGTGTATTGAGAATTGTGTTGACAAAGGTCATGGAGCATGGTGATGAAAAGTGCATGGAGTATTGTGATGACAGGTATCATGGAGCGTTGTGATGACAAGTGTTATGGAACAATGTGATCACAAGTGTTTGGAGCATTGTGATGACAGAGGTCATGGATCATTTTGATTTCAAGGAGCATGGAGTATTGTGATGACAATGGCATGAAGCAATGTGATCCCAAGTTTCATGGAGGATTGTGATGACAATGGAAATGGAGTATTGTGATGACAAGCGCATAGAGCAGTGTAATGACAAGGTCATGTAACATTTTGCTCACAAAGGCATGGAGCATTGTGATGACATGTGTCATGGAACACTGTGATGACAAGTGTCACGGAGCATTGTGAATACACGGGTCAAGGAGCATTGGGATGACAAGGGCATGGATCATTTTGATGACAAGTGTCATGGAGCACTGGGCTGAAAATGTTCATGGAGTGTTGTGATGACATGGGTCATGGAGCATTGTGATGACTAGGGAATGGATCAATGGGATGACAAGAGTCCCAGATCATTGTGTTGTCAGGTGTCATGGAGTGTTGTGATGACAGTGGTCAAGGAGAATTGTGTTGATATTGGCCATGGAGCACTGTGATGAGTAGTTCGTGGAGCATTGGGCTGAAAATATTCATGGATTATTGTGATGACAGGGGTCATGGAGTGTTGTGATGACAGTGGTCAAGGAGAATTGTGTTGATATTGGCCATGGAGCACTGTGATGAGTAGTTCGTGGAGCATTGGGCTGAAAATATTCATGGATTATTGTGATGACAGGGGTCATGGAATATTGTGATGACAAGGGAATGGAGCATGGTGATGACAAGGTCCTGGAGCATTGTGATGAGAGTAGCATGGAGACTTGTGATGACAAGTCTTATGGAGCATTTTGATGAAAAGGGGCATGGAGCATTGTGATTACAGGGGTCTTGGAGCATTGTGATGACTAGGGCATGGAGCATTGTGATGAGAAAGCCATTGAGCGTTCTGATGACATGCGTCATGGAGTTTTCTGATGACAAGGGCAAGGAGCATTGTTATTACAGGGATCTTGGAGCATTGTGATGAAAAGGGCATGGATCATTGTGATGAAAAAAGCATGGAGCCTTGTCATAACAGGGTTCAAGGAGCATACTGACGACAAGTGTCAGGGAGCATTGTGATGACAAGTGTATTGAGCATTGTGATGACAAAGATCATGGAGCATTGTGATGAGAAGGCCGTGGATAATTGTGAAGATGAGTGTCATGGGGTTTTTTGATGATAAGTGTTATGTAACATTGTGATCCCAAGGGTTTGGAGCATTTTGATGACAGATGTCATGGAGAATATTGATTTCATTGTGATGACAATAGCCTGAAGCATTATGATGATGGGCATGGTGCATTGTGATGACACGGTTCATGGAGCATTGAGATGAATAGGGGCATGGAGCATTGTGATTACAAGGGTCTTGGAGCATTGTGATTACAAGGGCATGGAGCCTGGTGATGAGAAGGCCATGGAACATTCTGATGACATGCGTCATGGAGCTCTGTGATGACAAGGGCATGGAGCATTGTTATTTCAGTGGTCTTGAGCATTGTGATGACAAGTGTCATGGAACCTTGTGATGACTAGGCCATGGAACATTGTGATGGCAGGGGTCATGGTGCATTGTTATGACAGGTGTAATGGAGCATTTTGATGAGAAGGGCATGGAATATTGGTCTGAAATTTTTCATGGATTATTGTGATGAGAGTGCGCCTGAAGCATTGTGAGGACAAGGGCACGGAACAGTATGATACATGGGTCATGCAGGAATGTAATGACAAGGGCATGGAGCATTGTGATGAGAAGGGCATCGAGCATTATGATGACAAGTGTCATGAATCCTTCTGATGACAAGGGCATTGAGTAATGTAATGAGTGGTTTCATGGAGCATTGTGATGACAATGACATGGAGCATTGTGATGCCAAGCGTCATGGAGCTTTGTGATGACAAGTCATGGAGCATTTTGATGACAAGGGCAAGATGCATTGTGATGAGAAGTGCAGGGAGCATTTTGATGACCGGGTCATGCAGCAATTTGATGAAAATTGTAATGGAATATTTTGATGGCAGGGGTTATAGAACATTGTGATGTCAGGGGTCTTGGAGCTTTGGGACGAAAAGGGTCATGGAGCATTTTGATGACAGGGGTTATGGAACATTGTGATGTCAGCATTCATGGAACATTGTGATGATAAAGGAATGTAGCAGTGTGATGACAGGGTCATGGATCATTGTGATTACAGGGGTGAGGGAGCATTATGATGACTATTGACTGAACACTGTGATATCTCTGGTGAGAGAGCATTTTGACGAGAAGTGCATGGAGCATTGTGATTACAAAGTTTATGGAGCATTGCAATGACAAGGTTGTGGACCGTTGTGATGAAATGTGCGTTGCATATTGTGAAGACAATGGTCATGGAGCATTGTTCTGAGAAAGACATGGAGCATTGTGATGACAACGGTCAAAGAGAATTGTGATGAAAATTTCATGGAGCATTTTGGTTACAAAGGTCACAGAGACTTGTGATGACACGGGCATGGACCATTGTGATGACCAACGTTATGAAACATTGTGATGACTGGAGTCACGGAGCATTGTGATGACAGGGGTCATGGAGCATTCTGATGACATGTGTCATGGAGTATTGTGCTGACAAGCGCATGGAGCATTGAGATGACAAGGGTCATGGAGCATTGTCCTGAGAAAGGCATAGAGCATTGTGATGACAAGGGTCAAAGAGCATTGTGATGAAAAGTTCATGGAGCATTTTGGTTAAAATGCTCATAGAGCCTGATGATGACGAGGCATGGACCATTGTGATGACAAAGGTCATGAAGCACTGTGATGACTGGAGTCACAGAGCATTGTAATGGCAGGGGTCATGGAGCATTGTGATAACAAGGGCATGGAGCATTGTGATGATGAGGGCATGGAGCATTGGTCTAATAAGTTTCATGGATTATTGCGATGACAGTTGGAATGGCGCATTGTGATGACAAGTGCCATTGAAAATTTTCTTGACAAGTTCGAGAAGCTTTGTGATGACAAGGTCCTGGAGCATTGTGATGACAAAACTATGGTTGCCTTGTGATGAAAAGTCTCATGGAGCATACTGATGAAAAGGGGCATGGAGCATTGTGATTACAGTTGTCTTGGAACATTGTGATGACAAGGGCATGGAGCACTGTGAGGAGAAGACCAAGGAGTATATTGATGGCATGCATCCTTGAGCTTTGTGATGACAAGGGCATGGAGCATTTTGATTATATGTGTCTTGGAGCATTGTGATGAAAAGGGCATGGATCATTGTGATGAAAAAGGCATGGAGCCTTGTCATGACAGGGTTCAAGGAGCATACAGACAACAAGTGTCAGGGAGCATTTTGATGACAAGTGTATTGAGCATTGTGATGACAAGGGTCATGGAGCATTTTGCTGAGAAAACATAGAGCATTGTGATGACAAGTGTCAAAGAGCATTGTGATGAAAAGTTCATTGAGCATTGTGATGACAATGAAATGTAGCATTGTGATTCCAAGGCTCATGGATCTTTGTGATGACAAAGGTCATGGAGCATTCTAATGGCACGGGCATTGTGCATTGTGATGAGAAGGGCAGGGAGCTTTTTGATGACAGGGTCATGGAGCATTTTGATGAAAAGGGTCATGGAGCATTTTGATGACAGGTGTTATGGAACATTGTGATGGCAGGGGTCATCGAACATTGTGATTATAAGTGCATGTATCATTGTGATGACAGGAGTCATAGAACATTGTGATGACAGGGGTGAGGGGGTATTGTGACAAATAGTGATGTAGCATTGGGATATCAGTGGTGAGAGAGCATTTTGATGAGAACTGCATGGAGCATTGTGATGAGAAGTTTTATGCAGCATGGTGTTGAGAAGTTTGTGGAGCACTGTGATGACAAGCGCATGGTGCATTGAGATGACATGTGTCATGAAGCATTGTGCTAACAAGCGCATGGAGCATTGTGATGACAAGTGTCATGGAGCATTGTACTGAGAAAGGCATAGGGCATTGTGATGTCAAGGGTCAAAGGGCATTGTGATGAAAACTTCATGGAGCATTGTCGTTAAAAAGGTCACAGAGACTGTTGATGACGAGGACATGGACAATTGTGATGACAAAGTTCATGAAGCATTGTGATGACTGGAGTCACGGAGCATTGTGATGACAGGGGCCATGGAGCATTGTGATAATAAGGGCATGGAGCATTGTGATAACAAGGGCATGGAGCATTGTGATGACAACGGCATGGAGCATTGGTCTAATAAGTTTCAAGGATTCTTGCGATGACAGTTGGAATGGCGCATTGTGATGACAAGGGCATGGAGCATTGTGATGACCCGGTCATGCAGTATTGTGAAGACAGGTGTCAGGGAGAATTGTGATGACATATGTAATGGCCCATTGTGATGACAATGGCATGGAGCATTGTGATGCCAAGTATCATGGAGGATTCTGATGACAAAGGTAATGGAGCATTGTGATGACAATGGCTTGGAGTATTGTGATGACAAGGGTTATGGAACATTGGGCTGAAAATGTTCATGGAGTATTGTGATGACAGGTGTCATGGAGCATTGTGATGACTAGGGAATTGAACATTGTGATGACAAGAGTCCCGAATCATTGTGTTGTCAGGTGTCATGGAGTGTTATGATGACAGTGGTCATGGAGCATTGTGACGATATTGGCCAATGAGCATTGTGATGAAAAGACCTTGGGTAATTGTGATGTCGAGCATCATGGAGCACTGTAATGACATGGGGCATGAAGCATTGTGATGACAGGTGTCAGGGAGCACTGTGATGACAGGGGTCATGGAGCATTGTGATGACAAGGGCATGGAGCTTTGTGATGATATGTGCATGGAGCATTGTGATGACAAGTGCATGGAACATTGCAATGTCAAGTGGATGGAGAATTGTGATGACAAGAGCATGTAACATTTTGATGAGAAGTGTCATGTAGCATTGTGATGACAAGGACGTGGAGAATTGTGATGACAAGGGACATGAAGCATTGTGATAACCCGGGCATGGTGCATTGTGATGACAGGGGACATGGAGCATTATTATGAGAACGGCCATGGTGCATTCTGACATAAGATATCACTTATGAAAGGAATGTAAACATGGCTACATATGAACTGATTTAGGGAAGAGAACAGAGTCTCAGATTTAGAAAACAATCTAACGCTTGCTTAAGGGGAAAGAGAGGTGTGGAGATGCACAAAACATAAGATTGATATTAGTACAGGTACCGTTCCATAATCCAAAAACAGAAGAGACAAGCCCTACTCCTTCCTCAGTGAACGGACCTCAACATCCTTATTCCCCGCAGAGAAATATATCTGACTAGTAAGGATTTTAAAACCTATGTATTGATATGTCTCCGTAAGGGAACCAAGTGTGTCTAGAACGACATAAACATGGCAGTGAGAATCAGCTCAAACCCAGTATAAAAATGAATTTCAAAACAAAACATATAAACAGTAAAATTCTTACACAATACCTTCAGGGGTTCTGATGAAACCTGGAATGACCCTATCTACAATGACAGCTGGATGTGGCATAAGGCTGGTCACTTGGGACTGAGAGGATTGGTGAGATTGGGTGAAAAAATGCAGACCCTTTAAAGCAATAATGCCTGCCACCCATTCCATGGTTCCCAACTCTCCAGGTAGAAGGGAATATCACTACAGTTATAACGTGTATGGGAACCTAGAGAATGGAAACCAGCTGATGGTGAAAGGTTTCTAAAACTCTACATGTACTCCAGTTTGACATTCCAACTGCTTTACTATCAATCTCCCAACTTGGAAAGTCAGCCACTATAACCTCCTGGTTCGCACAGTTGGCAAATTGTGCACAGGATATAAGGGAAGAGAGAGAACCAATGAGAGAGTAGCTGTAGGCATTTGGACGGCCACATGTCTCTCTAATTTCCCGTCACAAAGAGGAATTAACCAAAGTCTCAGCCTGCCCCCCAGAACCAGTATAAGTCTAGAAGCAAAACTGTTGATTTGCGGTCAGCTCACAAAAACGCGAGTTGAAAAATGGAGCTCAGGGCCACAGCAATTCACTAACCTGCAGAGTTATAAAGGACTACTCGCTGCCAAAAATCTGTTGAGGGAAAGCCACGAGGCGGAAGGGAAAATGAGGAAGAATGGCATGAAACAGATTTCAAGAGGTACATTGGAATCGCCTTTAAACACAGGAAAAGCATTACAACTACGAAAATTATGGAAATGGCCATAAAGGGCATATGGGTTTTCACGTGAATATATTCAGGAGAAAACGCATATGCCCTTTTTGGACAAGCAAGCAAGCGGGCAATGCAAATCAGCAATACAAAGAAGTATCACTTCCCACCGGTCAAAAGGGACATCCGCAAAAAGTGTAAAAACCAGAAAGGCAAGACAGGCCCTGGAGAACAGGGAGCCTTGTTATGCTGACGGGCGGGATGTAAATTGCCAACTGCCTCTCTGGAGGAGTGCATTGTGTTCCCTAAAACAAGTAAACAACAGAGCTACAGAGCCAAGGGCACTTCCAGTCTAGGGAATATACCTTGGGAAAACTGAAAATAAATAAGACAGATCGACACCAAAATTCAGGGCTGCACTGCTTAAAAAAACCTCAACTTGGTTACACCTTAAATATCCCAGGAAAGATAAAAATGGTTCAAGAAATTGTGGTACTTACGTACGATGGAATATCCCTCAGCCATGAAATCAATGTCATAAGGCCAGTAGCAGCAAAATGAGTGGATATAGGTACAATAATTCTAAGTGAAATAAGTCACACAGAAAAAGAAACTTATCATAAGATATCACTTATGAAGATCCTGTAAACATGGCTACACATGAACTGAGTTAGGAAAGAGAAGAGAGACTCACATTTAAAAAACACGCTTATGCCTGCTTAAGGGGGAAGGAGAGGTGGGGTGATGCATAAAATCAGAGTTTGATATTAGTACAGGTACCTTTCCAAAAACCAAATACGGAATAGACAAGACCTACACCTTCCTCAGTGAAAGGGACTCAACACCCCATATTCACCACAGAGTAATATATCTTACTAGTATGAATCTTAAAACGTATGTATTGATATGTCTCCGAAAGGGAATCAAGTGTGTCTAGACTGGCATAAACATGACAGTGAGAATCAGCTCAAACCCACTATAAAAAGGAATTTCAAAAACAAAACAAAAAAACAGCGAAATTTCTTACAATTCCTTCAAGGTCTCTGATGAAACCTGAAATGACCCTATGTACAATGACAGATGGATGTGGCATAAGGCTGGATACTTGGGACTGAGAGGATTGGTGAGATTGGGTGAGCAAATGCAGACCCTTTAAAGCAATAATGAGAGGCACCCATTTCATGGGTCCCAACTCTCCAGGTTGAAGGGAATATTACTACAGCTATAACATGTACGGGAAACCTAGAGAATGGACACACAGTGAATATGAAAGGTCACTAAAATTCAACTAATAGTCCCTCTCCTGGTGCTCCGGTTTGACTTTCCAACTGCTTTACTATCAATCTCCCAACTTGGAGAGACAGCCCCTTTAACCTCCTGGTTCTCACAAGTTGCCAGTTTGGCAGAGGATGAAAGGGAAGAGGGAGAACCAATGAGAGAGTAGCTGTTAGGCATTTGGATGGGAACATGTCCCTCTAATTTCCCGGCCGGAAGAAGAAATAACCAAAGTCTCAGCCACCCACCGGACACCAGTATAGGTCCTGAACCAAAGTTTGGACTTGCATTCAACTCACAAAAAAAGGGGTTGAAAAATGTAGCTCAGGGGAACAGCAATTCAGAAACTGGCAGAGAAATACAGGACAACTATTGTCCAAATATCTGTTTAATGGAAGGCAACGAGGCAGACTTGAAAGTGAGGCAGAATAGCAGCAAACAGATTTCAAGAGGTACGTTGGAATCACCTTTAAAGCACAGGAAGAAGGGCACAACTTCGACAATGATGCACTTGGCCAAAAAGGGCGTATTCCTTTTCTCCTGTATATATTCAGGAGAAAACGAATATGCCATTTTTGGCCATCCAGCAAGCGGGCAATGCAAATCTGCACTACAAAGAATTATCACCTCCAACCAGTCAAAAGGGATATCTGCAAAATGTGTAAAATGCAGAAAGGCAAGACAGCCCCTGGAGAACTGGGAGCCTTGTTATGCTGATGGGCGGGACGTAAATTGACAACTGCCTCTTTGGAGGAGTGCATTGTGTTCCCCAAAACAAGTAAACAACAGAGCTACAGAGCCAAGGGCACTTCCAGCCTAGTGCATATACCTTGGGAAAACTGAAAATCAATAAGACAGAGCCACCCCCCAAATTTAGGGATGTACTGCTTACAAGAACCTCAACTTGTGTACATCTTAAATATCCCAGGAAAGATAAAAATGGTTCAAGAAATTGGGGTACATATGTACGATGGAATATCCCTCAGCCATGAAATCAATGTCATAAGACCAGTAGCAGCAAAATGAGTGGATTTAGGTACGATGATTCTAAGTGAAATAAGTCACAGAGAAAAAGAAACTTATCATAAGATATCACGTATGAGGGTCCTGTAAACATGGCTACACATGAACTGAGTTAGGAAAGAGAACAGAGTCTCACATTTAGAAAAAACTCTTATGCCTGCTTAAGGGGGAAGGAGAGGTGCGGTGATGCATAAACCCAGAGTTTGATATTAGTACATGTACCTTTCCAAAAATCAGATATGGAATAGACAAGACCTACACCTACCTCAGTGAAAGGCACTCAAAACCCCATATTACCTGCAGAGTAATATATCTGACTAGTAAAAATCTTATAACCTATTTATTGATATGTCTCCATGAGGCAATCAAGTGTTTCTAGACTGGCATAAACATGGCAGTGAGAATCAGCTCACACCCTCTATAAAAAGGAATTTCAAACACACACAAAAAAGAGGAAATTCTTTACAATTTCTTCAGGGTCTTTGACGAAACCTGGAATGACCCTATCTACATCGACAGATGGATGTGGCATAAGGCTGGACACTTCGGACTGAGAGGATTGGTGAGATTGGGTGAGCAAATGCAGACACCTTAAAGCAATACTGTGTGGCACCCATTCTATGGGTCCCAACTCTCCAGGGTGAAGGGAATATTACTACAGATATAACATGTATGGGAAACCTAGAGAAAGTACACTCTGTGAATACAAAAGGTTTCTAAAACTCAACTAATAGTCCCTCTGCTGGTGCTCTGGTTTGACTTTCCAACTGCTTTACTATCAATCTCCCAACTTGGAGAAACAGCCCCTTTAACTTCCTAGTTTGCCCAGGTTGCCAATTTGGCAGAGGATGAAAGGAAAGAGGGAGAATCACGGAGAGATTAGCTGTTAGGCGTTTGGACGGTCACATGTCACTCTAATTTCATGTCAGGAAGGAGAATTAACCAAAGACTCAGCCAAGCACAGTAAACCAGTATAGGTCGTGAAGCACTATTTTGGAATTGCGTTCAGCTCACAAAAACGAGTTCAAAAAAGGAGCTCAGGGGCACAGCGATTCACAAACAGGCAGAGTAATAAAGGACAACTATCATCCAAAAATCTGTTGAGTGAAGGCAACGAGGCGGAATTGAAAGCGAGGCAGAATAGCAGGAAACAGATTTCAAGAGGTACGTTGGAATTGCCTTGAAAGAACAGGTAGAGGAAACAACTTTGTCAATGATGCACTTGGCCAAATAGGGCATATGCATTTTCTCCTGAATATAATCAGGAGAAATCACATACGTCCTTTTTCGCCAAGCAATCATGCGGGCAATGCAAATCTGCACTACAAAGAAGTATCACTTCCCACCGGTCAAAAGGGACATCCACAAAATGGGTAAAAACCAGAAAGGCAAGACAGGCCCTGGAGAACAGCGAGCCTTGTAATGCTGATGGGCGGGATGTAAACTGCCAACTGCCTCTATGAAGGAGTGCATTGTGTTCTGTAAAAGAAGTAATCAACAGAGCTACAGAGCCAAGGGCACTTCCAGTATAGGGAATATACCTTGGGAAAACTGAAAATCAATAAGACAGAGCCACCCCAAAATTTAGGGCTGCACTGCTTACAAGAACGTCAACTTGGGTACACTTTAAGTATCCCAGGAAAGATAAAAATGGTTCAAAAAATTGTGGTACTTACGTATGATGGAATATCCCTCAGCCATGAAATCAATGTCATAAGACCAGTAGCAGCAAAATGAGTGGATTCAGGTATGATGACTCTAAGTGAAATAAGTCACACAGAAAAAGAAATGTATCATAAGATATCACTTATGAAGATCCTGTAAACATGGCTACACATGAACTGAGTTAGGAAAGAGAACAGAGTCTCACATTTAGAAAACATTCTTATGCCTGCTTAAGGGGGAAGGAGAGGTGGGGTGATGCATAAAACCAGAGTTTGATATAAGCACAGGTACCGTTCCAAAAACCAACTATGGAATAGACAAGACGTACCTATACCTTCCTCAGTGAAAGGGACTCAAAAACCCATATTTCCCGCGGAAGAATATATCTGACTAGTAAGAATCTTAAAACCTAAGTATTGATATGTCTCCGTAAGGGAATCAAGTGTGTCTAGACTGACATACACATGGCAGCGAGAAGCAGCTCAAACCCACTATAAAATGGAATTTCAAAAAAAAAGAAAAAAACAGGGAAATTCTTTACAATTCCTTCAGGGTCTCTGATGAAACCTGGAATGACCCTGTCTAAATTGACAGCTGGATGTGGCATAAGGCTGGACACTTGGGACTGAGAGGATTGTTGAGATTGTGTGAGCAAATGCAGACCCTTTAAAGCAATAATGCATGGCACCCATTCCATGGGTCCCAACTCTCCAGGTTGAAGGGAATATTACTACAGCTAAAACATGTACGGGAAACCTAGAGAATGGACACACTGTGAATACGAAAGGTTTCTAAATCTCAACGACTATTCCCTCTCCTGGTGCTCCGGTTTGACTTTCCGACTGCTTTACTATCAATCTCCCAACTTGTAGAGACAGCCCCTTTAACCTCGTGGTTCTCACAGGTTGCCAATTTGGCAGAGGATGAAAGGGAAGAGGGAGAACCAATGAGAGAGTAGCTCTTAGGCATTTGGAGGGGCATATGTCATTTTAATTTCCTGGCAGGAAGAAGAATTAACCAAAGTTGCAGCCACCCACCGGGAACCAGTATAGGTCCTGAACAAAAATTTTGGACATGCGTTCAGCTCACAAAAAACGAGTTGAAAAATTGAGCTCAAGGGCACAGCAACTCACAAACTGGAAGAGTAATAAAGGACAACTATCATCCAAAAATCTGTTGAGGGAAGGCAACGAGGCAGACTTGAAAGCGAGGCAGAAGAGTAGAAAACAGATTTCAAGAGGTACGTTGGAATCACCTGTAAAGCACAGGAAGAGGGGCACAACTTCGAGAATGATACACTTGGCCAAAAGGGGCGTATGCATTTTCTCCTGAATATATGCAGGAGAAAACACATACGCACTTTTTGGCCTAGCAAGCAAGTGGGCAATGCAAATCTGCAATAAAAAGAAGTATCACTACCCACCGGTCAAAAGGGACATCCACAAAATGTGTAAAAACCAGAAAGGCAAGACAGGCCCTGGAGAACATGGAGCCTTGTTATGCTGATGGGCGGGATGTAAATTGCCAACTGCCTCACTGGAGGAGTGCATTGTGTTCCCTAAAACAAGTAAACAACAGAGCTACAGAGCCTAGGGCACTTCCAGTCTAGGGAATATACCTTGGGAAAACTGAAAATCAATAAGACAGTGCCACCCCCAAATTTAGGGCTGCACTGCTTACAAGAACCTCAACTTGGGTACACGTGAAATATCCCAGGAAAGATAAAAATGGTTCAATAATTGGTGCTACTTATGTACGATGGAATATCGCTCAGCAATGAAATCAATGTCATAAGACCAGTAGCAGCAAAATGAGTGGATTCTGGTACGATGATTCTAAGTGAAATAAGTCACACAGAAAAAGAAGCTTATCATAAGATATCACTTATGAAGATCCTGTAAACATGGCTACACATGAACTGAGTTAGGATAGAGTACAGAGTCTCACATTTAGAAAACACTCTTATGCCTGCTTAAGCGGGAAGGAGAGGTGGGGTGATGCATAAAACCAGAGTTTGATATAAGCACAGGTACCGTTCCAAAAACCAACTATGGAATAGCCAAGACCTACCTATACCTTCCTCAGTGAAAGGGACTCAAAATCCCATATTTCCTGCAGAGGAATATATCTGACTAGTAAGAATCTTAAAACCTATGTATTGATATGTCTCCGTATGGGGAACAAGTGTGTCTAGACTGGCATACACATGGCAGTGAGAATCAGCTCCAACCCATTATAAAAAGGAATTTCAAAAACAAAACAAAAAAACAGGGAAATTCTTTACAATTCCTTCAGGGTCTCTGATGAAACCTGGGATGACCCTGTCTACAATGACAGCTGGATGTGGCATAAGGCTGGACACTTGGGACTGAGAGGTTTGGTGAGATTGGGTCAGCAAATGCAGACCCTTTAAAGCAATAACGCATGGCACCCATTCCATGGGTCCCAACTCTCCAGGTTGACGGGAATATTACTACAGCTGTAACATGTACGGGAAACATAGAGAATGGACACACTGTGAATACAAAAGTTTTCTAAAACTCAACGAATAGTCCCTCTCCTGGTGCTCCGGTTTAACTTTCCAACTGCTTTACTATCAATCTCCCAACTTGGAGAGAGAGCCCCTTTAACCTCCTGGTTCGCACAGGTTGCCAATTTGGCAGAGGATGAAAGGGAAGTGGGAGAACCAATGAGAGAGTAGCTGTTAGGCATTTGGACGGGCATATCTCACTCTAATTTACTGGCAGGAAGAAGAATTAACCAAAGTCTCAACCAGCTACCGGTAACCAGTATAGGTCCTGTACCATAATTTTGGACTTGCATTCAGCTCACAAAAAACGAGTTGAAAAATGGAGCTCAGCGACAGAGCAATTCAGAAACTGGCAGAGTAATAAAGGCCAACACTCGTCCAGAAATCTGTTGAGGGAAGACAATGAAGCGGACTTGAAAGTGAGGCCGAATAGCAGGAAACAGATTTCAAGAGGTACGTTGGAATCGTTTGTAAAGCACAGGAAGAGCGGCACAACTTCCACAATGATGCACTTGGCCAAAAATGCGTATGCATTTTCTCCTGAATATATGCAGGAGAAAACGCATACGCCATTTTGGCCAAGCAAGCAAGCGGGCAATGCAAATCTGCACTACAAAGAAGTATCACTTCCCAACGGTCAATAGGGACATCCACAAAATGTGTAAATACCAGAAAGGCAAGACAGGCCCTGGAGACACGGAGCCTTGTTATGCTGATGGGCGGGATGTAAATTGCCAACTGCCTCACTGGAGGAGTGCACTGTGTTCCCTAATACAAGTAAACAACAGAGCTACAGAGCCAAGGGCACTTCCAGTCTAGGGAATATAACTTGGGAAAACTGAAAATCAATAAGACAGAGCCACCCCCCAAATTTAGGGCCGCACTGAAAAAAGAACGTCAAATTCGGTACACATTAAATATCACAGGAAAGATAAAAATGTTTCAAAAAATTGTGGAACTTACGTACGATGGAGTATCCCTCAGCCATGAAATCAATGTCATAAGACCAGTAGCAGCAAAATGAGTGGATTCAGGTACGATGATTCTAAGTGAAATAAGTCACACAGAAAAAGAACCTTATCATAAGATATCACTTATGAAGATCCTGTAAACATGGCTACAAATGAACTGAGTTAGGAAAGAGAACAGAGTCTCACATTTAGAAAACACTCTTATGCCTGCTTAAGAGGGAAGGAGAGGTGGGGTGATGCATAAAACCAGAGTTTGATATAAGCACATGTACTGTTCCAAAAACCAAATATGGAATAGAGAAGACCTACCCATTCCTCAGTGAAAGGATTCAACACCCCATATTTCCCGCAGAGGAATATATCTGACTAGTAAGAATCTTAAAACCTATGTATTGATATGTCTCCGTAAGGGAATCAAGTGTGTCTAGACTGGCATAAACATGGCAGTGAGAATCAGCTCAAACCCACTATAAAAAGGAATTTCAAAAACAAAACCAAAAAACAGGCAAATTCTTTACAATTCCTTCAGGGTCTCTGATGAAACCTGGAATGACCCTATCTACAATGACAGCTGGATGTGGCATAAGGCTGGACACATGGGACTGAGAGGATTGGTGAGATTGGGTGAGCAAATGCAGACCCTTTAAAGCAATAATGCATGGCACCCATTCCATGGGTCCCAACTCTCCAGGTTGAAGGGAATATTACTATAGCTATAACATGTATGGGAATCCTAGAGAATGGACACACTGTGAATACGAAAGGTCTGTAAAACGCAACGAATAGTCCCTCTCCTGGTGCTCCGGTTTCACTTTCCAACCACTTTACTATCAATCTCCCAACGTGGAGAGAGAGCACCTTTAACCTCCTGTTTCGCACATGTGGCCAATTTCGCAGAGGATGAATGGGAAGAGGGAGAACCAATGAGAGAGTAGCTATTAGGCATTAGGACGGGCATATGTCACTCTTATTTCCCGGTAAGAAGAAAAATTGACCAAAGTCTCAGCCACCCACTGGGAACAAGTATAGGTCCTGAAACAAAATAAAGGACTGGCGTTAAGCTCACAAAAAAACGAGTTAAAAAAAGGAGCTATAGGGCAGAGCAATTCACAAACTGGCAGAGTAATAAAGGACAACTATCATCCAAAATCTGTTAAGGGAAGGCAACGAGGTGAACTTGAAAGTGAGGCAGAATAGCAGGAAAAAGATTCCAAGAGGTACGTTGGAATCGCCTTTAAAGCACAGGAAGAGGGGCACAACTTCAACAATGATGCACTTGGCCAAAAAGGGCGTATGCGTTTTCTCCTCAGTATATTCAGGAGAAAACGAATACGCCCTTTTTGGCCAAGCAAGCAAGCGGACAATGTAAGTCTGCACTACAAAGAAGTATCACTTCCCACCGGTCCAAAGGGACATCCACAAAAAGGGTAAAAACCAGAATTTTAAGACAGGCCCTGGAGAACAGGGAGCCTTGTTATGCTGATGGGCGGGATGTAAATAGCCAACTGCCTCACTGGAGGAGTGCATTGTGTTCCCTAAACCAAGTAAACAACAGAGCTACAGAGCCAAGGTCACTTCCAGTCTAGGGAATATACCTTGGGGAAACTGAAAATCAATAAGACAGAGCTATTCCAAAATTTAGGGCTGCACTGCTTACAAGAACCTGAACTTGGGTACACCTTAAATATCCCAGGAAAGATAAAAACGGTTCAAAAATTTATGTTACTTACATAAAATGGAATATCCCTCAGCCATGAAATCAATGTCATAAGACCAGTAGCAGCAAAATGAGTGGATTCAGGTACGATGATTCTAAATGATATAAGTCACACAGAAATAGAAACTTATCATAAGATATCACTTAGGAAGACCCTGTAAACATGGCTACACATGAACTGAGTTAGGAAAAAGAAGAGAGTCTCACATTTAGAAAACACTCTTATGCCTGCTTAATGGGGAAGGAGAGCTGGGGTGATGCATAAAACTAGAGTTTGATATAAGCACAGGTACTGTTCCATAAACCAACTATGGAATAGACAAGACCTACACCTTCCTCAGTGAAAGGGACTCAAAACCCTATATTTCCCACAGAGGAATATATCTGATTGGTAAGAATTTTAAAACCTATGTATTGATATGTCTCCGTTAGGGAATCAAGTGCTTCTAGACTGGCATAAACATGGCAGCGAGAATCAGCTCAAACCCACTATAAAAAGGAATTTGAAAAACAAAAAAATAAAGGGATATTCTTTACATTTCCTTCAGTGTGTCTGATGAAACCTGGAATGACCCTATCTACAATGAGAGCTGGATGTGGCATAAGGCTGGACTTATGGGACTGAGAGGATTGGTGAGATTGGGTGAGCAAATGCAGACCCTTTAAAGCAATAATGCATGACACCCATTCCATGGGTCCCAACTCTCCAGGGTGAAGGGAATATTACTACAGCTATAACATGTACAGGGAACCTAGAGAATGGACACACTGTGAATATGAATGGTTTCTAAAACTCAATGAATAATCCCTCTCCTGGTGCTCCAGTTTGAATTTCCAACTGCTTTACTATCACTCTCCCAATTTGGAGAGACAGCCCCTTTAACCTCCTGGTTCCCACACGTTTCAAATGTGGCAGAGGATGAAATGGAAGAGGGAGAACCAATGAGAGAGTAGCTGTTAGGCATTTGGACGGGCACATGTCACTCTAATTGCCCGGCAGGAAGAAGAATTAACCAAAGTCTCAGCCACTCACCGGGAAACAGTATAGGTCCTGAACCAAAACTTTGGACTTGCATTCAGCTCACAAAAAACGAGTTGAAAAATGGAGCTCAGGGGCAGAGCAATTGACAAACTGGCAGAGTAATAA
Organism: Mesoplodon mirus; assembly: GCF_964341445.2. Lineage (NCBI taxonomy): Eukaryota > Metazoa > Chordata > Mammalia > Artiodactyla > Ziphiidae > Mesoplodon > Mesoplodon mirus. Next base: position 338,076 of record NW_028295649.1, on the reverse strand, counting down.
AGGCCAACTATCGTCCAGAAATAGGTTGAGGGAAGGCAACGAAGTGGACTTGAAATTCAGGCTGAATATCAGGAAACAGATTTCAAGATGTACGTTGGAATCGTCTGTAAAGCACAGGAAGAGGAGCACAACTTCGACAATGATGCACTTGGCCAAAAAGGGCATATGCATTTTCTCCTGAATATATGCAGGAGAAAACGCATACGCCCTTTTTGGCCAAGCAAGCAAGCGGGCAATGCAAATCTGCACTAAAAAGAAGTATCACTTCCCACCATTCCAAAGGGACATCCACAAAATGGGTAAAAACCAGAAAGGCAAGAGAGGCCTTGGAGAACAGGGAGCCTTGTTATGCTGATGGGCGGGATGTAAGTTGTCAACTGCCTCTCTGGAGGAGTGCATTGTTTTCCCTAAAACAAATAAACAACAGAGCTACAGAGCCAAGAGCACTTCCAGTCTAGGGAATATACCTTGGGCAAACCGAAAATCAATAAGACAGAGCCAGTCCATAATTTAGGGCAGCACTTCTTACAAAAACCTCAACTTGTCTACACCTTAAATATCCCAGGAAATATAAAAATGGTTCAAAAAATTGTGGTACTTACGTACGATGGAATATCCCCCAGCCATGAAATCAATGTCATAAGACCAGTAGCAGCAAAATGAATGGATTCAGGTACGATGATTCTAAGTGAAATAAGTCACACAGAGAAAGAAACTTATCATAAGATATCACTTATGAAGTTCCTGTAAACATGGCTACACATGAAGTGACTTAGGAAAGAGAAAAGTGTTTGATATTTAGAAAACATACTTATGCCTGCTTAAGGAGGAAGGAGAGGTGGGTTGATGCATTAAACCAGATTTTGATATTAGTTCAGGTACCGTTCCAAAAAACAAATAGGGAATAGAAAAGAACTACCCCTTCCTCAGTGAAAGGGACTCAACTCCCCATATTCCATGCAGAGGGATATAACTTACTAGACAGAATCTTAAAACCTATGTATTGATATGTCCCCATAATGGAATCAAGTGTGTCTAGACTGGCATAAACATGGCAGTGAGAATCAGCTCAAACACACTATAAAATGGAATTTCAAAAAGAAAACAAAAAAACAGGGAAATTCTTTTCAATCCCTTCAGGGTCTCTGATGAAACCTGGAATGACCCTATGTACAATGACAGCTGAATTTGGCATAAGGCAGGACACATGGGACTGAGAGGATTGGTGAGATTGGGTAAGCAAATGCAGACCCTTTAAAGCAATAATGCATGAATCCCATTCCATGGGTCCCATGTCTCCAGGTTGAAGGGAATTTTACTACAGCTATAACATGTACGGGAAACCTAGAGAATGGACACACTGTGAATACAAAAGATCTCTAAAACTCAACGAATACTCACTCTCCTGGTGCTCCGGTTTGACTTTCCAACTGCTTTACTATCAATCTCCCAACTTGGAGAGACAGCATCTTTAACCTCCTGGTTCGCACAGGTTGCCAATTTGGCAGAGGATGAAAGGGAAGAGGGAGAACCAATGAGAGAGTAGCTGTTAGGCATTTGGACGGGCATATGTCACTCTTATTTCCCGTGAGGAAGAAGAATTAATCAATGTCTCAGCAACCCACTGGGAGCAAGTATAGGTCTTGAACCAAAATATTAGACTTGCATTCAGCTCACAAAAAACTAGTTAAATAATGGAGCTCAGGGGCACAACAATTCACAAACTGCCAGAGTAATAAAGGACAACTATCGTCCAAAAATCTGTTGACGGAAGGCAACTAGGTGGACTTGAAAGCGAGGCAGAATAGCATGAAACAGATTTCAAGAGGTACGTTGGAATCCCCTTTAAAGCACAGGAAGAGGGGCAAAACTTCGACAATGATGCACTTAGCCAAAAAGGGTGTGTGTGTTTTCTCCTGAATATATTCAGGAGAAAACGCATACGCCCTTTTTGGCCAAGCAAGCAAGCGGGCAATGCAAATCTGCACTACAAAGTAGTATCACTTCCCACCGGTTAAAAGGGACATCCACAAAATGGGTAAAAACCAGAAAGGCAAGACAGGCCCTGGAAAACAGGGAGTCTTGTTATGCTAATGGGCGGGATGTAAATTGCCAACTACCTCTCTGGAGGAGTGCATTGTGTTCCCTAAAACAAGTAAACAACAGAGCTACAGAGCCAAGGGCACTTCCCGTCTAGGGAATATACCTTTGGAAAACTGAAAATCAATAAGACAGAGCCAACCCAAAATTTAGGGCTGCACTGCTTACAAGAACCTCAACCTGGTTTCACCTTAAATATCACAGGAAAGATAAAATTGGTTCAAAAAACTGTGGTACTTACGTACGATGGAATATCCCTCAGCCATAAAATCAATGTCACAGGACCAGTAGCAGCAAAATGAGTGGATTCACGTACGATGATTCTAAGTGAAATACGTCACACAGAAAAAGAAGCTTATCATAAGATATCACTTATGAAGATCCTGTAAACATGGCTACACATGAACTGAGTTAGGAAAGAGAACAGAGTATCACATTTAGAAAACACACTTTTGCCAGCTTAAGGGGGAAGGAGAGGTGGGTTGATGCATAAAATCAGAGTTTGATATAAGCACAGGTACCGTTCCAAAAACCAACTATGGAATAGACAAGATCTACCTACAACATCCTCAGTGAAAGAGACTCAAAATCCCATATTTCCCGCAGAAGAATATATCTGACTAGTAAGAATCTTAAAACCTATGTATTGATATGTCTCTGTAAGTGAATCAAGTGTGTCTAGACTGGCATAAACATGGCAGCAAGAATCAGCTCAAACCCACTATAAAAATGAATTTCAAAAACAAAACAAAAAAACAGGGAAATTCTTTACAATTCCTTCAGGGTCTCTGTTGAAACCTGGAATGACCCTATCTTCAACGACAGCTGGATGTCCCATAAGGATGGACACATGGGACTGAGAGGATTGGTGAGATTGGGTGGGCAAATGCAGACCCTATAAAGCAATAATGCATGGCACCAATTCCATGAGTCCCAACTCTCCAGGGTGAAGGGAATATTACTACAGCTATAACATGTACGGGAAACCTAGAGAATGGACACACTCTGAATAAGAAAGGTCTCTAAATCTCAACGAATAGTCCCTCTCCTGGTGCTCTGGTTTGACTTTCCAACTGCTTTACTATCAATCTCCCAAACAGAAGAGACAGCACCTTTAACCTCCTGGTTCGCACAGGTTGCCAATTTGGCAGAGGATGAATGGGAAGTGGGAGAACCAATGAGAGAGTAGCGGTTAGGCATTTGGACGGGCACATGTCACTCTTATATCCCGGGAGGAAGAAGAATTAACCAAAGTCTCAGCCACCCACCGAAAACAAGTATAGGTTCTGAAAAAAAATATTGAACTTGCGTATAGCTCACAAAAAACGAGTTACAAAATGGAGCTCAGAGGCTCAGCAATTCACAAACTGGCAGAATAATGATGGTCAACTATGGTCCAAAAATCTTTTGAGGGAAGGCAACGAGGCGGACTTGAAAGTGAGCGAGAATAGCAGGAAACAGATTTCAAGAGGTACGTTGGAATCACCTTTAAAGCACAGGAAGAGGGGCACAACTTCGACAATGATGCACTTGGCCAAAAAGGGACTATGTGTTTTCTCCTGAATATATTCAAGAGAAAACGCATAGGCCCTTTTTGTCCAAGCAAGCAAGCGGGCAATGCAAATCTGCACTACAAAGAACTATCACTTCCCACCAGTCAAAAGCGACATCCACAAAATGGATAAATACCAGAAAGGCAAGACAGGGCCTGGAGAACAGGGAGCCTTGTTATGCTGATGGGTGGGATGTAAATTGCCAACTGTCTCTCTGGAGGAGTGCATTGTGTTCCTTAAAACAAGTAAACAACAGAGCTACAGAGCCAAGGGCACTTCCAATCTAGGGAATATACATTTGGAAAACTGAAAATCAATAAGACAAAGCCATCCCAAAATTTAGGGCTGCACTGCATAAAAGAACATCAACTTGGGTACACCTTAAGTATGCCAGGAAACATAAAAATGGTTCAGAAAATTGTGGTACTTACATATGATGGAATATCCCTCAGCCATGAAATCAATGTCATAAGACCAGTAGCAGCAAAATGAGTGGATTCAGGTACGATGATTCTAAGTGAAATAAGTCACACAGAAAAAGAAGCTTATCATAAGATATCACTTATGAAGATCCTGTAAACATGGCTACACATGAACTGAGTTAGGAAAGAGAACAGAGTCTCACATTTAGAAAACCTTCTTATGCCTGCTTAAGGGGAAGGAGAGGTGTGGTGATACATAACACCAGAGTTTGATATAAGCAGAGGTACCGTTCAAAAAACCAAATAAGGAATAGACAAGACCTACACCTTACTCTGTGAAAGGGACTCAAAACCCCATATTCCCCACAGAGTAATATATGTGACTAGTAAGAACTTTAAAACCTATGTATTGATATGTCTCCATAAGGGAATCAATTGTGTCTAGAATGGCATAAACATGTCAGTGAGAATCAGCTCAACCCCACTATAAAATGAAATTTCAAAAACAAAACAAAAAAACATGGAATTTCTTTACAATTCCTTCAGGGTCTCTGATGATTTCTGGAATGACCATGTCTACAACGACATCTGGATGTGGCATAAGGCTGGACACTTGGGACTGAGAGGATTGGTGAGATTGGGGGAGCAAATGTAGACCCTTTAAAGCAGTACTGCATGGCACCATTCCATCAGTCCCAACTCTCCTGGTTGAAGGTAATATTACTATAGATATAACAAGTAAGGGAAACTTAGAGAATGGACACACTGTGAATACAAAATGTTTCTACAACTCAACAAATAGTCCCTCTCCTGGTGCTCCGGTTTGACTTTCCAACTGCTTTACTATCAATCTGCCAACTTGGAGAGACAGCCCCTTTAACCTCTTGGTCCGCAAAGGTTGCCTATTTGGCAAAGGATGAAAGAAAAGAGGGAGAACCAATGAGAGAGTAGCTGTTAGGCATTTGGACGGGCACATATCACTCTAATTTCCCAGCAGGAAGAAGAATTAACCAAAGTCTCAGCCACCCAGCGGGAACCAGTATAGGTCCTGAATCACAATTTTGGACTTGGGTTCAGCTCACAAAAAACGAGTAGAAAAATCGAGATCAGGGGCACAGCAATTCACAAACTGGCAGAGTAATAAAGGACTACTATCGTCCAAAAATCTGTTGAGGGAAGGCAACGAGGCGGACTTGAAACGAGGCAGAATAGCAGGAAACAGATTTCAAGAGTTACATTGGAATCGGCTTTAAAGCACAGGAAAAGGGACACAACTTCGACAATGATGCACTTGGCCAAAGAGGGCTTATGCGTTTTCTCTTGAATATATTCAGGAGAAAACGCATACACCCTTTTTGGACAAGCAAGCAAGCGGGCAATGCAAATCTGCACTACAAAGATGTATCACTTCCCACTGGTCAAAAGGGACATCCTCAAAATGTGTAAAAATCAGAAAGGCAAGACAGGCCCTTGAGAACAGGGAGCCTTTTTATGCTGATGGGCGGGATGTAAATTGCCAACTGCCTCTCTGGATGAGTGCATTGTGTTCCCTAAAACTAGTAAACAATAGAGCTACAGAGCCAAGGGCACTTCCAGTCTAGGGAATATACATTGGGAAAACTGAAAATCAAAAAGACAGAGCCTCCCCAAAATTTAGGGCTGCACTGCTTACAAAAACGTCAACTTTGGTACACTTTAAATATCCCAGGAAAGATAAAAATGGATCAAAAAATTGTGGTACTTACGTACGATGGATAATCCCTCAGCCATGAAATCAATGTCATAAGGCCAGTAGCAGCAAAATGAGTGGATTCAGGTACGATGATTCTAAGTGAAATAAGTCACACAGAAAAAGAATCTTATCATAAGATATCACTTATGTAGGTCCTGTAAACATGGCTACACAGGAACTGAGTTAGGAATGTAATAGATTCTCACATTTAGAAAACAATCGTATGCCCGCTTAAAGGGGAAGGAGAGGTGGGGAATGCATAAAACCAGAGTTTGATATTAGTACAGCTACCATTCTAAAAACCAAATACAGAATAGTTATTACCTACACCTTCTTAAGTGAAAGGGACTCAACCCCGCATATTCCCCGCAGAGGAATATATCTGACTAGTAACAATCTTAAAACCTATGTACTGATATGTCTCCAAAAGGGAATCAAGTGTGTCTAGACTGGCATAAACATAGCAGTGAGAATAAGCTCAAACCCACTCTAAAATGGAATTTCAAACACAAAACAATAAAACAGGGACATTCTTTACAATTCTTTCAGGGTCTCTGATGAAACCTGGAATGACCCTATCTACAATGACAGCTGGATGTGGCATAAGGCTGGACGCTTGGGACTGAGAGTATTGGTGAGATTGGGTGAGCAAATGCAGACCCTTTAAAGCAATAATGTGTGGCACCCATTCCATGGGTCCCAACTGTCCAGGTTGAAGGGTATATTACTACAGCTATAACATGTACGGGAAACCTAGAGAATGGACACACTGTGAATACGAAAGGTTTCTAAAACTCAACTAATAATCCCTCTCCTGGTGCTCCAGTTTCACTTTCCAACTGCTTTACTATCAATCTGCCAACTTGGAGAGACAGTCCCTTTAACCTCCTGGTTCGCACAGTTGCCAATTTGGCAAAGATGAAAGGGAATAGGGAGAACAAATGAGAGAGTAGATGTTAGGCATTTGGACGGGTATATGTCACATTAATTGCCCGGCAGGAAGATGAATTAACCAAAGTCTCAGCCATGCGCCGGGAACCAGTATAGGTCCTGAACCAAAATTTTGGACTTGCGGTCTGCTCACAAAAAACGAATTTAAAAATGGAGCTCAGGGGCACAGCAATTCAGAAACTGGCAGAGTAATAAAGGACAACTATCGCCCAAAAATCTGCTGAGGGAAGGCAACAAGGCGGACTTGAAAGCGAGGCAGTATAGCAGGAAACAGATTTCAAGAGGTATGTTGGAATCGCCTTTAAAGCACAGGAAGAGGGGCACAACTTCGACAATGATGCACTTGCCCAAAAAGGGCGTATATATTTTCTCCTGAATATATGCAGGAGAACACGCATACACCCTTTTTGGCCAAGCAAGCAAGCGGGTAATGCAAATCTGCACTACAAAGAAGTATCCCTTCCCACTGGTCAAAAGGGACATCTGCAAAATGTGTAAAAACCAGAAAGGCAAGACAGGCCCTGGAGAACAGGGAGCCTTTTTATGCTGATGGGCTGGATGTAAGTTGCCAACTGCCTCTCTGGAGGAGTGCATTGTGTTCCCTAAAACAAGTAAACAACAGAGCTACAGAGTCAAGGGCACTTCCAGTCTAGGAAGTATACCTTGGGAAAACTGAAAATCAATAAGACAGAGCCACCACAAAATTTAGGGCTTCACTGATTACAAGAACCTCAACTTTGGTATACCTTAAATATCCCAGGAAAGACAAAAATGGTTCAAGAAATTGTGGTACTTACGTACGATGGTATATCCCTCAGTCATGAAATCAATTTCATAAGGCCAGTAGCAGCAAAATGAGTGGATTCAGGTACGATGATTCTAAGTGAAATAAGTCACACAGAAAAAGAAACTTATCATAAGATATCACTTATGAAGGTCCTGTAAACATGGCCTCACATGAACTGATTTAGGAATGATACCAGAGTAACGAATCTTATCATAAGATATCACTCATAGCGGGAATGTACACATGGCTACACATGAACTGATTTACAAACACAACGGAGTCACAAATTTAGAAAACAAGCTTCTGCCTGCTTAATGGGAAAGGCGAGGTGGTGTGATGCATAAAATCACAGTTTTAAATTAGCACAGATACCGTTACATAAATCAAGTATGTAATAGACAACACCTAATCCCGCCACAATGAACTGGACTCAACACCCCCTATTCATTGCAAGGAATATATCTGACTCTCAGTATTTTAAAACATATGTATTCTCATGTCTCCATAAAGGAATCATGTGTGTGTATAACGGCATGAACAGAGCACTGAAATTCAGTTAAACCCACTTATAAAAATAAAATTCAAAAGCAAAATGCAAAAACAGCGAAACAGTGAGAAAGTCTTAAAAATTTCGTTCAGGGCCTGTGATGCAACCTGGACTGACCACCTTTACACCCACAGCTGGATGAGACATAAGACTGGACACTTGGGGCTGACAAGATTGCTGAGTTTGTGTGAGCAAAAGAACACCACTTAGAGCAATACTGTGTGCTACCCATTCTAGTGGTCCCAACTCTCTAGGTTTAAGGGAATCTTCCTACAGTTAAAACATGCATGGGAAACCCAGTGGATGGTACACTGTGTAATTGGGAAAGTTTTCTAAAAGGTACCTCATTTTTCCTTTTGTCGTGCTCGGCTTCACCATTCCATCTGCATTACTAAAAATCTCCCCACTTGGAGTGTCAGCGCCTTTACCCTCCTGATATGCACAGTTTGCAAATTGTGCAGAGGATGAACAGGAAGAGGGTGAATAAATGAGAGATTAGCTGTAGGTGTTTGGATGGGCACATGTCACTCTAGTTTCCCACCAGGAAGAAGAATTAACCAAAGGCTCAGCCTGAAGCCGTGGAACCAGACTAGTGCCTAAAGCTATCCTGCGGTATTGCAGCCAGCTCACAAATAGGTGAGTAGAAAAATGGAAATCAGGTGCACAGCAATTCACAAACTTGCAGAGTTATAAAGGACAACTATCATCCAGAAATATATTGAGGAAAGGCAGTGAAGAGGATTTGAATGCAAGGCAGAATTGAAGGAAACAGATTTCAAGAGGTAGATTGGAGTTGACTTTAAAGCACATGAAAAGCGACAGAACTTCGACAATGTTGCCCTTGGCCGAAAAGGGAGTATGTGTATTTTCTTGAATAAATTCGGGAAAAAATGCATATGCCCTTTTTGGCCAAGCAAGCCATCAGGCATTGCAAATCCACACTACATAGAAGTGTCCCTTACCTCCAGTCAAAAGGGCCATCCACAAATAGTGTAAAAACCAGAAATGCAGGAGAGGCCATGGAGAAAAGTGAGCCTGGTTACGCGGATGGTCAGGATGTAAATTGCCAACAGCCTCTCTGGAGAACTGTATGTTGTTTTCTAAAACAGAGCTACAGAGCATAGCACACTTCCACTCATGGGCGTGTATTTTGGGAAAACTAAAAATCCACAACACACAGCCAGCGCAAAGTTTAGGGCTGCTCTGTTTACAAGAACCTCGACTTCGGTACACTTTATATATCCCAGGAAAGGAAAAAAAAATGGATATAGATGTTGTGGTACTTATATACAATGGAATGTCACTCAGACATAAAATCAATGTCATAAGGCCAATAGCAGCATAATGAGTGGCTTTAGGTACGATGATGCTAAGTGAAATGAGCCACAAAGAAAAAGAAACTTATTGTAATATATCACTTATAGAGGAAATGTAAACATGGCTACACATGAACTGAATTTCAAAAGAGAACAGAGTTACACATTTAGAAAACACACTTATGCCTCCTTAAGGGGAAAGGTGACGTGGGGTGATGTGTAAAAGCAGAGTTTGAAATTAGCACAGATCCCATTCCATATACCAAATATGTAATAGACAAGACCTACTCCTTTCTCAATGAACTGGACACAAAACACCCTATTCACTGAAGAGGAATATATCTGACTGGTAATAACCTTGAAACCAATGTATTTATATGTCTCCATAATGGAATCTAGTGTATGTAGATTGGCATAAACACAGATCAATGGAACAGGACAGAAAGCCCAGAGATAAACCTACATACCTATGGCTATCTCATCTATGACAAAGGAGCTAAGGATATACAATGGAGAAAAGACAGTCTCTTCAGTAATTGGTGCTGGGAAAACTGGACCCCTACACATAAAAGAATGAAATTAGAACACTCCATAACACCATACACCAAAATAAACTCTAAATTGATTAGAGATCTAAATATAATACCAGACACTATAAAACACTTAGAGGAAACCATAGGCAGAACACTCTATGACATAAATCACAGCAAGATCCTTTTGGACCCACCTCCTAGAGAAATGGAAATAAAAACAGAAATCAACAAATGGGACCTAATGAAACTTAAAAGCTTTTACACAGTACAGGAAAACATAAACAAGTTGCAAAAACAACCTTCAGAATTGGAGAAAATATTTTCAAATGAAGCAATTGACAAAGGATTAATCTCCTAACTTTACAAGCACCTCATGTAGCGCAATATCACAAAAACAAACAACCCAATCCAAAAACGGGCAGAAGACCTAAATAGACATTTATCCAAAGAAGATATACAGATTACCAAGAAACACATGAAAGGATGTTGAACATTACTAATCATTAGAGAAATCTAAATCAAAACTACCCTGAGGTATCACCTCACAGCAGTCAGAGTGGCAATCATCAAAAAATTCTACAAAACAATAAATGCTGGAGAGGTCTTTATTGGAGAAAAGGGAACACACTTGCACTGTGGGTGGGAATGTAAATTGATATGGGCACTAGGGAGAACAGTACGGAGGTTCCTTTAAATAACTAACAATAGAAGTACCCTATGACACAACAATCCAAGTACTGGGCATTTGCCTTGCGAAAACCATAATTCAAAAAGAGTTATGTAGAAAAATGTTCATTGCAGCTCTATTTACAATAGTCAGGACATGGAAGCAACCTAAGTGTCCATCGAAAGATGAATGTTTAAAGAAGATCTGGCAAATATATACAATGGAGTATTACTCAGCCATAAAAAGAAGCAAAACTGAGTTATTTGTTCTGAGGTGGATGGATTTAGAATCTGTCCTACACAGTGAAGTAAGTCAGAAAGGTAAAAACAAATACTGTATGTTAACAGAGATATACGGAATCTAATTAAGAGAAAAAAAAGATTTTGAAGAACCTAGTGGCAGGACAGGATTAAGGACACAGACATAGAGAAAGGACTTGAGGACACCGGAAGGGGGATGGGTAAGCTGGGACGAAGTGAGAGAGTGGCATGGACATAAATACATTACCAAATGTAACACCGATAGGTACTGGGAAGCAGCCACATAGAACAGGGAGATCAGCTCGGTGCTTTGTGACCACATAAAGGGGTGGGATATGGGGTGTGAGAGGGAGATGCAAGAGGGAGTGTATCTGGTGATATTTGTATATGTATAGCTCATTCATTTTTTTATACAGCAGAAACGAACACTCCATTGTAAATCAATTATACTCCAATAAACGTGTAAAAGGAAAAAAAAAAAAGAAAGCACAGGGATAAACCTACATATCTATGGTCACCTAATCTATGACAAAGGAGGCAAGACTATACAATGGAGATAAGACAGTCTCTTCAATCATTGGTGCTGGGAAATATGGACAGCTACATGTAAAAGAATGAAATTAGAACACTCCCCAACACCATACATAAAAATATATTCAAAATGGATTAGAGACGTTAATGTAAGACCGGATAGTATACAACTCTGAGAGGAAAACTTACGAAGGATACTCTGACGTAAATCACAGCAAGATCTTTTTTGATCCACCTCCTATAGTAATGAAATAAAAAAGAAAACTAAATAGATGGGACCTAATGGAACGTAAAACTTTTGCAAAGCAAAGGAAACTACAAACAAGACGAAAAGACAAACCTCAGAATGGCAGAAAATATTTGCAGACGAATCAATGCACAAATGATTAATCTCCAATATATATAAACAGCTCACGCAGCTCAATATTAATAAAACAAACAACCCAATACAAAAATGGAAGAAGATATTAATAGACATTTCTTCCAAGAAGACATAGAGGTGGCCAGTACGCACATGAAAATCTGCTGAACATCACTAATTATTAGAGAAATGGAAATGGAAACTACAATGAGGTGTCATGTCAAACCTGTTAGAATGGGCATCAACAGAGAATCTACAAACAACAAATGCTGGAGAGGGTATGGAGGAAAGGAACCTTCTTCCACTATTGTTGGGAATGTAAATTGATACAGTCTCTATGGGGAACAGTATGGAGGTTCCTTAAAAAAGTAAAAATAGAATTACCATATAATCCAGCAATCCCACTACTGGGCATATACCCAGAGAAAACCATAAATCAAAAAGACACATTCACCACAATGTTCACTGCAGCACTATTTACAATAGCCAGGTAATGAAAGCAACCTAAGTGCCCACAGACAGACGAATGGATAAAGATGTGGTACATATATACAATGGAATATTTCTCAGCCATACATAGGAATGAAATTGCGTCATTTGTAGAGACCTTAATGGATCTAGAGACTGTCATACGGAGTGAAGTAAGTCAGAAAGAGAAAAACAAGTATTGTATATTAATGCATATATGTGGAACCTAGAAAAATGGTACAGATGAACCGGTTTGCAGGGCAGAGATAGAGACACAGATGTAGAGAACAAACATATGGACACCAAGGGGGAAACGCCATGCGAGGGTGGTGGTGGGATGAATTGGGAGACTGGGATTCACATGTGCACACTTATATGTATAAAATAGATATCCAATAAGAACCTGCTGTATAAAAGAAATAAATTAAAAAAAATAAAAATAAATAGCATTTAATAAAAGAAAACAGAAAAAAAGTATTTCCCTTCACATAGACGTCTTTATATTAATGCATTATTTCCATGTTTATATCTGCAAATTAAAAAAATAGAGGAATAAATAAAATCTACCTTGAACCAAAAAGAAAAAAAAGAAAAAAAAGAAAAAAAAAAAAACAGAACCCACCAGTTATACAGAGGAGAATCGTATCAGGGCACTTGCTCCAGTGGTAAAAAATTCTTAAGTTGGTCAGAGGTGGGAAATCGTCTCCCCTGAAGTCAGCATTGCTCCCCCCGACAAGGAGCATCCTCATTGCAAAGCTGGGGGACTGTGTCGAGGCGTCTGTGAGTAAATGTGAGCTGAGCCCCAGTGTTGCTGCAGCTGAACTCTTCCCACCCTTTCCAGGAAAAACACCTGAATATGTACAAGCACTTGCAAGCCTAGAGGAAGGGCTGTAGAGCCACACCAGCGACAGCACGCAGGCCGACTTGGTGCCTGCAGGCCAGTCAGGATGCTCCTGGACCCAGATGCTCTTCTGGAAGCTTTCCATTTCCCTGCCTGAGATACCCCTCCTGCCACGGCCCCCACTGCTTTTTTACTTCCTCACCTCTGCCTTGGGAGAAATTCCAGGGGCAGGTATGGATGACACATCCTCTTCTTTAGCAGGTGGCAGCCTAGCAACTCCTGCGGAAAGTCCAGCAGAGCCCCACTCACACTGGGCCACCCACAAAGCCACGGCCCCTCACTCCCTACCACCACCCCATCCCCGACACTGCTGACGGGGCAGAGAATATGGCGTCAGGCACAGCTACAGGGGCTCTTGCTGACTGGAGAGGTGTTTATATTGACCTCAACCCAGGCACACCTGGGGAGGGCAGGCAGGCAGTGTCAGGCTGCCCAAATCAGCCAATCCTCACCACTCAGGGGCTCACAGTAGCAGAAAATGAATCTTGTTAACGGGCCAGGCCCAAGGAACAGGTGTGGGCCCTTGAGAGTCAGGCTAGACAAGGGGCTGCAGCTGCGGCTTGTTTTCTTATCATTTTATCTGGTCCATGAGTGGAAAACAACTTCAAGAAGACCCTATCCTAATGAGAGGAACCCAGGAGTCAGGGAGAGGAGTGATGGTGGGTGGAGACAGAGGCCTGGTGCCCTGGCTGCAGTGGAAGTGTCTGGAAGACCAGGCAGAGAGAGACTGCACAGAGTGATAGCCAGGGTCACAGACCTGTCAGAGCTGCTGTTTGTTAGTTCAAGTCCTGCTCTGAGGTGTTCTGTGTCAGCTGTGAGTGACAGGTGAGCTGGGGGTTCTCTGCAAGGTGGGCTATGTGCACAGTTCCTGTGTGTCCAGCCTTGCTTGGGTACCTGCCCAGGGGAGCTCTGTATCCTGGGAAGGGCCTGACTAGGAGAGCCCCATGGGCTGCTGGGTAGCTGCACAGGGGAGCTCCATACCCAGGGAGGGACTTGAACATGAGAGCCCCGTGGGCTGTGGGGATGGGGGGTGCAGCCAAGGTGAGCTCCATATCCTGGGATTGGCCTGACCACGAGAGCCCCATGGGCTGCTGGAGACCTGGTAAAGGATATCAGGTCAGTCAGTGAAGCCACCGAGGACATACATCCAGTAGCTCCTATTTCCTACACCCTGCTGCTCATTCTACCATCCACCAGGCCATGGCATTCTGTATTACACTTCAATGATGTCTTCTTCTGTATTCCATTCATCTCAGAGTCACAAGAATTTTTGGCTTGTGAGTGGCAGGACACAACATGCAACAAAACCAATAATGCTGGGCCGTCCTGCCCCAACCGTACAAAAATCCCCACACCATCATTGGGGAAATGACCTCTAAAGACCTAAAAGTTCTACCTCTGTAAAAGGGAACCCTCCTTCAATATGCAGATGACATTCTGATCGCCAGGCCTACTAAAGACGCCTCTGAACTACCTAGCCAAGAGAGGATAGAAGGTGTCCAAGAAAAAGGCTCAAATATCACAGGCTCAGGTGACATGCCTGGGCTTCAGTCTCACAGATATTCAGAGAAACGCATCCCAGGATAGGGAAGAAGCCATTTTCAGCCTTACCTCTTCTAAAACTAGAAGACAGCTTAGGGGTTCCTGGGGAGGCCAAGGTTTTCTGCATCTGGATCCCTAACTACAGTCTAATAGCTGGGCCTCTACATGAAACACTGACACGAAAAGATGATGATCCTTTTGTATAGAATCCAGAAGCAGCCTTTCAAGAATGGAAAGAGCAGTCAATTCAGACCCTTGCCCAGGAACTCCCTAATTTAGCTAAACCCTTTGACCTTTACATACCCGGTCAATGGTTAATTGCCCTTGGAGCCTTAGTGCAAAAACTGGGACCGCTTGAAATGGAGCAACACAAGAATGCCCTTCAGGTATGATAAACTATGGTCACCAAGGGCTTTACCCACTGACTCATCAGGCCAGGATACTGGGGTATCTAAAAAGCAAGAAATCAGCAGCCCACAAGGCCAGTTCCCTCCTAAGGGAAAAGGACCCCACGTGGTGATCCTAACCACCCATCATGCCCTGAAGTTGCAGGGGTCGCTCTGTGGACACACTGACCTCGAGTGAGGAGGCCCTCCAACTCCAACCTCCAGAGAGACAAATGGGGGCAACGGGCCCCCAAGATGACTCCTGGGACCATCACTTGACCTGGAGTTTCTCTCAGAAAACAACAAGACTGTGCCCCGAAAGAGCAGACTACTGCTTGCAGGACTTACTGCACCCAGAGGGGAGCTAATAAGCTTGGCGGGGGAAACGTATATCACGCTTTCACCATAGAAAACCCTACAGACACGGTGGTGATGGTGGCCAATATGACCGGCAGGACTGCTGGCTACTTCTAGAGGCCGTTGACTCAGTGGACGTCATGGTCCTGGATCACCACTGACCCTGGACTGTGTGGGAGTTGTGCGGGCAAGGTTCTGACACATGGTGCTCTTTGTACATTAATTCAGGGACCTAATTAAAGAAAGCACAGACTACTGGTCAGAGCATCTAGGCTGGCAAAAACCGTCAGCCTAAGGTCGCCAAACAAATGTGGGGTGGGGTGAAACCTGCCACCTCAGCATCTCTGCGCATCTCTTTCCTGGACCCTTAAAGGTCATTAGAATCTATAACACTTCCAATGCTGGTGCTCATGCTGACGAGAAGTGAGGCAGGAGGCCTTAGGACAATCAACCTCACCTGGAGGCTGATGGGGAGACGTTTTGCCCCTCCCCTCAGGTATCAGGTCTGCCACCACAGCTTGAAGCAGTTACAAAAGAGGGGTCTGCACCCTCAACACCCCAAGAATGAGGAACGGAACAAAAAGCAGAGGAGCTGTTCATCTCCGGCAACGTTCATTAAAAATTCCTGGGAGATAAAAAGAGAATCTGGGCAATAAAATAAAGTCTAACCTGCTTTTCCTTTGTGCTTTTTCTAATTTCACGTGTTCCTAGGGTTCCGCATGCAGAGGTCCCACACCCGGCACTTCAGACCCGATTTCCTGGTGCAGAATGGCTGGGTCGACACCTCAGCTAGCGGGCTCACATGCAGTCTCCACGGCATAGAGCCTGAGCTGCAGCCAACCCAGCCCTCGAGAACTCCATCCCCTAACTCCCACTGACGCTGCTGGGATCCCTACACAGCAGCCTAGCCCACAGCCCGTGGGGGACTGCACGCTCTCACCTCTCCATTCTGTTTTCAAAATAATGTTTCCTTTGCTTCTGAAGCAAACTCAGTCTTGATCTCTTGGCTCCAATGACACTGGGCTCGGGGACTCCTGTTGGGGTCCACTCTGGAGGATCAGTAACAGAAATTGAGAACATTGTAACTTCAATGAACAGATGTCAGAGCCAAACTGTAGTTAACATAGAGCAGTGTATAATGCTCGGGTAAAATAAGATGTTTCTAAGACTTACATTTGATATTTCCATCACTTTACTATAAGCAAGTTCAGTGAAGACGTCTGTCTTATTTGTCAGGTCAACATTAGAGAAATGAAGTGATTTATTTCCATGGATGTACATCGAATACTCTTGGCTGAAGCTTCAATCTTGTTTTGAATGCTTTTCCATTGAAAATGATACCACTCTTTCAGCTCCCCCATTTCTGAGAAGTATAAAATCTTATAATTTATTATTACCAAAGGGGAAAGGTAGGAAAAGGGATAAATTAACAGTTTGGGATTAACACATACACACTGCTATGTATAAAATAGATAATCAACAAGGAACTACTGTATAGCACAGGGAACTACACTGAATATTTTGTAATAACCTATAAGGGGAAATAATCTGAAAAAGAAGAGATATTTTTATTGACATCATCTATCAATGACAGATAAAATGTAACCTAAGCAAGGCCCATGGTGAACGCTTCTGAACCTGAAGATTTCAATCATCTAAAGTTTGGGCTCTGCCTATTTCCCAAGGCGTTTAATGGACATACGTGTAGCTGTAGCTTAAAAATTCCCCAGTTTGGGGTACGGGGAGGCACTGATTTGGAAAAATCCCTGGTGTTCTCCTTCCATGCACGGGACCCTTCCTACAGCTAAAACATGCCTGTCACACCTAGAGGATGGTACACCGTTTGATCGGAAAGAGTTTGGAAAAGGCACCTCATCTCCTCATCGCCTGGTGCTCGGGTTCACCCCTCCAGCATATTTCCTAACAATCTCCTCACTTGGGGATATCAGCACCGTCAACATCCTGTTGCACACAGTTTGGAATTTGTCCAGAGGATGAAGCAGAAGGATGAGAAAAACTTAGAGACAAGTCTTAGGTGTTCGGACAGGCACATGCTACTCTAATTTCCAATCTGGAAGACAAATTCATCAAAGGCTAGAATTGCCCACGGAAACAGAATAGGTCTAGAGGAAATCCCGCTGTTTTGTGTCCAGTTTCCAAAAACACAAGTTGAAAAATGGAACTCAGGGGCACCAAAATTCATGAATCTGCAGAGTTGAAAATATCTATTGTTGAAAAATGTCTTGAGGTAAGTCACAGAAAAGGAGTTGTAAGCAAGGGGGTGTGGCAGGAAACAGATTTGAAGAGGTAGAAAGGACTCCCCATTAAAGCACAAGAAAAGGGGCTGAACATCGCCAATGATGCAGTTGGCCCAAAAGGGCGTATGCATTTTTTTCTGAATATATTCAAGTAAAGGCCATACACACATTTTATCCAACCAAACAGGTGGGCACTGGAAATCAATACTACAAAATTTATCACTTCACATCAGTCAGAAGGGCCATCCACATAAAGTGTAAACACCAGAAATGCAGGACAGGGTGAGGAGAAAAGGGAGCCCTGTGAGGCTGATAGTTGAAATGTAATTTGCCAATGGCCACTCTGGAGAAGTGTATTGTGTTTGCTAAAACATCTGAAAACTGAGCTACAGAGCATACTGCACTTGCACTCATGGGCGTATACCTTGGGAAAAACAAAAATGGACAGAAAACAGGCACCCCAACGTTTACCTCATCTCTGATAAAAAGGGCCTCCACTTGGATATAACCTAAATGTCCCTGGAAGGATAAAATTGATAAAAGAGATGGGGTACTTATGTAGAGTGGAATATTACTCATCCCGAAATCAATGAAATAAGGCCAGTTGGAACAACTCTGGAGGAGTTACATACGATCATTCTAAGTGACATATGTCAGAAAGAAAAAGACACATATCATAAGATGTCACTTAAAGGTGGAATCAAACATGGCTACACATGAAATAAACTACAAAACAGAAATATAGTCAAATATGTAGGAAATAGACATAAGGCTGCTAAATGGGAAAGGTGGGGAATGGTGAGGTATTATCCAGGAGGTTGAAATTAGCAAAGATACCATTCCAAGTACCAAATTGAATAACTGACAAGGCCTACACGGTACCTTAAAGAACTGCACTCAGTCCACTCAAGTCACTGGAAAATAATACATATGACTCGTAAGAATCTGAGAAAGAATTTATTGTTGTCTCACAGTACATGAATCAAGTGGATGTACAGCAGCAAAAAACAGAGCTTTGAAAATCAGCTGTAACCAATATAAAAATAAATATAAATATATTTATAAAAACAGTGAGACAAACAAAAATTCTTACAACTTTTGTTGAAGGGCTACGATGTAACATGGATTGAACACATGTAGACCCACAGCAGGATGATATATAAGGCTGGAAGCTATGCACGCTAAGAGATGTTAGAGAGGCTGGGCGAGGAAATGCAGACCTTTTAAAGTAATACTGCCTGGTATCCATTCCATGGGTCCCAAATCGGCAGGTTCAAGGGAATCTTCTGACAGCGAAAACATGCCTGCGAAACCGAGATGAATGTACACCGTGTGCTCAGGAAAGGTGTCTAAAATGCACCTCATTTTTGATCTCCTGGTGCTGGGGTTCGCCATTCCTGCCACATTATTAACAATATCCCCTCTTGGAGAATCAGCACCTTTAACCTCCTGTTTCACACAGTTTGCAATTTGTGCAGAGGATAAATGGGAAGGGGGGAACCAATGAGAGATAAGCTGTAGGAGTTTTGACAGGCACATGTCACTCTAATTTCCCATTAGGAACAAGAATTAACCAAAGGCTCAGCCTGCCTCCTCAGAACCAGAATAGGGCCAGAAGCAATCCAATGGTTTGGCGGCGAGCTCACAATAAAAGCGAGTTGTAAAATGGAGCTCAGGAGCAGACAATTCAAAGACCTGCAAAGATATAAATGATAACCAACGTCCAAAAATATACTCAGGTAAGGCTACGAAGAGGATCTGAATGAGAGGCAGAATTGCAGGAAACAGATTTCAAAAGGTAGATTGTACTCACATTTAAAGCATATGAAAAGCAGCAGAATTTCTAAAATGATGCAGTTGGGCAAAATGGTGTATGCCTTTTTTTCGTGAATATCTTCAGGAAAAAAACACATACAGAGTTTTTGGCCAACCAAGCAAGCGGGTAATGCAAATCCGCACAACAAAGAAGTCTCAATTTCCACTGCTCAGAAAGGCCATCCAAAAAATGTGTACAAACATGAAATGCTGGAGAGGCCATGGAGAACAGGGAGCCTAGTCACGCTGATGGGTGGGGTATAAATATCCAAGAGCCACTCTGAAGAAGTGTATGCTGTTTCCTAAAACATTTAAATTCAAAGCCCCCGAGCAAAGGGGACTTCAACTCATGGACATATAACTTGGGAAGACTAAATATCGACAACACACAGGCACCCCAAAGTTTAGGGCTGCTCTGCATATAAGAACCTCAACTTCGGTACACCTAAAATATCCCAGGAAAAAGAGAAATGCATAAATTACATGTGGTAATTTTGTACAACGGAATATCACTCAGACGTGAAATCAATGTCATAAGGCCAGTAGCAGCATAAAGAGTGGATTTAGGTATGATGATTCTAAGTGAAATTAGTCACACAGAAAAAGAATCTATTCATAAGATATCACTTACAGAGGGAATGTCAACATCACAACACATGAACTGAATTAAGAAAGAGAACAGAGTCTCACATTTAGAAAACACTCTTATGCCTGTTTAATGGGAAAGGAGAGGTGGGGTGATGCATAAAACCAGAGTTTGATATTAGCACAGGTACCATTCCATAAACCAAATAGAGAACAGACGAGACCTACCCCTTCCTCAGTGAACGGGACTGAAACCCCCTATTCCCCACAGAGGAATATATCTGACTTGTGAGAATCTTAAAACCTATGTATTGATTTGTCTTCATAAGGGAATCAAGTGTGTCTACACTGGCATAAACTCATCAGTGAAAATCAGCTCAACCCCATTATAAAAATGAATTTCAAAAACAAACAAAAAAACAGCGAAATTCTTACACAATTCCTTCAGGGGTTCTGATGAAACCGGGAATGACCCTATCTGTAAAGACAGCTGGATGAGACATAAGGCTGGACACTTGGGACTGAGAGGACTGGTGAGATTGGGAGCGAAAATGCAGACCGTTTATAGTACTAATGCATGCCACGATTCCATGGATACCAAATCTCCAGGTAGTAGGGAATATCACTACAGTTATAACATGTATGGGAAACCTAGAGAATGGACACCCTGTGATGGTGAATGGTTTCTAAAAGTCTCCTAATTTTTCCTCTCCTTGTGCTCCAGTTTGGCATTCCAACTGCTTTACTATCAATCTCCCAACTTAGGAGAGCCAGCCCCTATAACCTCCTGGTTCGCACAGTTTGCTAATTGTGCAGAGGATGAAAGGGAAGAGGGAGAACCAATCAGAGAGTAGATGTAGGCTTTTGGAGGGGCACATGTCACTCTAAATTCCCGTCAGGAAGAAGAATTAACCAAACCCTCAGCCACCCGCAGGGAACAGTATAGCCACCCCTGGAACAAGTATAGGTCCTGAAGCAAAATTGTGGATTTGCGGTCAGCTCCCAAAAATGGGATTTGAAAATTGGAGGTCACGGGCACAGCAATTCACAAACCTACAGTTATAAAGGACTACTGTCTTCCAAAAATCTGTTGAGGGAAGGCAACGAAGCTGACTTGAAAATGAGGCAGAATTGCACAAAACATATTTCAAGAGGTAAATTGGAATCGCCTTTAAAGCACAGGAAAAGCATCACAACTTCGACAGTGATGCACTTGGCCAAAAAGGGCGTATGTGTTTTCTCCTGAATATATTTAGGAGAAAATGCATACGAACTTTTTGGACAATCAAGCAAGCGTGCAATGCAAATCCACACTACAAAGAATTGTCACTTCCCACGGGTCAAAAGGGACATCCGAAAATCAGTAAAAACCAGAAAGGCAAGAGGGAGATGCCAAGGGCATGAAGCAATATGATCCAAAGTGTCATGAAGGATTGTGATGACAAGCGCATGGAGCATTGTGATGACAAGATTATGTAGCATTTTGCTGACAAAGGCATGGAGCATTGTGATGACAAGGTTCATGGAGCACTGTGATGACAAGCGTCACGGAGCATTGTGATTACAGGGGTCATGGAGCATTGGGATGACAAGGGCATGGAGCATTTTGATGACAAGAGTCCCGGATCATTGTGTTGTCAGTGTTCATGGATCGTTGTGATGACAGGAGTCATGGAGCATTGTGATGACAGGGGTCATGGAGCATTGTGATGAGAAGGTCAAGGAGCATTGGGCTGAAAACTTTCATGGAGTATTGTGATGACAGGGGCCATGGAGGCTTGTGATGACAAGGTACTGGAGCATTGTGATGAGAAGACCATGGAGACTTGTGATGACAAGTCTCATGGAATATTCTGATGAAAACGGGCATGGAGCATTGTGATTACAGGGGTCTTGGGGCATTGTGATGACAAGGGCATGGAGCATTGGGATGAGATGGTCATGGAACGTTCTGATGTCATGCATCATGGAGCTTTATGATGACAAGGGCATGGAACATTGTGATGAAAAAGGCATGGAGCCTTGTCATGACAGGGTTCAAGGAGCATACTGAGGACAAGTGTCAGGGAGCATTGTGATGACAAGTGTATTGAGCATTGTGATGAAAAAGGTCATGGAGCATTGTGATGAGAAGACCATGGATAATTGTGATGACGAGCGTCATGGGGCGTTGTGATGATAAGTGTTATGGAACATTTTGGTCACAAGGATTTGGAGCATTGTGATGACAGAGATCAAGGAGCATTTTGATTTCATTGTGATGACAATAGCATGAAGCATTTTGATGATGGGCATGGTGCATTGTGATTACAGGGGTCTTGGAGCATTGTGATTAGAAGGGTCATGGAGCCTTGTGATGACAAGGCCATGGAACATCGTGATGGCAGGGGTCATGGAGCACGGTTATGACAGGGTTAAGGGAGAATTGTGATGGCAAGAGCATGGAACACTGTGATGAGAAGGCCATGGAGCCTTCTGATTACATGCGTCATGGAGCTTTGTGATGACAAGGTCATGGAGCAATGTGATGAGAGCGTTCATGGAGCATTGTGATGACAATAACATTGAGCATTTTGATGAAAAGTTCATGGAGCATTGTGGTGACAAATTTCACAGAGCCTTGTGATGATGAGGGCATTGAATTTTGTGGTGACACACGTCATGGAGTCTTGTGATGACGGGACACACGGAGCATTGTGATGACTGGGTCATGTAGCATTGTGATGACAGGAGCATGGAGCATTGGTCTGACAAGTTTTATGCATAATTGTGTTGACAGTGGGCATGGCACATTGTGATGCCAAGGGTCATGGCGCTTTGTGATGACAAAAGTCATGGAGCATTTTGATGATAAGTGCATGGTGCATTGTGATGAGAAGGGCAGGGAGTATTTTGATGACAGGGTCATGCAGCAATATGATGAAAAGTGTATTGGAACATTTTGATGACAGGGGTTATAGAATATTGTGATGTCAGCGGTCATGGAACATTGTGATGATAAAGGGATGTAGCATTTTGATGACAGGGGTCATGGGACATTGTGATTACAGGGGTGAGGGAGTATTGTGACGACTAGTGATGGAACACTCTGATATCTCTGGTGATAGAGCATTTTGATGAGAAATGTACGGAGCATTGTGATTACAAGGTTTATGAAGCTTTGCAATGACAAGTTTCTGGACCGTTGTGATTAAAAGTGAATGGCACATTGTGATGACAAGGGTCATGTAATATTTTTCAGACAAAGGCATGGAGCATTGTGATGACAACAGTCACGGAGCATTGTGATGAAAACGGCATGGGCCATTGTAATGAAAAAGGCATGGAGCCTTTTCGTGACAGGGTTCAAGGAGCATTGTGATAAAAAGTGTCAGGGAGCATTGTGATGACAAGTGTATTGAGAATTGTGATGACAAAGGTCATGGAGCATTGTGATGAAAAGGGCATGGAATTTTGTGATGACAAGCATCATGGAGCATTGTGATGACAAGTGTTATGGAACATTGGGATCACAAGTGTTTGGAGCATTGTGATGACAGAGGTCATGGATCATTTTGATTTCAAGGAGCATGGAGCATTTTGATGACAAGGGCATGAAGCAATGTGATCCCAAGGTTCATGGAGGTTTGTGATGACAATGGAAATGGAGTATTGTGATGACAAGCACATAGAGCATTGTAATGACAAGGTCATGTAGCATTTTGCTGACAAAGTCATGGAGCATTGTGATCAGAGGTGTCATGGAGCACTGTGATGACAAGTGTCACGGAGCATTGTGAATACAGGGGTCATGGAGCTTTGGGATGACAAGGGCATGGATCATTGTGATGACAAGTGTCATGGAGCATTGGGCTGTATATGTTCATGGAGTATTGTGATGACGGGGTCATGGAGCATTGTGATGACAGAGGTCATGAAGAATTTTGATTTCATTGTGCTGACAATATCCAGAAGCATTATGATGATGGGCATGATGCATTGTGATGACAGGGTTCATGGAACATGGAGATGAAAAGGGGCATGGAGCATTGTGATTACAGAGGTCTTGGAACACTGTGATGACAAGGGCATGGAGCATTTTGATGAGAAGGCCATGGAACATTCTGATGACATGTGTCATGGAGCTTTGTGATGACAAGGGAATAGAGCATTGTGATTACAGGGGTCTTGGAGCATTGTGATGACAAGTGACATGGAGCATTTTGATGACAAGGCCATGGAACATCGTGATGGATGGGGTCATGGAGCATTGTTATGACAGGTGTAATGGAGCATTGTGATGAGAAGGTCATGGAGCATTGTGATTACAAGGTTTATGGAGCAATACCATGACAAATTTGTGGACCGTTGTGATTAAAATCGCGTAGCACATTGTGATGACAATGTTCATGGAGCATTTTTCTGACAAAGGCATGGAGCATTTTGATGACAAGGGTTACGGAACATTGTGATGAAAAGTTCATGGAGCATTGTGGTTATAAAGGTCACAGAGCCTTGTGCTGACGTGGGCATGGACCATTGGGATGACAAATGTTATGAAGCATTGTGATGACTGGAGTCACTGAGCATTGTGATGACAGGGGTCATGGAGCATTGTGATGACAAGGGCATGGAGCATTTTGGTGACAGGGGCATGGAGCATTGGTCTGAGAAGTTTCTTAGATTATTGTGATGACATTGGACATGGTGCATTGTGATGACAAGGGCATGGATTATTGTGATGAGAAGGTCATGGAGTATTGTGAAACAGGTGTCAGGGAGCATTGTGCTGACATATGTCATGGTCCATTGCAATGACAATGGAAGGGAGCATTGTGATGCCAAATGTAATGGAGGATTTGATGACAAATATAATGGAGCATTGTGATGAGAAGGGCATCGAGCATTGTGATGACAAGTGTCATGGAGCTTTGTGATGACAAGGGCATGGAGCAATGTAATGGGAGGGTTCATGGAGCATTGTGATGACAATGACATGGACCATTGTGATGCCAAGGGTCATGGAGGTTTGTGATGACAAGTCATGGAGCATTTTGATGACAAGGGAATGGTGCATTGTGATGAGAAGTGCAGGGAGCATTTTGATGACCGGGTCATGCAGCAATTTAATGAAAAGTGAAATGGAACATTTTAATGGCAGGGGTTATAGAATATTGTTATGTCAGGTTTCTTGGAACTTTGGGATGAAAAGGGTTATGGAGCATTTTGATGACATGGGTTATGGAACATTGTTATGTCAGGGGTCATGGAACATTGTCCTGATAAGGGGATGTAGCACTGTGATGACAGGGTCATGGAACATTGTGATTACAGGGGTGTGGGAGTATTGTGATGACTAGTGATGGAACATTGTGATATCTCTGGTGAGAGAGCATTTTGATGAGATGTGCATGGACCATTGTGATGAAAAAGTTTATGGAGCATTGCAATTATAATGTTGTGGACCTTCGTGATGACAATGGTCATGGAGCATTGTTCTGACAAAGAAATGGAGCATTGTGATGACAAGGGTCACAGTGAATGGTGATGAAAAGTTCATGGAGCATTGTGGTTACAAATGTCACAGAGCCTTGTGATGACGCGGGCATGGACCATTGTGATGACAAACGTTATGAAGCATTGTGATGACTGGAGTCACGGAGCATTCTGATGACAGGGGTCATGGAGCATTGTGATGACAAGGGCATGGAGTATTGTGATGACAGGTAATGGAGCATTGGTCTGACAAATTTCATAGATTATTGTGATGACAGTGGGCATGGTGCATTGTGATGACAAGGTCATGGGGCATTGTGATGAGAAGGTCATGGAGTATTGTGAAGACAGATGTCAGGGAGCATTGTGATGACATATGTCATGGTCCATTGCATGACAATGGCATGGAGCATTGTGATGCCAAATGTAATGGAGGATGGTGATGACAAATATAATGGAGCATTGTGATGATTATGGCTAGGAGCATTATGATGACAAGGGGATTGAGAATTTTCATGACAATGTCGTGAAGGATTGTGCTGACAAGGTCCTGGAGCATTGTGATGACAAAACTATGGAGCCTTGTGATGACAAGTCTCATGGAGCATACTGATGAAAAGGGGCATGGAGGATTGTGGTTACAGGGGTCATGGAACATTGTGATGACAAGGGCATGGAACATTGTGAGGAGAAGACCAAGGAGCATTCTGATGGCATAAGTCATTGAGATTTGTGAAGACAAGGGCATGGAGCATTGTAATTACATGGGTCTGGGAGCATTGTGATGAAAAGTGCATGGATCATTGGGATGAAAAAGGCATGGAGCCTTGTCATGACAGGGTTCAAGGAGTATACAGACAACAAGTGTCAGGGAGCATTTTGAAGACAAGTGTATTGAGCATTGTGATGACAATGGTCATGGAGCATTGTGATAAGAAGTTCATGGATAATAGTGATGACGAGCGTCATGTGGCATTGTGATGACAAGTGATATGGAATATTGTGATCACAAGGGTTTGGAGCATTGTTATGACAGAGGTCATGGAGCATTTTGATTTCATTGTGATGACAATAGCATGAAGCATTATGATGATGGGCATGGTGCATTGTGATGACAGGGTTCATGGAACATTGAGATGAAAAGGGGCATGGAGCAATGTGATTACAGTGCTCTTGGAGTGTTGTGATGAGAAGGGTCATGGAGCCTTGTGATGACAGGGCCATGGAACATCGTGATGGCAGGTGTCATGGAGCATTGTTATGACAGGTGTAATGGTGCATTGTGATGGCGAGCGCATAGAGCATTGTGATGAGAAGGCCATGGAGCATTCTGATGACATGTGTCATGGAGCTTTGTGAAGACTAGGGCATGGAGCAATGTGATGAGTGCGTTCATGGAGCACTGTGATGACAATGACATGGAGCATTGTGATGCCAAGTGTCATGGAAATTTGTGATGACAAAGGTCATGGAGCATTTTGATGGCAAGTTCTTTGTGCATTGTGATTTGAAGGGCAGGGACAATTGTGATGACAGGTTCATGGAGCAGTTTGATGAAAATTGTCATGGAACATTTTGATGACAAGTGTTATGGAACACTGTGATGTCAGGGGTCATCGAACATTGTGATGATAAATTCATGTAGCATTGTGATGACAGGAGTCATGGAATATTGTGATGACAGGGGTGAGGGCGGATTGTGACAAATAGTGATGTAGCATTGTGATATCAGTGGTGAGAGAGCATTTTGATGAGAAGTGAATGGAGAATTATGATGACAATGTTTACGGAGCATTGTGATGACAAAATTGTAGAGCACTCTGATGACAAGCGCATGGTGCATTGTGATGACATGTGTCGTGGAGCATTGTGCTGACAAGCGCATGGAGCATTGTGATGACAAGGGTCATGGAGCATTGTGCAGAGAAAGGAATAGAGCATTGTGATGACATGGGTCAAAGAGCATTGTGATGAAAAGTTCATGGAACATTGTGGTTAAAATGGACACAGAGCCTGTTGATGACGACGGCATGGACCATTGTGATGACAAAGGTCATGAAGCATTGTGATGACTGGAGTCACGGAGCACTGTGATGACAGGGGTCATGGAGCATTGTTATAACAAGGGCATGGAGCATTGTGATGACAAGACCATGGAACATTAGTCTAATAAGTTCCATGGATTGTTGCGATGAGAGTTGGAATGGCGCATTGTGATGACAAGGGCATGGAGCATTGTGATGACCAGGTCATGCAGTATTGTGAAGACAGGAGTCAGGGAGCATTGTGATTACATATGTAATGGCTCTTTGTGATGACAATGGCATGGAGCATTGTGATGCCAAGTGTCATGGAGGATTCTGATGACAAAGGTAATGGAACATTGTGATGACAATGGCTTGGAGCATTGGGATGACATGGGTCAGGTAGCATTGTGCTGACAAGTGCATGAAGAATTGTGATGACAAGGGTCATGGAGCATTCAGATGACAAGCTTGTGGAGTATTTTGATGACAATGGCATGGAGCATTGTGATGAAAATTGCGTGGGTCATTGTGATGAAAAATGCATGGAGATTTTTGGTGACAGGGTTCAAGGAGCATTCTGATGACAATGTCAGGGAGCATTGGGATGACATGTATATTGAGAATTGTGATGACAAAGGTCATGGAGCATTGTGATAAAAAGGGCATGGAGTATTGTGATGCCAGGCATCATCGTGCGTTGTGATGACAAGTGTTATGGAACATTGGGATCACAAGGGTTTGGAGCATTGTGATGACATAGGTCATGGATCATTTTGATTTCAAGGAGCATGGAGCATTGTGATGACAAGGGCAAGAAGCAATGTAATTGCAAGGTTCATGGAGGATTGTGATGACAATGGAAATGGTGTTTTGTGATGACAAGCGCATAGAGCATTGTAATGACAAGGTCATGTAGCATTTTGATGACAAAGGCATGGAGCATTGTGATGACATGTGTCATGGAGCACTGTTATGACAAGCGTCATAGAGCATTGTGAATACAGGGGTCATGGATCATTCGGATGACAAGGGCATGGATCATTGTGATGACAAGGGTCATGGAGCACTGGGCTGAAAATGTTCATGGAGTGTTGTGATGACAGGTTCATGGGGCATAGTGATGTGTAGGGAATGGAGCATTGTGATGACAAGAGTCCCGGATCATTGTGTTGTCAGGAATCATGGAGTGTTGTGATGACAGTGGTCATGGAGCATTGTGATGATATTGGCCATGGAGCATTGTGATGTGTAGGTCGTGGAGCATTGGGTTGAATATGTTAATGGATTATTGTGATGACAGGGGTCATGGAGCATTGTGATGACAAGGGAATGGAGAATGGTGATGACAAGGTCCTGGAGCATTGTGATGAGATGACCATGGAGACTTGTGATGACAAATCTCACGGAGCATTCTGATGAAAAGGGGCATGGAGCATTGTGATTACAGGGGTCTTCGAGCATTGTGATGACTAGGGCATGGAGCATTGTGATTCGAAAGCCATGGAGCATTCTGATGACATGCTTCATGGAGTTTTGTGATGACAAGGACATGGAGCATTGTGATTACAGTGATCTTGGAGCATTGTGATGAAAAGGGCACGGATGATTGTGATGAAAAAGGCATGGAGCCTTGTCATGACAGGGTTCAAGGAGCATACTGATGACAAGTGTCAGGGAGCATTGTGATGAGAAGTGTATTGAGCATTCTGATGAGAAATGTCATGGAGCATTGTGATGGGAATACCATGGATAATTGTGATGTAGAGCGTCATGGGGATTTGTGATGATAAGTGTTATGGAACATTGTGATCACAAGGGTTTGGAGCATTATGATGACAGAGGTCATGGAGAATTTTGATTTGATTGTGATGACAATAGCCTGAAGGATTATGATGATGGACATGGTGCATTGTGATGACAGGGTTCATGGAGCATTGAGAGGAAAAGGGGCATGGAGAATTGTGTTTACAGGGGTCTTGGAGCATTGTGATGACAAGGGCATGGAGCATTGTTAGGAGAAGTCCATGGAACATTCTGATGACATGTATCATGGAGCTTTGTGACGAAAAGGGCATGGAGCATTGTGATTACAGGGGTTTTGGAGCATTGTGATGACAAGGGTCATGGAGCCTTGTGATGACAAGGGCGTGGAACATTGTGATGGCAGGGGTAATGGAGCATTGTTATGACAGAGGTAATGGAGCATTCTGATGAGAAGGGCATTGAGCATTGGCCTGAAAGTTTTCATGGATTAATGTGATGAGAGTGGGCATGGAGCATTGTGATCACAAGGGCACGGAACACTGTGATACATGGGTCATGGAGGACTGTGATGAAAAGTGCATGGAGCATTTTGATTAGAAGGGCATCGATCATTGTGATGACAAGTGTCATGGAGCTTTGTGATGACAAGGGCATGGAGCAATGGGATGAGAGGGTTCATGGAGCATTGTGATGACAATGACATGGAGCATTGTGATGCCAAGGGTCATGGAGCTTTGTGATGACAACGGTCATGGAGCATTTTGATGACAAGCGTGTGGTGCATTGTGATGAGAAGGAGAGGGAGCATTTTGATGACAGGGTCATGCAGCAATTTGATGAAAAGTGTAATGTAACATTTTGATGACATGGGTTACACAACATTGTGATGCCAAGGGTCATGGAGCTTTGGGATGAAAAGGGTCATGGAGCATTTTGATGACAGTGGTTATGGTATATTTTGATGTCAGGGGTCATGGAACATTTTGATTAAAGGGTTGCGGTAGGATTGTGATGACTAGTGATGGAACATTGTGATATCTCAGGTGAGAGAGCATTTGGATGAGAAGTGCATGGAGCATTGTGAATACAAGGTTGTGGATCATTTTGATGAAAAACGCGTGGCACATTGTGATGACAAGGGTCATGGAACATTGTTCTGACAAAGGCAGGGAGCATTGTGATGACAAGGGTCATGGAGCATTGTGATGAAAAGTTCATGGAGCATTGTGGTAACAAAGGTCAAAGAGCTTTGTGATGATGCAGGCATGGACCGTTGTGATGACAAAAGTTATGAAGCATTGTGATGACTGGAGTCACGGAGCACTGAGATGACAGGTGTCATGGAGCATTGTGATGACAGGGACATGGAGCGTTGTGGTGACACTTTTCAGAGATTATTGTGATGACAGTGGACATGGTGCATTGTGATGACAAGGGCATGGAGCATTGTGATGAGAAGGTCATGGATTATTTTGAAGAGAGTTGTCAGAGAGCATTGTGATGACATATTTCATGGTCCATTGCGATGACACTGGCAGGGAGCATTGCGATGACAAATGTAATGGAGTATTGTGATGACAAATATAATGGAGCATTGTGATGACTAGGGCTTTGAGCATTATGATGACAGGGCCATTGAGAATTTTCATGAAAATGTCGTGAGGCATTGTCATGACAAGGTCCTGGAGCATTGTTATGAGAAATCCATGGAGCCTTGTGATGACAAGTCTCATGGAGCATACTGATGAAAAGGGGCAAGGAGAATTCTTATTACAGGGTTCTTTGTACATTGTAATAACAAGGGCATCGAGCATTGTGATGACAAGGTCATGGAACATTGGTCTAATAAGTTTCATGGATTATTGCGATGACAGTTGGAATGGTGCATTGTGATGACAAGGGCATGGAGCATTGTGATGACCAGGTCATGCAGTATTGTGAAGAGAGGTGTCAGGAGCATTGTGATGACATATGTAATGGCCCATTGTGATGACAATGGCATGGAGCATTGTGATGCCAAGTGTCATGGAGGATTCTGATGACAAAGGTAATGGAGCATTGTGATGACAATGGCTTGGAGCATTGTGATGATAAGGGTCAGGGAGCATTGTGTTGACAAGTGCATGGAGAATTGTGATGACAAGGGTCATGGAGCATTATGATGATATGCTTGTGGTGTATTTTGATGACAATGGCATGGAGCATTGTGATGAAAACGGCATGGGGCATTGTGATGGAAAAGGCATGGAGCGTTTTTGTGACAGGGTTCAAGGAGCATTCTGACGACAAGTGTCAGGAAGCATTGTGATGACAATTGTACTGAGAATTGTGATGACAAAGGTCATGGAGCATTGTGATGAAAAGGGCATGGAATTTTGTGATGACAAGCATCATGGAGCATTGTGATGACAAGTGTTATGGAACATTGGGATCACAAGTGTTTGGAGCATTGTGATGACAGAGGTCATGGATCATTTTGATTTCAAGGAGCATGGAGCATTTTGATGACAAGGGCATGAAGCAATGTGATCCCAAGGTTCATGGAGGTTTGTGATGACAATGGAAATGGAGTATTGTGATGACAAGCACATAGAGCATTGTAATGACAAGGTCATGTAGCATTTTTCTGACAAAGGCATGGAGCATTTTGATGACAAGGGTTACGGAACATTGTGATGAAAAGTTCATGGAGCATTGTGGTTATAAAGGTCACAGAGCCTTGTGCTGACGTGGGCATGGACCATTGGGATGACAAATGTTATGAAGCATTGTGATGACTGGAGTCACTGAGCATTGTGATGACAGGGGTCATGGAGCATTGTGATGACAAGGGCATGGAGCATTTTGGTGACAGGGGCATGGAGCATTGGTCTGAGAAGTTTCTTAGATTATTGTGATGACATTGGACATGGTGCATTGTGATGACAAGGGCATGGATTATTGTGATGAGAAGGTCATGGAGTATTGTGAAACAGGTGTCAGGGAGCATTGTGCTGACATATGTCATGGTCCATTGCAATGACAATGGAAGGGAGCATTGTGATGCCAAATGTAATGGAGGATTTGATGACAAATATAATGGAGCATTGTGATGAGAAGGGCATCGAGCATTGTGATGACAAGTGTCATGGAGCTTTGTGATGACAAGGGCATGGAGCAATGTAATGGGAGGGTTCATGGAGCATTGTGATGACAATGACATGGACCATTGTGATGCCAAGGGTCATGGAGGTTTGTGATGACAAGTCATGGAGCATTTTGATGACAAGGGAATGGTGCATTGTGATGAGAAGTGCAGGGAGCATTTTGATGACCGGGTCATGCAGCAATTTAATGAAAAGTGAAATGGAACATTTTAATGGCAGGGGTTATAGAATATTGTTATGTCAGGTTTCTTGGAACTTTGGGATGAAAAGGGTTATGGAGCATTTTGATGACATGGGTTATGGAACATTGTTATGTCAGGGGTCATGGAACATTGTCCTGATAAGGGGATGTAGCACTGTGATGACAGGGTCATGGAACATTGTGATTACAGGGGTGTGGGAGTATTGTGATGACTAGTGATGGAACATTGTGATATCTCTGGTGAGAGAGCATTTTGATGAGATGTGCATGGACCATTGTGATGAAAAAGTTTATGGAGCATTGCAATTATAATGTTGTGGACCTTCGTGATGACAATGGTCATGGAGCATTGTTCTGACAAAGAAATGGAGCATTGTGATGACAAGGGTCACAGTGAATGGTGATGAAAAGTTCATGGAGCATTGTGGTTACAAATGTCACAGAGCCTTGTGATGACGCGGGCATGGACCATTGTGATGACAAACGTTATGAAGCATTGTGATGACTGGAGTCACGGAGCATTCTGATGACAGGGGTCATGGAGCATTGTGATGACAAGGGCATGGAGTATTGTGATGACAGGTAATGGAGCATTGGTCTGACAAATTTCATAGATTATTGTGATGACAGTGGGCATGGTGCATTGTGATGACAAGGTCATGGGGCATTGTGATGAGAAGGTCATGGAGTATTGTGAAGACAGATGTCAGGGAGCATTGTGATGACATATGTCATGGTCCATTGCATGACAATGGCATGGAGCATTGTGATGCCAAATGTAATGGAGGATGGTGATGACAAATATAATGGAGCATTGTGATGATTATGGCTAGGAGCATTATGATGACAAGGGGATTGAGAATTTTCATGACAATGTCGTGAAGGATTGTGCTGACAAGGTCCTGGAGCATTGTGATGACAAAACTATGGAGCCTTGTGATGACAAGTCTCATGGAGCATACTGATGAAAAGGGGCATGGAGGATTGTGGTTACAGGGGTCATGGAACATTGTGATGACAAGGGCATGGAACATTGTGAGGAGAAGACCAAGGAGCATTCTGATGGCATAAGTCATTGAGATTTGTGAAGACAAGGGCATGGAGCATTGTAATTACATGGGTCTGGGAGCATTGTGATGAAAAGTGCATGGATCATTGGGATGAAAAAGGCATGGAGCCTTGTCATGACAGGGTTCAAGGAGTATACAGACAACAAGTGTCAGGGAGCATTTTGAAGACAAGTGTATTGAGCATTGTGATGACAATGGTCATGGAGCATTGTGATAAGAAGTTCATGGATAATAGTGATGACGAGCGTCATGTGGCATTGTGATGACAAGTGATATGGAATATTGTGATCACAAGGGTTTGGAGCATTGTTATGACAGAGGTCATGGAGCATTTTGATTTCATTGTGATGACAATAGCATGAAGCATTATGATGATGGGCATGGTGCATTGTGATGACAGGGTTCATGGAACATTGAGATGAAAAGGGGCATGGAGCAATGTGATTACAGTGCTCTTGGAGTGTTGTGATGAGAAGGGTCATGGAGCCTTGTGATGACAGGGCCATGGAACATCGTGATGGCAGGTGTCATGGAGCATTGTTATGACAGGTGTAATGGTGCATTGTGATGGCGAGCGCATAGAGCATTGTGATGAGAAGGCCATGGAGCATTCTGATGACATGTGTCATGGAGCTTTGTGAAGACTAGGGCATGGAGCAATGTGATGAGTGCGTTCATGGAGCACTGTGATGACAATGACATGGAGCATTGTGATGCCAAGTGTCATGGAAATTTGTGATGACAAAGGTCATGGAGCATTTTGATGGCAAGTTCTTTGTGCATTGTGATTTGAAGGGCAGGGACAATTGTGATGACAGGTTCATGGAGCAGTTTGATGAAAATTGTCATGGAACATTTTGATGACAAGTGTTATGGAACACTGTGATGTCAGGGGTCATCGAACATTGTGATGATAAATTCATGTAGCATTGTGATGACAGGAGTCATGGAATATTGTGATGACAGGGGTGAGGGCGGATTGTGACAAATAGTGATGTAGCATTGTGATATCAGTGGTGAGAGAGCATTTTGATGAGAAGTGAATGGAGAATTATGATGACAATGTTTACGGAGCATTGTGATGACAAAATTGTAGAGCACTCTGATGACAAGCGCATGGTGCATTGTGATGACATGTGTCGTGGAGCATTGTGCTGACAAGCGCATGGAGCATTGTGATGACAAGGGTCATGGAGCATTGTGCAGAGAAAGGAATAGAGCATTGTGATGACATGGGTCAAAGAGCATTGTGATGAAAAGTTCATGGAACATTGTGGTTAAAATGGACACAGAGCCTGTTGATGACGACGGCATGGACCATTGTGATGACAAAGGTCATGAAGCATTGTGATGACTGGAGTCACGGAGCACTGTGATGACAGGGGTCATGGAGCATTGTTATAACAAGGGCATGGAGCATTGTGATGACAAGACCATGGAACATTAGTCTAATAAGTTCCATGGATTGTTGCGATGAGAGTTGGAATGGCGCATTGTGATGACAAGGGCATGGAGCATTGTGATGACCAGGTCATGCAGTATTGTGAAGACAGGAGTCAGGGAGCATTGTGATTACATATGTAATGGCTCTTTGTGATGACAATGGCATGGAGCATTGTGATGCCAAGTGTCATGGAGGATTCTGATGACAAAGGTAATGGAACATTGTGATGACAATGGCTTGGAGCATTGGGATGACATGGGTCAGGTAGCATTGTGCTGACAAGTGCATGAAGAATTGTGATGACAAGGGTCATGGAGCATTCAGATGACAAGCTTGTGGAGTATTTTGATGACAATGGCATGGAGCATTGTGATGAAAATTGCGTGGGTCATTGTGATGAAAAATGCATGGAGATTTTTGGTGACAGGGTTCAAGGAGCATTCTGATGACAATGTCAGGGAGCATTGGGATGACATGTATATTGAGAATTGTGATGACAAAGGTCATGGAGCATTGTGATAAAAAGGGCATGGAGTATTGTGATGCCAGGCATCATCGTGCGTTGTGATGACAAGTGTTATGGAACATTGGGATCACAAGGGTTTGGAGCATTGTGATGACATAGGTCATGGATCATTTTGATTTCAAGGAGCATGGAGCATTGTGATGACAAGGGCAAGAAGCAATGTAATTGCAAGGTTCATGGAGGATTGTGATGACAATGGAAATGGTGTTTTGTGATGACAAGCGCATAGAGCATTGTAATGACAAGGTCATGTAGCATTTTGATGACAAAGGCATGGAGCATTGTGATGACATGTGTCATGGAGCACTGTTATGACAAGCGTCATAGAGCATTGTGAATACAGGGGTCATGGATCATTCGGATGACAAGGGCATGGATCATTGTGATGACAAGGGTCATGGAGCACTGGGCTGAAAATGTTCATGGAGTGTTGTGATGACAGGTTCATGGGGCATAGTGATGTGTAGGGAATGGAGCATTGTGATGACAAGAGTCCCGGATCATTGTGTTGTCAGGAATCATGGAGTGTTGTGATGACAGTGGTCATGGAGCATTGTGATGATATTGGCCATGGAGCATTGTGATGTGTAGGTCGTGGAGCATTGGGTTGAATATGTTAATGGATTATTGTGATGACAGGGGTCATGGAGCATTGTGATGACAAGGGAATGGAGAATGGTGATGACAAGGTCCTGGAGCATTGTGATGAGATGACCATGGAGACTTGTGATGACAAATCTCACGGAGCATTCTGATGAAAAGGGGCATGGAGCATTGTGATTACAGGGGTCTTCGAGCATTGTGATGACTAGGGCATGGAGCATTGTGATTCGAAAGCCATGGAGCATTCTGATGACATGCTTCATGGAGTTTTGTGATGACAAGGACATGGAGCATTGTGATTACAGTGATCTTGGAGCATTGTGATGAAAAGGGCACGGATGATTGTGATGAAAAAGGCATGGAGCCTTGTCATGACAGGGTTCAAGGAGCATACTGATGACAAGTGTCAGGGAGCATTGTGATGAGAAGTGTATTGAGCATTCTGATGAGAAATGTCATGGAGCATTGTGATGGGAATACCATGGATAATTGTGATGTAGAGCGTCATGGGGATTTGTGATGATAAGTGTTATGGAACATTGTGATCACAAGGGTTTGGAGCATTATGATGACAGAGGTCATGGAGAATTTTGATTTGATTGTGATGACAATAGCCTGAAGGATTATGATGATGGACATGGTGCATTGTGATGACAGGGTTCATGGAGCATTGAGAGGAAAAGGGGCATGGAGAATTGTGTTTACAGGGGTCTTGGAGCATTGTGATGACAAGGGCATGGAGCATTGTTAGGAGAAGTCCATGGAACATTCTGATGACATGTATCATGGAGCTTTGTGACGAAAAGGGCATGGAGCATTGTGATTACAGGGGTTTTGGAGCATTGTGATGACAAGGGTCATGGAGCCTTGTGATGACAAGGGCGTGGAACATTGTGATGGCAGGGGTAATGGAGCATTGTTATGACAGAGGTAATGGAGCATTCTGATGAGAAGGGCATTGAGCATTGGCCTGAAAGTTTTCATGGATTAATGTGATGAGAGTGGGCATGGAGCATTGTGATCACAAGGGCACGGAACACTGTGATACATGGGTCATGGAGGACTGTGATGAAAAGTGCATGGAGCATTTTGATTAGAAGGGCATCGATCATTGTGATGACAAGTGTCATGGAGCTTTGTGATGACAAGGGCATGGAGCAATGGGATGAGAGGGTTCATGGAGCATTGTGATGACAATGACATGGAGCATTGTGATGCCAAGGGTCATGGAGCTTTGTGATGACAACGGTCATGGAGCATTTTGATGACAAGCGTGTGGTGCATTGTGATGAGAAGGAGAGGGAGCATTTTGATGACAGGGTCATGCAGCAATTTGATGAAAAGTGTAATGTAACATTTTGATGACATGGGTTACACAACATTGTGATGCCAAGGGTCATGGAGCTTTGGGATGAAAAGGGTCATGGAGCATTTTGATGACAGTGGTTATGGTATATTTTGATGTCAGGGGTCATGGAACATTTTGATTAAAGGGTTGCGGTAGGATTGTGATGACTAGTGATGGAACATTGTGATATCTCAGGTGAGAGAGCATTTGGATGAGAAGTGCATGGAGCATTGTGAATACAAGGTTGTGGATCATTTTGATGAAAAACGCGTGGCACATTGTGATGACAAGGGTCATGGAACATTGTTCTGACAAAGGCAGGGAGCATTGTGATGACAAGGGTCATGGAGCATTGTGATGAAAAGTTCATGGAGCATTGTGGTAACAAAGGTCAAAGAGCTTTGTGATGATGCAGGCATGGACCGTTGTGATGACAAAAGTTATGAAGCATTGTGATGACTGGAGTCACGGAGCACTGAGATGACAGGTGTCATGGAGCATTGTGATGACAGGGACATGGAGCGTTGTGGTGACACTTTTCAGAGATTATTGTGATGACAGTGGACATGGTGCATTGTGATGACAAGGGCATGGAGCATTGTGATGAGAAGGTCATGGATTATTTTGAAGAGAGTTGTCAGAGAGCATTGTGATGACATATTTCATGGTCCATTGCGATGACACTGGCAGGGAGCATTGCGATGACAAATGTAATGGAGTATTGTGATGACAAATATAATGGAGCATTGTGATGACTAGGGCTTTGAGCATTATGATGACAGGGCCATTGAGAATTTTCATGAAAATGTCGTGAGGCATTGTCATGACAAGGTCCTGGAGCATTGTTATGAGAAATCCATGGAGCCTTGTGATGACAAGTCTCATGGAGCATACTGATGAAAAGGGGCAAGGAGAATTCTTATTACAGGGTTCTTTGTACATTGTAATAACAAGGGCATCGAGCATTGTGATGACAAGGTCATGGAACATTGGTCTAATAAGTTTCATGGATTATTGCGATGACAGTTGGAATGGTGCATTGTGATGACAAGGGCATGGAGCATTGTGATGACCAGGTCATGCAGTATTGTGAAGAGAGGTGTCAGGAGCATTGTGATGACATATGTAATGGCCCATTGTGATGACAATGGCATGGAGCATTGTGATGCCAAGTGTCATGGAGGATTCTGATGACAAAGGTAATGGAGCATTGTGATGACAATGGCTTGGAGCATTGTGATGATAAGGGTCAGGGAGCATTGTGTTGACAAGTGCATGGAGAATTGTGATGACAAGGGTCATGGAGCATTATGATGATATGCTTGTGGTGTATTTTGATGACAATGGCATGGAGCATTGTGATGAAAACGGCATGGGGCATTGTGATGGAAAAGGCATGGAGCGTTTTTGTGACAGGGTTCAAGGAGCATTCTGACGACAAGTGTCAGGAAGCATTGTGATGACAATTGTACTGAGAATTGTGATGACAAAGGTCATGGAGCATTTTGATGAAAAGGGCATGGAGTATTGTGATGACAGGCATCATGGAGCGTTGTGATGACAAGTGTTATGGAACATTGTGATCACAAGTGTTTGGAGCATTGTGATGACAGAGGTCATGGATCATTTTTATTTCAAGGAGCATGGAGCATTGTGATGACAAGGGCATGAAGCAATGTTATCCCAAGGTTCATGGAGGATTGTGATGACAATGGAAATGGAGTATTGTGATGACAAGAGCATAGAGCATTGTAATGACAAGGTCATGTAGCATTTTGCTGACAAAGGCATGGAGCATTGTGATGACATGTGTCATGGAGCTCTGTGATGACAAGCGTCATGGAGCATTGTGAATACAGGGGTTATGAAGCATTGGGATGACAAGGGCATAGATCATTGTGATGACAAGGGTCATGGAGCAGTGGTCTGAAAATATTCATGGAGTGTTGTGAGGACAGGGGTCATGGAGCATAGTGATGTGTAGGGAATGGAGCATTTTGATGAAAAGATCCCGGATCATTGTGTTGTCAGGAGTCATGGAGTGTTGTGATGACAGTGGTCATGGAGCATTGTGATGATATTGGCCATGGAGCATTGTGATGAGAAGGTCATGGAGCATAGGGCTGAAAATGTTAATGGAGTATTGTGATGACAGGTGTTATGGAGCATTGTGATGACAAGGGAATGGAGCATGGTGATGACAATGTCCTGGAGCATTGTGATGAGATGACCATGGAGACCTGTGATGACAAATCTCACGGAGCATTCTGATGAAAAGTGGCATGGAGCATTGTGATTACAGGGGTCTTGGAGCATTGTGATGACTAGGGCATGGAGCATTGTGATGAGAATGCCATGGAGCATTCTGATGACATGCTTCATGGAGTTTTATGATGACAAGGATATGGAGCATTGTGTTTACAGTGATCTTGGAGCATTGTGATGAAAAGGGCACGGATCATTGTGATGAAAAAGGCATGGAGCCTTGTCATGACAGGGTTCAAGGAGCATACTGACGACAAGTGTCAGGGAGCATTTTGATGACAAGTGTATTGAGCATTGTGATGACAAAGGTCATGGAGCATTGTGATGAGAATACCATGGATAATTGTGATGATGAGCGTCATGGGGATTTGTGATGATAACTGTTATGGAACATTGTGATCACAAGGGTTTGGAGCATTATGATGACAGAGGTCAAGGAAATTTTGATTTCATTGTGATGACAATAGCCTGAAGCATTATGATGTTGGGCATTGTGCATTGTGATGACAGGGTTCATGGAGCATTGAGATGCAAATTGTCATGGAGCATTGTGATTACAGGGGTCTTGGAGAATTGTGATGACAAGGGCATGGAGGATTGTGATGAGAAGTCCATGGAACATTCTGATGACATGTGTCATGGAGCTTTGTGATGAAAAGGGCATGGAACATGGTACTTACATGGGTGTTGGAGCATTGTGATGACAAGTGTCATGGAGCCTTGTGATGACAAGGCCATGGAACATTGTGAGGGCAGGGGTCATGCAGCATTGTTATGACCGAGGTAATGGATCATTGTGATGAGAAGGGCATTGAGCATTGGCCTGAAAGGCTTCATGGTTTATTTTGATGAGTGTGGGCATGGAGCATTGTGATGACAAGGTCACGGAACACTGTGATACATGGGTCATGGAGGATTGTGATGAAAAGTGCATGGAACATTTTGATTAGAAGTGCATCGAGAATTGTGATGACAAATGTCATGGAGCTTTGTGATGACAAGGGCATGGAGCAATGGGATGAGAGGGTTCATGGAGCATTGTAATGACAATGACATGGAGCATTGTGATGCCAAGTGTCATGGAGCTTTGTGATGACAACGGTCATGGAGCATTTTGATGACAAGCCTGTGGTGCATTGTGATGAGAAGGAGAGGGAGCATTTTGAAGACAGGGTCATGAAGCAATTTGATGAAAAGTGTAATGTAACATTTTGATGACAGGGGTTACACAACATTGTGATGCCAAGGGTCATGGAGCTTTGGGATGAAAAGTGTCATGGAGCATTTTGATGACAGTGGTTATGGTATATTGTGATGTCAGGGGTCATGGAACATTTTGATTAAAAGGTTGCGGTAGGATTGTGATGACTAGTGATGGAACATTGTGATATCTCAGGTGAGAGAGCATTTGGATGAGAAGTGCATGGATCATTGTGAATACAAGGTTTATGGAGCATAGCAATGACAAGGTTGTGGATCATTGTGATGAAAAGCGCGTGGCACATTGTGATGACAAGGGTCATGGTACATTGTTCTGACAAAGGCATGGAGCATTGTGATGAGAAGGGTGACGGAGCATTGTGATGAAAAGTTCATGGAGCATTGTGGTTACAAAGGTCATAGAGCCTTGTGTTGACACTGGCATGGACCGTTCTGATGACAAACGTTATGAAGCATTGTGATGACTGGAGTCACGGAGCATTGTGATGACAGGGATCATGGAGCATTGTGATGACTAGCGCATGGAGCATTGCTCTAATAAGTTTCAGGGATTATTGTGATGACAGTGGGAATGGCGCATTGTGATGACAAGGGCATGGAGCATTGTGATAACCAGGTCAGGCAGTATTGTGAAGAGAGGTGTCAGGGAGAATTGTGATGACGTATGTCATGGTCCATTGTGATGACAATGGCATGGAGCATTGTGATGCCAAGTGTCATGGAGGATTCTGATGACAAAGGTAATGGAGCATTGTGATGACAATGGCTTGGAACATTGTGATGACAAGGGTCAGGGAGCATTGTGCTGACAAGTGCATGGAGAATTGTGATGACAAGGGTCATGGAGCATTCTGATGACAAGCTTGTGGAGTATTTTGATGACAATGGCATGGAGCATTGTGATGAAAATTGCATGGGGCTTTGTGATGAAAAAGACATGGAGCCTTTTCGTGACAGGCTTCAAGGAGCATACTGATGACAAGTGTCAGGGAGCATTGTGATGACAAGTGTATTGAGAATTGTGATGAAAAGTGCATGGAGTATTGTGATGACAGGCATCAGGAGCGTTGTGATGACAAGTGTTATGGAACATTGTGATCACAAGGGTTTGAAGCATTGTGATGACAGAGGTCATGGATCATTTTGATTTCAAGGAGCATGGAGCATTGTGATGACAAAGGCATGAATCAAAGTGAACCCAAGGTTCATGGAGGATTGTGATGACAATGGTAATGGAGTATTGTGATGACAAGCGCATAGAGCATTGTAATGATAAAGTAATGTAGCATTTTGCTGACAAAGGCATGGAGCATTGTGATGACAGGTGTCATGGAACACTGTGATGACAAGCGTCACGGAGCATTGTGAATACTGGGGTCATGGAGCATTGTGATGACAAGGGCATGGCATTGTGATGACAAGGGTAATGGAGAATTGGGCTGAAAATGTTCATGGATCATTGTGATTACAGGGGTCTTGGAGCATTGTGATGATATTGGTCATGGACCATTGTGATGAGAAGGTCATGGAGCACTGGGCTGAAAATATTCATGGAGTATTGTGATGACAGGGGTCATGGAGGATTGTGAAGACAAGGGAATGTAGCGTGGTGATGACTAGGTCATGGAGCATTGTGATGAGAAGGCCATGGAGACTTGTGATGACAAGCCTCATGGAGCATTCTGATGAAAAGTGGCATGGAACATTGTGATTACAGGGGTGTTGGAGCATTGTGATGACAAGGGCATGGAGCACTGTGAGGAGAAGTCCATGAAACATTCTGATGACATGCGTCATGGAGCTTTGTGTTGACAAGGGCATGGAGCATTGTGATTAGAGGGATCTTGAAGCATTGTGATGACAAGGGTCACGGAGCCTTGTGATGGCAAGGCCGTGGAACATTGTGATGGCAGGTGTCATGGAGCAATGTTATGACAGAGGTAATGGAGCATTGTGTTGAGAAGGGCATTGAGCATTGGTCTTAAATGTTTCATGGATTACTGTGATGAGAGTGGGCATGGAGAATTGGGATGACAAGGGCACCGTACACGGTGATACATGGGTCATGGGGGATTGTAATGAGAAGGGCATGGAGCATTGTGATGAGAAGGGCATCGAGCATTCTGATGACAAGGGTCATGGAGCTTTGTGATGACAAAGGTCATGGAGCATTTTGATGACAAGGGTGTGGTGCATTTTGATGAGAAGGGCAGGGAGCATTTTGATGACAGGTTCATGCAGTAATTTGATGAAAAATGTAATGGAACATTTTGATGACAGGAGTTATAGAACATTGTGATGCCAGGGGTTATGGAGCTTTAGGATGAAAAGGGTCAGGGAGCATTTTGATGACAGGGGTTATGGAATATTGTGATGTCAGGGGTCATGGAACATTGTGCTGATAAGTGGATGTAGCATTGTGAATGACAGGGGTCATGGAACATTGTGATAACAGGGGTGAGGGAGGATTGTGATGACTAGTGATGGAACATTGTGATATCTCATGTGAGAGAGCATTTGGATGAGAAGTGCATGGAGCATTGTGATTACAAGGTTTATGGAGCATAGCGATGACAAGGTTGTGGATCATTGTGATGAAAAGCGCATGGCACATTGTGATGACAAGGGTCATGGAGCAATGTTCTGACAAAGACATGGAGCATTGTGATGACAAGTGTCACGGAGCATTGTGATGAAATGTTCATGGAGCATTGTGGTTAAAATGTCACAGAGCCTTGTGATGATGCGGGCATGGACTGTTGTGATGACAAACGTTATGAAGCATTGTGATGACTGGAGTCACGGAGTATTGTGATGACAGGGTTCATGGAGCATTGTGATGACAAGGGCATGGAGCATTGTGATGACAGGGGCATGGAGCATTGGTCTGACAAGTTTCATAGATTATTGTGATGACAGTGGATATGGTGCACTGTGATGACAAGGCCATGGAGCATTGTGATGACAAGGCATGGAGTATTGTGAAGACAGGTGTCAGGGAGCATTGTGATGACCTATGTCATGGTTCATTGCGATGACAATGGCATGGAGCATTGTGATGCCAAATGTAATGGAGGATTGTGATGACAAATATAATGGAGCATTGTGATGTCTAGGGCTTGGAGCATTATGATGACAAGGGCCAGTGACAATTTTCATGACAATGTCGTGAAGCATTGTGATGACAAAGTCCTGGAGCATTGTGATGAGAAAACCATGGAGCCTTGTGATGACAGGTCTCATGGAGCATACTGATGAAAAGGGGCATGGAGCATTCTGATTACAGGGGTCTTGGAACATTGTGATAACAAGGGCATGGAGCATTGTGATGACAAGGGCATGGAGTATTGTGATGACCGGCATAATGGAGCGTTATGATGACAAGTGTTATGGATCATTGTGATCACAAGGGTTTGGAGAATTGCGATGGCAGAGGTCATGGATCATTTTGATTTCAAGGAGCTTGGAGCATTGTGATGACAAGGGCATGAAGCATTGTGATCCCAAGGTTCTTGGAGGATTGTGATGACAATGGTAATGGAGTATTGTGATGAAAAGCGCATAGAGCATTTTAATGACAAGATCCTGTAGCATATTACTGACAAAGACATGGAGCATTGTGATGACAGGTGTCATGGAGCACTGTGATGACAAGCTTCAAGGAGCATTGTGAATACAAGTGTCATGGAGCATTGGGATGACAAGGGCATGGATCATTGTGA
Organism: Mesoplodon mirus; assembly: GCF_964341445.2. NCBI lineage: Eukaryota > Metazoa > Chordata > Mammalia > Artiodactyla > Ziphiidae > Mesoplodon > Mesoplodon mirus. Next base: position 293,191 of record NW_028295649.1, on the reverse strand, counting down.
TGACAATGGTCATGGAGCATTGGGCTGAAAAGGTTCATGGAGTATTGTGATGACAGGGGTCATGGAGCATTGTGATTACAGGGGTCTTGGAGCACTGTGATGACAAGAGTCCCGGATCATTGTGTTGTCAGGTGTCATGGAGTGTTGTGATGACAGTGGTCATGGAGCATTGTGATGATATTGGTGATGGAGCATTGTGATGAGAAGATCATGTAGCATATTGCTGAAAATATTCATGGAGTATTGTGATGACATGGGTCATGGAGCATTCTGATGACAAGGGAATGGAGCATGGTGATGAGAATGTCCTGGAGCATTGTGATGAGATGACCATGGAGACTTGTGATGACAAGTCTCATGGAGCATTCTGATGAAAAGGGACATGGAGCATTGTGATTACAGGGGTCTTGGAGCATTGTGATGACAAGGGCATGGAGCATTTTGAGGAGAAGGCCATGGAACATTCTGATGGCATGCGTCATGGAGCTTTGTGATGACAAGGGCAAGGAGCTTTGTGATTACAGGGGTCTTGGAGCATTGTGATGACAAGGGTCATGGAGCCTTGTGATGACAAGTCTGTGGAACATTGTGATGGCAGGTATCATGGAGCATTGTTATGACAGAGGTAATGGATCATTGTGATGAGAAGTGCATTGAGCATTGGTCTGAAATGTTTCATGGATTATTGTGATGAGAGTGGACATGGAGCATTGTGATGAGAAGGGCACGGTACACTGTGATACATGGGTCATGGGGGATTGTAATGACAAGGGCATGGAGCATTGTGATGAGAAGGGCATCGAACATTGTGATGACAAGTGTCATGGATCTTTGTGATGATAAGGGCATGGAGAATTGTGATGAGAGGGTTCATGGAGCATTGTGGTGACAATGTCATGGAGCATTGTGATGCCAAGGGTCATGGAGCTTTGTGATGACAAAGGTCATGGAGCATTTTGATGACAAGGGTGAGGTGCATTGTGTTGAGAAGGGCAGGGAGCATTTTGATGACATGGTCATGCAGCAATTTGATGAAAATTGTAATGGAACATTTTGATGACAGGGGTTATAGAACATTGTGATACCAGGGATCATGGAGCTTTGGGATGAAAAGGGTCATGGAGCATTTTGATGACAGGGGTTATGGAACATTGTGATGTCAGGGGTCATGGAACATTGTGCTGATAAGAGGTTGTAGCATTGTGATGACAGGGTTCATGGAACATTGTGATAACCGGGGTGAGGGAGGATTGTGATGACTAGTGATGGAACATTGTGATATCTCAGTTGAGAGAGCATATGGATGAGAAGTGCATGGAGCATTGCGAATACAAGATTTATGGAGCATAGCGATGACAAGGTTGTGGATCATTGTGATGAAAAACGCGTGGCACATTGTGATGACAAGGGTCATGGAACATTGTTCTGACAAAGGCATGGAGCATTGTGATGACAAGGGTCACGGAGCATTGTGATGATAAGTTCATGGAGCATTATGGTTACAAAGGTCACAGAGCCGTGTGATGATGCGGGCATGGACCGTTGTGATGACAAACGTTATGAAGCATTGTGATGACTGGAGTCACGGAGCATTGAGATGACAGGGGTCATGGAGTATTGTGATGACAGGGACTTGGAGCGTTGTGGTGACACTTTTCAGAGATTATTGTGATGACAGTGGACATGGTGCATTGTGATGACCAGGGCATGTAGCATTGTGATGAGAAGGTCATGGAGTATTTTGAAGAGCGTTGTCAGAGAGCATTGTGATGACATACGTCAGGGTCCATTGCGATGACAATGGCATGGAGCATTGTGATGCCAAATGTAATGGAGGATTGTGATGACAAATATAATGGAGCATTGTGATGACTAGGACTTGGAGCATTATGATGACAAGGGCCATTGAGAATTTTCATGACAAGGTAGTGAAGCATTGTCATGACAAGTTCCTGGAACACTGTGATGATAAAACCATGGAGCCTTGTGATGAGAAGTCTCATGGAGCATACTGATGGAAGGGGCAAGGAGAATTCTGATTACAGTGTTGTTGGAACATTGTGATAACAAGGGCATCGAGCATTGTGATGACAAGGGCATGGAACATTGGTCTAATAAGTTTCATGGATTATTGCGATGACAGTTGGAATGGTGCATTGTGATTACATGGGTCTCGGAGCATTGTGATGACCAGGTCATGCAGTATTGTGAAGAGAGTTGTCAGGGAGCATTGTGATGACATATGTAATGGCCCATTGTGATGACAATGGCATGGAGCATTGTGATGCCAAGTGTCATGGAGCATTGTGATGACAATGGCTTGGAGCATTGTGATGACAAGGGTCAGGGAGCATTGTGTTGACAAGTGCATGGAGAATTGTGATGACAAGGGTCATGGAACATTCTGATGATAAGCTTGTGGAGTATTTTGATGACATTGTCATGGAGCATTGTGATGAAAACGGCATGGGGCATTGTGATGAAAAATGCATGGAGCGTATTTGTGACAGGTTTCAAGGAGCATTCTGACGACAAGTGTCAGGAAGCATTGTGATGACAATTGTATTGAGAATTGTGATGACAAAGGTCATGGAACATTTTGATGAAAAGGGCATGGAGTATTGTGATGACAGGCATCATGGAGCGTTGTGATGAAAAGTGTTATGGAACATTGTGATCACAAGGGTTTGGAGCATTGTGATGACAGTGGTCATGGATCATTTTGATTTCAAGGAGCATGGAGCATTGTGATGACAAGGGCATGAAGCAATGTGATCCCAAGGTTCATGGAGGATTGTGATGACAATGGAAATGGAGTATTGTGATGACAAGCGCATAGAGCATTGTAATGACAAAGTCATGTAGCATTTTGCTGACAAAGGCATGGAGCATTGTGATGACAGGTGTCATGGAGCACTGTGATAACAAGCGTCATGGAGCATTGTGAATAAAGGGGTCATGGAGCATTGGGAGGACAAGGGCATGGATCATTGTGATGACAAGGGTCATGGAGCACTGGTCTGAAAATGTTCATGGAGTGTTTTGATGACAGGGGTCATGGAGCATAGTGATGTGTAGGGAATGGAGCATTGTGATGACAAGAGTCCCAGATCATTGTGTTGTCAGGAGTCATGGAGTGTTGTGATGACAGTGGTCATGGAGCATTGTGATGATATTGGCCATGGAGCATTGTGATGTGTAGGTCATGGAGCATTGGGCTGAATATGTTAATGGATTATTGTGATGACAGGGGTCATGGAGCATTGTGATGACAAGGGAATGGAGAATGGTGATGACAAGGTCCTGGAGCATTGTGATGAGATGACCATTGAGACCTGTGATGACAAATCTCACGGAGCATTCTCATGAAATGGGGCATGTAGAATTGTGATTACAGGGGTCTTGGAGCATTGTGATGACTAGGGCATGGAGCATTGGGATGAGAAGGCCATGGAGCATTCTGATGATATGCTTCATGGAGTTTTGTGATGACAAGGACATGGAGCATTGTTATTACAGTGATCTTGGAGCATCGTGATGAAAAGGGCACGGATCATTGTGATGAAAAAGGCATGGAGCCTTTTCATGACAGGGTTCAAGGAGCATACTGATGACAAGTGTGAGGGAGCATTGTGATGACTAGTGTATTGAGCATTGTGATGACAAAGGTCATGGAGCATTGTGATGAGAATACCATGGATAATTGTGATGATGAGCGTCATGGGGATTTGTGATGATAAGTGTTATGGAACATTGTGATCACAAGGGTTTGGAGCATTATGATGACAGAGGTCATGGATAATTTTGATTTCATTGTGATGACAATAGCCTGAAGCATTATGATGATGGGAATGGTGCATTGTGATGACAGGGTTCATGGAACATTGAGATGCAAATGGTCATGGAGCATTTTGATTACACGGGTCTTGGAGCATTGTGATGACAAGGGCATGGAGCATTGTGATGAGAAGGCCATGGAACATTCTGATGACATGTGTCATGAAGCTTTGTGATTAAAAGGGCATGGAACATTGTGATTACATGGGTCTTGGAGCATTGTGATGACAAGGGTCATGGAGCCTTGTGATGACAAGGCCGTTGAACATTGTGATGACAGGGGTCATGGAGCATTGTTATGACAGAGGTAATGGAACATTGTGATGAGAAGGGCATTGAGCATTTGCCTGAAAGTCTTCATTGATTATTGTGATGAGTGTGGGCATGGAGCATTGTGATGACAAGGGCACGGAACACTGTGATACATGGGTCATGTTGGACTGTGATGAAAAGTGCATGGAGCATTTTGATTAGAAGGGCATCAAGCATTGTGATGACAAGTGTAATGGAGCTTTGTGATGAAAAGGGCATGGAGCAATGGGATGTGAGGGTTCATGGAGCATTGTGATGACAATGACATGGAGCATTGTGATGCCAAGGGTCGTGGAGCTTTGTGATGACAACGGTCATTGAACATTTTGATGACAAGCGTGTGGTGCATTGTCATGAAAAGGAGAGGGAGCATTTTGATGACAGGGTCATGCAGCAATTTGATGAAAAGTGTAATGTAACATTTTGATGACAGGCGTTACAGAACATTGTGATGCCAAGGGTCATGGAGCTTTGGGCTGAAAAGAGTCATGGCGCATTTTGATGACAGTGGTTATGGAATATTGTGATGTCAGGGGTCATGGAACATTTTGATTACAGGGTTGAGGTAGGATTGTGATGACTAGTGATGGAACATGTGATATCTCAGGTGAGAGAGCATTTGGATGAGAAGTGCATGGAGCACTGTGAATACAAGTTTTATGGTGCACAGCGATGACAAGGTTGTGGATCATTGTGATGAAAAGCGCGTGACACATTGTGATGACAAGGGTCATGGAACATTGTTCTGACAAAGGCATGGAGCATTGTGTTGACAAGGGTCACGGAGCATTGTGATGAACAGTTCATGGAGCATTGTGGTTACAAAGGTCACAGAGCCTTGTGAAGACAAGGGCATGGACCATTCTGATGACAAACGTTATGAAGCATTGTGATGACAGGAGTCACGGAGCATTGTGATGACAGGTGTCATGGAGCACTGTGATGACAAGCATCACGGAGAATTGTGAATACAGGGTCATGGAGCATTGGGATGACAAGGGCATGGATCATTGTGATGACAAGTGTCATGGAGCATTGGGCTGAAAATGTTCATGGAGTATTGTGATGACAGGGGTCATGGGGAATTGTGATTACAGAGGTCTTGGAGCATTGTGATGACAAGAGTCACGGATCATTGTGTTGTCAGGTGTCATTGAGTATTGTGATGACTGTGGTCATGCAGCATTGTGATGATAATTGTCATGGAGCATTGTGATGAGAAGGTCATGGAGCATAGGGCTAAAAATGTACATGGAGTATTGTGTTGACAGGTGTCATGGAGCATTGTGATGAAAAGGGAATGGAGCATGGTGATGACAAGGTCCTGGAGCATTGTGATGAGATGACCATGGAGACTTGTGATGACAAGTCTCATGGAGCATTCTGATGAAACGGGGCATGGAGCATTGTGATTACATGGGTCTTGGAGCATTGTGATGATAAGGGCATGGAGCACTGTGAGGAGAAAGCCATGGAACATTCTGATGACATGCGTCATGGAGCTTTGTTATGACAATGGCATGGATTATTGTGATTCCAAGGGTCATTTAGCTTTGTGATGACAAAGGTCATGGAGCATATTGATGCCAAGGGTGTGGTGCATTGTTATGAGAAGGGCTGGGAGCATTTTGATGACAGGGTCATGCAGCAATTTGATGAAAAGTGTAATGGAACATTTTGTTGACAGGGGTTATAGAACATTTTGATGCCAGGGGTCATGGAGCTTTGGGATGAAATGGGTCAAGGAGCACTTTGATGACAGGGGTTATGGAATATTGTGATGTCAGGTGTCATGGAACATTGTGCTGATAAGGGGATGTAGCATTGTGATGACAGGGGTAATGGAACATTGTGATTACAGGGGTGACGGCGGAGTGTGATGACTAGTGATGGAACATTGTGATATCTCATGTGAGAGAGCATTTGGATGAAATGTGCATGGAGCATTGTGATTACAATGTTTATGGGGCATAGCGATGACAAAGATGTGGATCATTGTGATGAAAATCTCATGGGACATTGTGATGACAAGGGTCATGGAGCATTGTTCTGACAAAGACATGGAGCATTGTGATGACAAGTGTCACAGAGAATTGTGATGAAATGTTCATGGAGCATTTGGGTTACAAAGGTCACAGAGCCTTGTGATGACGCGGGCATGGACCGTTGTGATGACAAACGTTATGAAGCATTGAGATGCCTGGAGTCAGGGAGCGTTGTGATGACAGGGGTCATGGAGCATTTTGATGACAAGGGCATGGAGCTTTGTGATGACAGGGGCATGGAACATTGGTCTGACATGTTTCCTAGATTATTGTGATGACAGTGGACATGGTGCATTGTGATGACAAGGGCATGGAGCATTGTGATGAGAAGGCCAGGGACTATTGTGAAGACAGGTGTCAGGTAGCATTGTGATGACATATGTCATGGTCCATTGCGATGACAATGGCAGGGAGCATTGTGATGCCAAATGTAATGGAGGATTGTGATGACAAATATAATGGAGCATTGTGATGACTAGGGCTTGGAGCATTATGATGACAAGGGCCATTGAAAATTTTCATGACAATGTCGTGAAGCATTGTGATGACAAGTTCCTGGAGCATTGTTATGAGAAAACCCAGGAGCCTTGTGATGACAAGTCTCATGGAGCATACTGATGCAAAGGGGCATGGAGCATTGTGATTACAGGGGTCATGGAGCATTTTGATGACAAGGGCATGGAGCTTTGTGATGACAAGGGCATCGAGCATTGGTCTAATAAGTTTCATGGATTATTATGATGACAGTTGGAATGGCGCATTGTGATGACAAGGGCATGGAAAATTGCGATGACCAGGTCACGCAATATTGTGAAGAGAGGTGTCAGGGAGCATTGTGATGACATAAGTAATGGCCCAATGTGATGACAATGGCATGGAGCATTGTGATGCCAAGTGTCATGGAGGATTCTGATGACAAAGGTAAAGGAGCATTGTGATGACAATGGCTTGGAGCATTGTGATGACAAGGTTCAGGGAGCATTGTGCTGACAATTGCATGGAGAATTGTGATGACAATGATCATGGAGCATTCTAATGACAAACTTGTGGAGTATTTTGATGACAATGGCATGGAGCATTGTGATGAAAATGGCATGGGGCTTTGTGAAGAAAAAGGCATGGAGCCTTTTCGTGACAGGGTTCAAGGAGCATTCTGATGACACGCGTCAGGGAGCATTGTGATGACAAGTGTATTGAGAATTGTGATGACAACGGTCATGGAGCATTGTGATGAAAAGGGCATGGAGTATTGTGAAGACAGGCATCATGGAGCGTTGTGATGAAAAGTGTTATGGAACATTGTGATCACAAGGGTTTGGAGCAGTGTGATGACAGAGGTCATGGATCATTTTGATTTCAAGGAGCATGGAGCATTGTGATGACAAGGGCATGAAGCAATGTGATCCCAATGTTCATGGAAGATTGTGATGACAATGGTAATGGAGTATTGTGATGACAAGCACATAGAGCATTGTAATGACAAGGTAATGTAGCATTTTGCTGACAAAGGCATGGAGCATTGTGATGACAGGTGTCATGGAGCACTGTGATGACAAGCGTCACGGAGCATTGTGAATATAGGGGTCATGGAGCATTGGTATGAGAAGGTCATGGAGCATTGGTCTGAAAATGTTCATTGAATATTTTGATGACAGGGGTCCTGGAGCATTGTGATGACAAGGTCCTGGAACATTGTGATGAGAAGACCATGGAGACTTGTGATGACAAGTCTCATGGAGCATTCTGATGAAAAGGGGCATGGAGCATTGTGATTACAGGGGTCTTGGAGCATTGTGATGACAAGGACATGGAGTATTGTGATGACAGGCATCATGGAGCGTTGTGATGACAAGTGTTATGGAACAATGTGATCACAAGTGTTTGGAGCATTGCGATGACAGAGGTCATGGATCATTTTGATTTCAGGGAGCATGGAGCATTGTGATGACTAGGGCATGAAGCAATGCGATCCCAATGTTCTTGGAGGATTGTGATGCCAATGGTAATGGGATATTGTGATGACAAGCACATAGAGCATTGTAATGACAAGATCATGTAGCATTTTGCTGACAAAGGCATGGAGCTTTGTGATGACAGGTGTCATGGAGCACTGTGATGACAAGCATCACGGAGCATTGTGAATACAGGGGTCATGGAGCATAGGGATGACAATGGCATGGATCATTGTGATGACAAGGGTCATGGAGAATTGGGCTGAAAATGTTCATGGAGTATTGTGATGACAGGGGTCATGGAGCATTGTGATGACAAGGGAATGAAGCACGGTGATGACAAGGTCCTGGAGCACTGTGATGAGATGACCATGGAGACTTGTGATTACAAGTCTCAAGGAGCATTCTGATGAAAAGTGGCATGGAGCATTGTGATTACATGGGTCTTGGAGCATTGTGATGACAAGAGTCCTGGATCATTGTGTTGTCATATTTCATGGAGTGTTGTGATGACACTGGTCATGGAGCATTGTGATGATATTGGACATAGCACATTGTGATGAGAAGGTCATGGAGCATTGGGGTGAAATTGTTCATGGAATATTGTGATGACAAGTGTCATGGAGCATTTTGATTAGAAGGGAATGGAGCGTGGTGATGACAAGGTCCTGGAGCTTTGTGATGAGATGACCATGGTGACTTGTGATGACAAGTCTCATGGAGCATTCTGATGAAAAGGTCCAGGGAGCATTGTGATTACAGGTGTCTTGGAGCATTGTTATTACAGTTGTAATGGAGCATTGTGATGAGTAGGTCATTGAGCATTGGTCTGAAATGTTTCAAGGATTATTGTGATGAGAGTGGGCATGGAGCATTGTGATGACAATGGCACGTACACTGTGATCCATGGGTCATTGGGGATTGTAATGACAAGGGCATGGAGCATTGTGATGAGAAGGGCATCGAGCATTGTGATGACAAGTGTCATGGTGCTTTGTGATGACAAGGGCATTGAGCAATGTGATGCGAGAGTTCATGGAGCATTATGATGACAATGACATGGAGCACTGTGATGCCAAGGGTCATGGAGCTTTCTGATGACAAAAGTCATGGAACATTTTGATGACAAGGGTGTGGTGCATTGTGATGAATAGGGCAGGAAGCATTTTGATGACAGGTGCATGCAGTAATTTGATGAAAATTGTAATGGAACATTTTGATGACAGGGGTTATAGAACATTGTGATGCCAGGTGTCATGGAGCTTTGGGATGGAAAGTGTCATGGAGCATTTTGATGACAGGGTTTATGGAACATTGTGATGTCAGGGGTCATGGAACATTGTGCTGATAAGGGGATGTAGCTTTGTGATGACAGGGGTCATGGAAAATTGTGATAACAGGAGTGAGGGAGGATTGTGATGACAAGTGATGGAACATTGTGATATCTCATGTGAGAGAGCATTTGGATGAGAATTGCATGGAACATTGTGATTACAAGGTTTATGGAGCATAGCGTTGACAAAGTTGTGGATCATTGTGATGAAAATCTCATGGGACATTGTGATGACAAGGGTCATGGAGCATGGTTGTGACAAAGACATGGAGCAATGTGATGACAATGGTCACGGAGCATTGTGATGAAAAGTTCATGGAGCATTGTGGTTACAAAGGTCACAGAGTCTTGTGATGATGCGGGCATGGACCGTTGTGATGACAAACGTTATGAAGCATTGTGATGACTGGAGTCAGTGAGCGTTGAGATGACAGGGGACATGGAGCATTGTGATGACAGGGGCATGGAGCATTGGTCTGACAAGTTTCATAGATTATTGTGATGACAGTGGACATGGTGCATTGTGATGACAAGGGCATGGAACATTGTGATGACAAGGGAATGGAGTATTGTGAAGACATGTGTCAGGGAGCATTGTGATGACATATGTCATGGTCCATTGCGATGTCAGTGGCATGGAGCATTGTGATTCCAAAAGTAATGGAGGATTGTGATGACAAATATAATGGAGCATTGTGATGACTAGGGATTGGAGCATTGTGATGAGAAGGGCATCGAGCATTGTGATGACAAGTGTCATGGATCTTTGTGATGACAAGGGCATGGAGCAATGTGATGAGAGGGTTCATGGAGCATTGTGATGACAATGTCATGGAGCAATATGATGAGAGGGTTCATGGAGCATTGTGATGACAATGTCATGGAGCATTGTGATGCCAAGGGTCATGAAGCTTTGTGATGACAAAGGTCATGGAGCATTTTGATGACAAGGGTGTGGTGCATTGTGTTGAGAAGGGCAGAGAGCATTTTGATGACATGGTCATGCAGCAATTTGATGAAAATTGTAATGGAACATTTTGATGAAAGGGGTTATAGAACATTGTGATGCCAGGGGTCATGGATCTTTGCAATGAAAAGGGTGATGGAGCATTTTGATGACAGGTGTTATGGAACATTGTGATGTCATGGGTCATGGAACATTTTGCTGATAAGGGGATGTAGCATTGTGATGACAGGGGTCATGCAACATTGTGATAACTGGGGTGAGGGAGGATTGTGATGACTAGTGATGGAACATTGTGATATCTCATGTGAGAGAGCACTTGGATGAGAAGTGCATGGAGCATTGTGATTACAAGGTTTATGGAGCATAGCGATGACAAGGTTGTGGATCATTGTGATGAAAAGGATATGGCACATTGTGATGACAAGGGTCATGGAGCATTGTTCTGACAAAGACATGGAGCATTGTGATGACAAGGGTCACGGAGCATTTTGATGAAATGTTCATGGAGCATTGTGGTTACAAATGTCACAGAGCCTTGTGTTGACGCGGGCATGGACCATTCTGATGACAAACCTTATGAAACATTTTGATGACTGGAGTCACGGAGCATTGTGATGACAGGGGTCATGGGGCATTGTGATGAAAAGAGAATGGAGCATTGCTCTAATAAGTTTCAGAGATTATTGTGATGACAGTGGTAATGGCACATTGTGATGACACGGGCATGGAGCATTGTGATGACCAGGTCATGCAGTATTGTGAAGAGAGGTGTCAGGGAGCATTGTGATGACATATGTAATGGCCCATTGTGATGACAATGGCATGGAGCACTGTGATGCCAAGTGTCATGGAGGATTCTTATGAAAAATGTAATGGAGCATTGTGATGACAATGGCTTGGAGCATTGTGATGACAAGGGTCAGGGAGCATTGTGCTGACAAGTGCATGGAGAATTGTGATGACAAGGGTCATGGAGCATTCTGATGACAAGCTTGTGGAGTATTTTGATGACAACGGCATGGAGCATTGTGATGAAAATTGCATGGGGCTTTGTGAAGAAAAAGACATGGAGCCTTTTCGTGACAGGGTTCAAGGAGCATTCTGATGACAAGTGTCAGGGAGCATTGTGATGACAAGTGTATTGAGAATTGTGATGACAAAGGTCATGGAGCATTGTGATGAAAAGGGCATGGAGTATTGTGATGACAGGCATCATGGAGCGTTGTGACGAAAAGTGTTATGGAACATTGTGATCACAAGGGTTTGAAGCCTTGTGATGACAGCGGTCATGGATCATTTTGATTTCAAGGAGCATGGAGCATTGTGATGACAAGGGCATGAAGAAAAGTGATCCCAAGGTTCATGGAGGACTGTGATGACAATGGTAATGGAGTATTGCGTTGACAAGCGCATAGAGCATTGTAATGACAAGGTCATGTAGCATTATGCTGACAAAGGCATGGAGCATTGTGATGACAGGTGTCATGGAGCACTGTGATGACAAGCATCACGGAGCATTGTGAATACAGGGGTCATGGAGCATAGGGATGACAAGGGCATGGATCATTGTGATGACAAGTGTCATGGAGCACTGGGCTGAAAATGTTCATGGAGTATTGTGATGACAGGGGTCATGGAGCATTGTGATGACAAGGGAATGAAGCACGGTGATGACAAGGTCCTGGAGCATTGTGGTGAGATGACCATGGAGACTTGTGATGACAAGTCTCAAGGAGCATTCTGATGAAAAGTGGCATGGAACATTGTGATTACAGGGGTCTTGGAGCATTGTGATGACAAGAGTCCTGGATCATTGTGTTGTCAGGTTTCATGGATTGTTGTGATGACACTGGTCATGGAGCATTGTGATGATATTGGTCTTGGCACATTGTGATGAGAATGTCATGGAGCATTGGGGTGAAAATATTCATGGAATATTGTGATGACAGGTGTCAAGGAGTATTGTGATGACAAGGGCATGGATCGTGGTGATGACAAGGTCCTGGAGCAGTGTGATGAGATGACCATGGTGATTTGTGATGACAAGTCTCATGGAGCATTCTGATGAAAAGGTGCATGGAGCATTGTGATTACAGGGGTCTTGGAGCATTGTGATGATAAGGGCATGGAGCACTCTGAGGAGAAGTCCATGGAACATTCTGATAACATGTGTCAGGGAGCTTTGTGATGACAAGGGCATGGAGCATTGTGATTACAGGGGTCTTGGAGCATTGTGATGACAAGGGTCATGCAGCCTTGTGATGACAAGGCCATGGAACATTGTGATGGCAGGGGTCATGGAGCATTGTTATGACAGTGGTAATGGAGCATTGTGATGAGTAGGTCATTGAGCATTGGTCTGAAATGTTTCATGGATTATTGTGATGAGAGTGGGCATGGAGCATTGTGATGACAAGGGCACGTACACTGTGATACATGGGTCATGGGGGATTGTAATGACAAGGGCATGGAGCACTGTGATGAGAAGTGCATCGAGCATTGTGATGACAAGTGTCATGGACTTTGTGATGACAAGGGCATTGAGCAATGTGATGAGAGGGTTCATGGAGCATTATGATGAAAATGACATGGAGCATTGTGATGCCAAGGGTCTTGGAGCTTTGTGATGACAAAAGTCATGGAGCATTTTGATTACAAGGGTGTGGTGCATTGTGATGAGTAGGGCAGGAAGCATTTTGATGACAGGTGCATGCAGTAATTTGATGAAAAGTGTAATGGAACATTTTGATGACAGGGGTTATTGAACATTGTGATGTCAGGGATCATGGAACATTGTGCTGATAAGGGGATGTAGCATTGTGATGACAGGGGTCATGGAAAATTGTGATAACAGGGGTGAGGGAGGATTGTGATGACAAGTGATGGTACATTGTGATATCTCATGTGAGAGAGCATTTGGATGAGAATTGCATGGAACATTGTAATTACAAGGTTTATGGAGCATAGCGATGACAAAGTTGTGGATCATTGTGATGAAAAACGCATGGTACATTGTGATGACAAGGGTCATGGAGCATTGTTGTGACAAAGACATGGAGCATTGTGATGACAATGGTCACGGAGCATTGTGATGAAAAGTTCATGGAGCATTGTGGCTACAATGGTCACAGAGTCTTGTGATGACACGGGCATGGACCGTTGTGATGACAAACGTTATGAAGCATTGTGATGACTGGAGTCAGGGAGCGTTGTGATGACAGGGCACATGGAGCATTGTGATGACAAGGGCATGGTGCATTGTGATGACAGGGGCATGGATCATTGGTCTTACAAGTTTCATAGATTATTGTGATGACAGTGGACATGGTGCACTGTGATGACAAGGGCATGGAGCATTGTGATGACAAAGGCATGGAGTATTGTGAAGACAGGTGTCAGGGAGCATTGTGATGACATATGTAATGGTCCATTGCGATGTCAGTGGCATGCAGCATTGTGATGCCAAATGTAATGGAGGATTGTGATGACAAATATAATGGAGCATTGTGATGACTAGGGCTTGGAGCATTATGATGACAAGGGCCATTGAGAATTTTCATGAAAATGTCGTGAAGCTTTGTGATGACATTGTCCTGGAGAATTGTGATGAGAAAACCATGGAGCCTTGTGATGACAGGGCTCATGGAGCATACTGATGAAAAGAGGCATGGAGCATTCTGATTACAGGGGTCTTGGAACATTGTGGTAACAAGGGCATGGAGCATTGTGATGACAAGGGCATGGATTATTGTGATGACAGGCATCATGGAGCGTTGTGATGAAAAGTGTTATGGGACATTGTGATCACAAGGTTTTGGAGCATTGCGTTGACAGAGGTCATGGATCATTTTGATTTCAAGGAGCATGGAGCATTGTGATGACTAGGGCATGAAGCAATGTGATCCCAAGGTTCATGGAGGATTGTGATGACAATGGTAATGGAGTATTGTCATGACAAGCGCATAGAGCTTTGTAATGACAAAGTCATGTAGCATTTTGCTGACAAAGGCATGGAGCTTTGTGATGACAGGTGTCATGGAGCACTGTGATGACAAGCATCACGGAGCATTGTGAATACAGGGGTCATGGAGCATAGGGATGACAAGTGCATGGATCATTGTGATGACAAGTGTCATGGAGGATTGGGCTGAAAATGTTCAAGGAATAATGTGATGACAGGGGTCATGGAGCATTGTGATGACAAGAGTCCCGGTTCATTGTGTTGTCAGGTGTCATGGAGTGTTGTGATGACAGTGGTCATGGAGCATTGTGATGATATTTGCCTTGGAGCATTGTGATTAGATGGTCATGGAGCATTTGGCTGAAAATGTTCATGGAGTATTGTGATGCCAGGTGTCATGGAGCATTGTGATGACAAGGGAATGGAGCATGGTGATTACAAGATACTGGAGCATTGTGACGAGATGACCATGGAGACTTGTGATGACAAGTCTCATGGAGCATTCTGATGAAAAGAGGCATGGAGCATTGTGATTACAGGGGTCTTGGAGCTTTGTCATGACAAGGGCATGGAGCACTCTGAGGAGAAGTCCATGGAACATTCTGATGACATGCGTCAAGGAGCTTTGTGATGACAAGGGCATGGAGCTTTGTGATTACAGGGGTCTTGGAGCATTGTGATGACAAGGGTCATGGAGCCTTGTGGTGAAAAGGCCGTGGAGCATTGTGATGGCAGGGGTCATGGAGCATTGTTATGACAGATGTAATGGAGCATTGTGATGAGAAGGGCATTGAACATTGGTCTGAAATGTTTCATGGATTATTGTGATGAGAGTGGGCATGGAGCACTGTGATGAGAAGGGCACGGTACACTGTGATACATGGGTCATGGGGGATTGTAATGCAAGGGCATGGAGCATTGTGATGACAAGTGTCATGGATCTTTGTGATGACAAGGGCATTGAGCAATGTGAAGAGAGTGTTCATCGAGCATTGTGATGACAATGCCATGGAGCATTGTGATGCCAAGGGTCATGAAGCTTTGTGATGACAAAGGTCATGGAGCATTTTGATGACAAGGGTGTGGTGCATTGTGTTGAAGAAGGCAGAGAGCATTTTGATGACATGGTCATGCAGCAATTTGATGAAAATTGTAATGGAACATTTTGATGACAGGGGTTATAGAACATTGTGATGCCAGGGGTCATGGAGCTTTGCGATGAAATGGGTGATGGAGCATTTTGATGACAGGGGTTATGGAACATTGTGATGTCATGTGTCATGGAATATTTTGCTGATAAGGGGATGTAGCATTGTGATGACAGGGGTCATGCAACATTGTGATAACTGGGGTGAGGGAGGATTGTGATGACTAGTGATGGAACATTGTGATATCTCATGTGAGAGAGCACTTGGATGAGAAGTGCATGGAGCATTGTGATTACAATGTTTATGGAGCATAGCGATGACAAGGTTGTGGATCATTGTGATGAAAAGGACATGGCACATTGTGATGACAAGGGTCATGGAGCATTGTTCTGACAAAGACATGGAGCATTGTGATGACAAGGGTCACGGGGCATTGTGATGAAATGATCATGGAGCATTGTGGTTACAAATGTCACAGAGCCTTGTGTTGACGCGGGCATGGACAATTCTGATGACAAACCTTATGAAACATTGTGATGACTGGAGTCACGGAGCATTGTGATGACAGGGGTCATGGTGCATTGTGATGAAAAGCGCATGGAGCATTGCTCTAATAAGTTTCAGAGATTATTGTGATGACAGTGGGAATGGCGCATTGTGATGACAAGGGCATGGAGCATTGTGATGACCAGATCATGCAGTATTGTGAAGAGAGGTGTCAGGGATCATTGTGATGACATATGTAATGGCCCATTGTGATGACAATGGCATGGAACACTGTGATGCCAATTGTCATGGAGGATTCTGATGAGAAAGGTAATGGAGCATTGTGATGACAATGGCTTGGAGCATTGTGAGGACAAGTGTCAGGGAGCATTGTGCTGACAAGTGCATGGAGAATTATGATGACAAGGGTCATGGAGCATTCTGATGACAAGCTTGTGGAGTATTTTGTTGACCATGGCATGGAGCATTGTGATGAAAATTGCATGGGGCTTTGTGATGAAAAAGACATGGAGCCTTTTCGTGACAGGGTTCAAGGAGCATTCTGATGACAAGTGTCAGGGAGCATTGTGATGACAAGTGTATTGAGACTGGTGATGGCAAAGGTCATGGAGCATTGTGATGAAAAGGGCATGAAGTATTGTGATGACAGGCATCATGGAGCGTTGTGATGACAAGTGTTATGGAACATTGTGATCACAAGGGTTTGAAGCCTTGTGATGACAGTGGTCATGGATCATTTTGATTTCAAGGAGCATGGAGCATTTTGATGACAAGGGCAGGAAGAAAAGTGATCCCAAGGTTCATGGAGGATTGTGATGACAATGGTAATGGAGTATTGTGATGACAAGCGCATAGAGCATTGTAATGACTAGGTCATGTAGCATTTTGCTGACAAAGACATGGAGCATTGTGATAACAGGTGTCATGGAGCACTGTGATGACAAGCGTCACGGAGCATTGTGAATACAGGGGTCATGGAGCATAGGGATGACAAGGGCATGGATCATTGTGATGACAAGGGTCATGGAGAATTGGGCTGAAAATGTTCATGGAGTATTGTGATGACAGGGGTCATGGAGCATTGTGATTACAGGGGTCTTGGAGAATTGTGATGACAAGAGTCCCAGATCATTCTGTTGTCACGTGTCATGGAGTGTAGTGATGACAGGGGTCATGGAACATTGTGATGATATTGGTCATGGAGCATTGTGATGAGAATGTCATGGAGCATTGGGCTGAAAATATTCATGGAGTATTGTGATGACAGGGGTCATGGAGGATTGTGTACAAGGGAATGGAGCATGATGATGACAATGTCCTGGAGCATTGTGATGAGAAGACCATGGAGACTTGTGATGACATGTCTCATGGAGCATTCTGATTAAAAAGTGCATAGAGCATTGTGATTACTGGGGTCTTGGAGCATTGTGATGAGATGGGCATTGAGCACTGTGAGGAGAAGGCCATGAAACATTCTGATGACATACATCATGTAGCTCCGTGATGACAAGGGCATGTAGAATTGTGATTAGAGGTACAATGGAGCATTGTGATGACAAGGGTCATGGAGCCTTGTGATGGCAAGGCCGTGGAACATTGTGATGGCAGGGGTCATGGAGCAT
Organism: Mesoplodon mirus; assembly: GCF_964341445.2. Lineage (NCBI taxonomy): Eukaryota > Metazoa > Chordata > Mammalia > Artiodactyla > Ziphiidae > Mesoplodon > Mesoplodon mirus. The sequence continues at coordinate 275,507 of NW_028295649.1, read as the reverse complement.
TGTTATGACAGAGGTAATGGAGCATTGTGATGAGAAGGGCATTGAGCATTGGTCTGAAATGTTTCATGGATTATTGTGATGAGAGTGGGCATGGAGCATTGTGATGACAAGGGCACCGTACACGGTGATACATGGGTCATGGGGGATTGTAATGACAAGGGCATGGAGCATTGTGATGAGAAGGGCATCGAGCATTGTGATGACAAGTGTCATGGAGATGTGTGATGACAAGGGCATGGAGCAATGTGATGAGAGGGTTCATGGAGCATTGTGATGCCAAGGGTCATGGAGCTTTGTGATGACAAAGGTCATGGAGTATTTTGATGACAAGCGTGTGGTGCATTGTGATGAGAAGGGCAGGGAGCATTTTGATGACAGGTTCATGCAGTAATTTAATGAAAAGTGTAATGGAACATTTTGATGATATGGGTTATAGAACATTGTGATGCCAGGGGTCATGGAGCTTTTAGATGAAAAGGGTCATGGAGCATTTTGATGACAGGTGTTATGGAACTTTGTGATGTCATGGGTCATCGAACATTGTGATGATAAGTGCACGTAGCATTGTGATAACAGGAGTCATGGATCATTGTGATGACAGGGGTGAGGGAGTATTGTGACAAATAGTGATGTAGCATTGTGATATCAGTGGTGAGAGAGCATTTGGATGAGAAGTGCCTGGAGCATTGTGATGACAAATTTTATGGAGCATTGTGATGACAAGATTGTGGAGCACTGTGATGATAAGCGCATGGTGCATTGTGATGACATGTGTCATGGAGCATTGTCCTGACAAGTGCCTGGAGCATTGTGATGACAAGGGTCATGGAGCATTGTGCTGACAAAGGCATAGAGAATTGTGATGACAAGGATCACAGCATTGTGATGAAAAGTTCATGGAGCATTGTGATGCCAAGGGTCATGGAGCATTCTGGTGACAAACTTGTGGAGTATTTTGATGACAATGGCATGTAGCATTGTGATGAAAACGGCATGGGGCATTGCGATGAAAAAGGCATGGAGCCTTTTCGTGACAGGTTTCAAGGAGCATACTGATCACAAGTGTCAGGGAGCATTGTGATGACTAGTGTATTGAGAATTGTGATGACAAAGTCATGGAGCATTGTGATGAAAAGTGCATGGAGTATTGTGATGACAGACATCATGGAGCGTAGAGATGACAAGTGTTATGGAACATTGTGATCACAAGAGTTAGGAGCATTGTGATGTCAGTGGTCATGGAGCATTGTGATGATATTGGCCATGGAGCATTGTGATGAGTAGATCATGGAGCATTGGGCTGAAAATATTCATGGATTATTGTGATGACAGAGGTAATGGTGCATTGTGATGACAAGGGAATGGAGCATGGTGATGACAAGGTCCTGGAGCATAGTGATGAGAAAACCATGGAGACTTATGATGACAAGTCTCATGGAGCATTCTGATGAAAAGGGGCATGGAGCATTGTGATTACAGAGGTCTTGGAGCATTGTGATGACTAGGGCATGGAGCACTGTGATGAGAAGGTCATGGAGCATTCTGATGATATGCGTCATGGAGTTTTGTGATGACAAGGGCATGGAGCATTGTGATTACAGGGATCCTGGAGCATTGTGATGAAAAGGGCATGGATCATTGGGATGAAAAAGGCATGGATCCTTGTCATGACAGGGTTCAAGGAGCATACTGACGACAAGTGTCAGGGAGCATTGTGATGATAAGTGTATTGAGCATTGTGATGACAAAGATCATGGAACATTGTGATGAGAAGACCATGGATAATTGTGATGATGAACGTCATGGGGTGTTGTGATGATAAGTGTTATGGAACATTGTGATCACAAGGGTTTGGAGCATTATGATGACAGAGGTCATGGAGAATATTGATTTCATTGTGATGACAATAGCCGGAAGCATTATGATGATGGGCATGGTGCATTGTGATGACAGGTTTCATGGAGCATTGAGATGAAAAGGGACATGGAGCATTGTGTTTACAGGGGTCTTGGAGCATTGTGATGACAAGGGCATGGAGCATTGTGATGAGAAGGCCATGGAACATTCGGATGACATGCGTCATGGAGCTTTGTGATGACAAGTGCATGGAGCATTGTGATTACAGGGGTCTTCAGCATTGTGATGACAAGTTTCATAGAAACTTGTGTTGACTAGGCCGTGGAACACTGTGATGGCAGGTGTCATGGTGCATTGTTATGACAGGGGTAATGGAGCATGGTGATGAGAACGGCATGGAACATTGGTCTGAAATGTTTCATGGATTATTGTGATGAGTGTTTGCATGGAGCATTGTGATGACAAGGGTACGGAACACTATGATACATGGGTCATGCAGGATTGTAATGACAAGGGCATGGAGCATTGCAATGAGAAAGGCATCGAGCATTGTGATGACAAGTGTCATGGAGCTTTGTGATGACAAGGGCATTGAGCAATGTTATGAGAGGGTTCATGGAGCATTGTGATGACAACGGCATGGAGCATTGTGATGCCAAGGGTCATGGAGTTTTGTGATGAGAAGTCATGGAGCATTTTGATGACAAGGGCATGGTGCATTTTGATGAGAAGGGCAGGGAGCATTTTGATGACCGCGTCATGCAGCAATTTGATGAATAGTGTAATGGAACATTTTGATTGCAGGGGTTATAGAACATTGTGATGTCAGGGGTCTTGGATCTTTGGGATGAAAAGGGTCATGGAGCATTTTGATGACAGGGGTCATGGAATATTGTGATGATAAGGGGATGTAGCAGTGTGATGACAGGGTCATGGAACATTGTGATTACAGGGGTGAGGGAGAATTGTGATGACTAGTGATAGAACACTGTGATATCTCTTGTGTGAGAGCATTTTGATGAGAAGTGCATGGACAATTGTGATTACAAGTTTTATGGAGCATTTCAGTGACAAGGTTGTGGACCATTGTGATGAAATGCGCGTGGCACATTTTGAAGACAATGGTCATGGAGCATTGTTCTGACAAAGACATGGAGCATTGTGATGACAAGGGTCACAGAGAATTGTGATGAAAAGTTCATGGAGCATTGTGGTTACAAAGGTCACAGAGCCTTGTAATCACGCGGGCATGGACCACTGTGATGACAAACGTTATGAAGCTTTGAGATGAATGGAGTCACGGAGCATTGTGATGACAAGGGTCATGGAGAATTGTGATGACATGTGTCATGGAGCATTGTGCTGACAAGCGCATGGAGCATTTTGATGACAAGGGTCATGGAGCATTGGGCAGAGAAAGGCATAGAGCATTGTAATGACAAGGGTCAAAGAGCATTGTGATGAAAAGTTCATGGAGCATTGTGGTTAAAAAGGTCACAGAGACTGTTGATGGCGAGGGCATAAACCTTTGTGATGACAAAGGTCATGAAGCATTGTGATGACTGGAGTCACAGAGCGTTGTGATGACAGGGGTCATGGAGCATTGTGATAACAAGGGCATGGAGCATTGTGATGACAAGGGCATGGAACATTGGTCTAAAATTTCATGGATTATTGCGATGACAGTTGGAATGGCGCACTGTGATGACAAGGGCATGGAGCATTGTGATGACCAGGTCATGCAGTATTGTGAAGACAGGTGTCAGGGAGCATTGTGATGACATATGTAATGGCCCATTGTGATCACAATTGCATGGAGCATTGTGATGCCTATTGTCATGGAGGATTCTGATGACAAAGGTAATGAAGCATTGTGATGACAATGGCTTGGAACATTGTGATGACAAGGGTCGGAGAGCATTGTGCTGACAAGTGCATGGAGAATTGTGATGACAATGGCATGGAGCATTCTGATGACAAGCTTGTGGACTATTTTGATGACAATGGAATGGAGCATTGTCATGAAAACGGCATGGGGAATTGTGATGAAAGGGGCATGGAGCCTTTTCGTGACAGGGTTCAAGGAGCATTCTGATGACAAGTGTCAGGGAGCATTGTGATGACGAGTGTATTGAGAATTGTGATGACAAAGGTCATGGAGCATTGCGATGAAAAGGGCATGGAGTATTGTGATGACAGGGATCATGGAGCGTTGAGATGACAAGTGTTATGGAACATTGTGATCACAAGGGTTAGGAGCATTGTAATGACAGAAGTCATGGATCATTTTGATTTCAAGGAGCATGGAGCATTGTGATGACAAGGGCATGAAACCACCTGATCCCAAGGTTCATGGAGGATTGTGATGACAATGGAAATGGAGTATTGTGATGACAAGCGCAGAGAACATTGTAATGACAAGGTCATGTAGCATTTTGCTGACAAAGGCATGGAGCATTGTGATGACATGTGTCATGGAGCACTGTGATGACAAGCGTCACGAGCATTGTGAATACAGGGGTCATGGAGCATTGGGATGACAAGAGCATGGATCTTTGTGATGACAAAGGTCTTGGAGCACTGGGCTGAAAATGTTCATGGAGTGTTTTGATGACAGGGGTCATGGAGCATTGTGATGACTAGGGAATGGAGCATTGTGATGACAAGAGTCCCGAATCATTGTGTTCTCAGGTGACATGGAGTGTTGTGATGACAGTGGTCATGGAGAATTGTGATGATATTGGCCATGGAGCATTGTGATGAGTAGGTCGTGGTGCATTGGGCTGAAAATTTTCATGGATTATTGTGATGACAGGGTTCATGGAGCATTGTGATTACAAGGGAATGGAGCATGGTGATGACAAGGTCCTGGAGCATTGTGATGAGAAGACCATGGAGACTTGTGATGACAAGTCTCATAGAGCATTCTGATGAAAAGGGGCATGGAGCATTGTGATTACTGGGGTCTTGGATCACTGTGATGACTAGGGCATGGAGCATTGTGATGAGAAGACCATGGAGCATTCTGATGACATGCGTCATGGAGTTTTTTGAGGACAACCATGGAGCATTGTGATTACAGGGGTCTTCGAACATTGTGAAGACAAGGGCATGGAGCATTGTGAGGAGAAGACCAAGGAGCATTCTGATGGCATGCGTCATTGAGCTTTGTGATGACAAGGGCATGGAGCATTGAGATTACATGGGTCTTGGAGCATTGTGATGAAAAGGACATGGATCATTGTGATGAAAAATGCATGGAGCCTTGTCATGACAGGATTCAAGGAGGATACAGACAACAAGTGTCAGGGAGCATTTTGATGACAAGTGTTTTGAGCATTGTGATAACAAAGGTCATGGAGCATTGTGATGAGAAGACCATTGATAATTGTGATCACGAGAGTCATGGGACATTGTGATGAAAAGTGATATTGTATATTGTGATCACAAGTGTTTGGAGCATTGTTATGACAAAGGTCATGGAGCATTTTGATTTCATTGTGATGACAATAGCATGAAGCATTATGATGATGGGCATGGTTCATTGTGATGACAGGGTTCATGGATCATTGAGATGAAAAGAGGCATAGATGATAGTGATTACAGGTTTATTGGAGCATTGTGATGAGAAGGGTCATGGAGCTTTGTGATGACAGGACCATGGAACATCGTGATGGCAGTGGTCATGGAGCATTGTTATCACAGGGATAGTTGAGCCTTGTGATGGCAAGGGCATGCAGCATTGTGATGAGAAGGCCATGGAGCATTCTGATGACATGTGTCATGGAGGTTTGTGAAGACAAGGGCATGGAGCAATGTGATGAGAGCGTTCATGGAGCATTGTGATGACAATGAAATGGAGCATTGTGATGCTAAGGGTCATGGATCTTTGTGATGACAATGGTCATGGAGCATTTTGATGGCAAGGGCGTTGTGCAATGTGATGAGAAGGGCAGGGAGCATTGTGATGACAAATTTTTAGGAGCATTGTGATGACAAGATTGTGGAGCACTGTGATGACAAGCACATGGTGCATTGTGATGAGATGTGTCATTGAGCATTGTGCTGACAAGCGCATTAAGCATTGTGATGACAAGTCTCATGGAACATTCTGATGAAAAGGGGCATGGAGCTTTGTGATTACAGGGGTCTTGGAGCATTGTGATGAGAAGGGCATGGAGCATTGTGTAGAGAAGGCCATGAAGCATGCTGATGACATGCGTCATGGAGCTTTTTAATGACAAGTGCATGGAGCATTGTGATTACAGCGATCTTGGAGCATTGTGATGAATAGGGCATGGATCACTGTGATGAAAAAGGCATGGAACATTGTCATGACAGTGTTCAAGGAGCATACTGACGACAAGTGTCAGGGAGCATTGTGATGACAAGTGTATTGAGCATTGTGATGACAACGATCATGGCGCATTGTGATGACATGGGCATGGAGCATTGTGAGGAGAAGGCCAAGGAGCATTCTGAAGACATGTTTCATTGAGCTTTGTGATGACAAGGGCATGTAACACTGTGATTGCAGGGGTCTAGGAGCACTGTGATGAAAAGGGCATGGATCATTGTGATGGAAAAGGCATGGAGCCTTGTCATGACAGGGTTCAAGGAGCAAACTGACGACAAGTGTCGGGGAGCATTTTGATGAAAAGTGTATTGAGCATTGTGATGAGAAAAGTCATGGAGCCTTGTGATGACAAGGCCATGGAACATCGTAATGGCAGGGGTCATGGAGCCTTGTTATGACAGGGGTAATGGAGCACTGTGATGGCAAGGGCATGGAGCATTGTGATGAGAAGTCCATGGAGCATTCTGATGGCATGTGTCATGGAGCTTTGTGAAGACAATGGCATGGAGCAATGTGATGAGAGCGTTCATGGAGCATTGTGATGACAATGACATGGAGCATTGTGATGCCAAGGGTCATGGATATTTGTGATGACAAAGGTCATGGAACATTTTGATGGCAAGGGCGTTGTGCATTGTGATGAGAAGAGCAGGGAGAATTGTGATGACAGGGTCATGGAGCAATTTGATGAAAATTGTCATGGAACATTTTGATGACAGGTGTTATGGAACATTATGATGTCAGGGGTCACCGAACATTGTGATGATAAGTGCATGTAGCATGGTGATGACAGGAGTCATGGAACATTGTGATGACAGGGTGAGGGAGTATTGTGACAAAGAGTGATGTAGCATTTTGATATCAGTGGAGAGAGAGCACTTTGATGAGAAGTGCATGGAGCATTATGATGACAATGTTTATGGAGCATTGTGATGACAAGTTTGTAGAGCACTGTGATGACAAGCGCATGGTGCATTGTGATGACATGTGTCATGGAACATTGTGCTGACAAGCGCATGGAGCATTGTGATGACAATGGTCATGGAGCATTGTGCTGAGAAAGGTATAGAGCATTGTGATGACAAGGGTCAAAGAGCATTGTGATGAAAATTTCATGGAGCATTGTGGTTAAAATGGTCACAGAGACTGTTGATGACTAGGGCATGGACCATTGTGATGACAAGGGTCATGAAGCATTGTGATGACTGGTGTCACGGAGCACTGTGATGACAGGGGTCATGGAGGATTGTGATAACAAGGGCATGGAGCATGGTGATGACAAGGGCATGGAACATTAGTCTAATAAATTTCATGGATTGTTGCGATGATAGTTGGAATGGCGCATTGTGATGAGAAGGGCATGGAGCATTGTGATGACCAGGTAATGCAGTATTGTGAAGACAGCTGTCAGGGAGCATTGTGATAACATATGTAATGGCCCATTGTGATTAAAATGGCATGGAGCATTGTGATGCCAAGTGTCATGGAGGATTCTCATGACAAAGGTAATGGAACATTGTGATGACAATGGCTGGGAGCATTGTGATGACATGTGTCAGGGAGCATTGTGCTGACAAGTGCATGGAGAATTGTGATGACAAGGGTCATGGAGCATTCTGATGACAAGCTTGTGGAGTATTGTGATGAAAATGGCATGGATCATTGTGATGAAAACGGCATGGGGCATTGTGATGAAAATGTCATGGAGCCTTTTCGTGACAGGGTTCAAGGAGCATTCTGATGACAATGTCAGGGAGCATTGTGATGACATGTATATTGAGAAATGTGATGACAAAGGTCATGGAGCACTGTGATGAAAAGAGGATGGAGTATTGTGGTGACAGGCATCATGGAGCGTTTTGATGACAAGTGTTATGGAACATTGTTGTCACATGGGTTTGGAGCATTGTGATGAGGGAGGTCATGGATCGTTTTGATTTCAAGGAGCATGGAGCATTGAGATGACAAGGGCATGAAGCAATGTGATCCCAAGGTTCATGGAGGATTGTGATGACAATGGAAATGGAGTATTTTGATGACAAGCGCATAGAGCATTGTAATGACAAGATCATGTAGCATTCTGCTGACAAAGGCATGGAGCATTGTGATGAAATGTGTCAAGGAGCACTGTGATGACAAGCGTCATGGAGCATTGTGAATACAGCTGTCATGGAACATTGGCATGACAAGGGCATGGATCATTGTGATGACAAATGTCATGGAGCACTGGGCTGAAAATGTTCATGGACTGTTGTGATGACAGGGGTCATGGAGCATAGTGATGAGTAGAGAATGGAACATTGTGATGACAAGAGTCCCGGATCATTGTGTTGTCAGGAGTCATGGAGTGTTGTGATGACAGTGGTCATGGAGAATTGTGATAATATTGGCCATGGAGCATTGTGATGTGTAGGTCATGGAGCATTGGGCTGAATATGTTAATGGATTATTGTGATGACAAGGGTCATGGAGCATTGTATGACAAGGCAATGGAGAATGGTGATGACAAGGTCCTGGAGCACTGTGATGAGATGACCATGGAGACTTGTGATCACAAGTCTCATGGAGCATTCTGATGAAAAGTGGCATGGAACATTGTGATTACAGGGGTCTTGGAGCATTGTGATGACGAGGGCATGGATCATTGTGATGGGAAGGCCATGGAGCATTCTGATGACATGCTTCATGGAGTTTTGTGATGACAAGCCCATGGATCATTGTGATTACAGTGATCTTGGAGCACTGTGATGAAAAGGGCACGGAGCATTGTGATGAAAATGCATGGAGCCTTGTCATGACAGGGTTCAAGGAGCATACTGACGACAAGTGTCAGGGAGAATTGTGATGACAATAGTATTGAGCATTGTGATGACAAAGGTCATCGAGCATTGTGATGAGAAGACCATGGATAATTGTGATGATGAGCGTCATAGGGTGTTGTGATGATAAGTGTTATGGAACATTGTGATCACAAGGGTTTGGAGCATTATGATGACAGAGGTAATGGAGCATTTTGATTTCATTTTGATGACAATAGCCTGAAGCATTATGATGATGGGCATGGTGCATTTTGATGACAGGGTTCATGGAGCATTGAGATGAAAAGGGGCATGGAGCATTGTGATTACAGGGGTCTTGGAGCATTGTGATGACAAGGACATGGAGCATTGTGATGAGAAGGCCATGGAACATTCTGATGACATGTGTCATTGAGCTTTGTGATGAAAAGGGCATGGAGCATTGTGATTACAGGGGTCTTGGAGCATTGTGATGACAAGGGTCATGGAGCCTTGTTATGACAAGGCCGTGGAACATTGTGATGGCAGTGGTCATGGAGCATTTTTATGACAGATGTAATGGAGCATTGTGATGAGAAGGGCATTGAGCATTGGCCTGAAAGCTTTCATGGATTATTGTGATGAGAGTGGGAATGGAGCATTGTGATGACAAGGCGACGGAACACTGTGATACATGAGTTATGGAGGATTGTGATGAAAATGGCATGGAGCATTTTGATGAGAAGTGCATCGAGCATTGTGATGACAAGTGTCATGGAGCTTTGTGATGACAAGTGCATGGAGCAATGGGATGAGAGTGTTCTTGGAGCATTGTGATGACAATGACATGGAGCATTGTGATGCCAAGGGTCCTGGAGCTTTGTGATGACAAAGGTCATGGAGCACTTTGATGACAAGCGTGTGGTGCATTGTGATGAGAAGGTGAGGGATCATTTTTTTTTGAATGATTTAATAAAATTTGTTAGGGCCATTTTGAGAAATGTTTTTATTATAGTTTTTTTTAACCCACTTTTTATTTATTTATTTATTTATTTATTTATTTATTTATTTATGGCTGTGTTGGGTCTTCGTTTCTGTGCGAGGGCCTTCCCTACTTGTGGCAAGTGGGGGCCACTCCTCATCACGGTGCACGGGCCTTTCATTATCGTGGCCTCTCTTGTTGCGGAGCACAGGCTCCAGACGCACAGGCACAGTAATTGTGTCTCACGGGGCTAGCTGCTCCGTGGCATGTGGTATCTTCCCAGACCAGGGCTCGAATCCATGTCCCCTGCATTGGCAGGCAGACTCTCAACCACTGCACCACCAGGGAAGCCCCCATAAGGTGAGGGATCATTTTGATGACACGGTCATGCAGCAATTTGTTGAAAAGTGTAATGGAATATTTTGTTGACAGGGGTTACAGAACATTGTGATGCCATGGGTCATGGAGCGTTGGGATGAAAAGTGTCATGGAGCATTTTGATGAGAGTGGTTATGGAAAATTTTGATGTCAGAGGGGTCCTGGAACATTGTGATTACAGGGTTGAGGGAGGATTGTGATGACTAGTGATGGAACATTGTGATATCTCAGGTGAGAGAGCATTTGGATGAGAAGTGCATGGAGCATTGTGATTACAAGTTTTATGGAGGATAGCGATGACAAGGTTGTGGATCATTGTGATGAAAAGCGTGTGGCACATTGTGATGACAAGGGTCATGGAACATTGTTCTGACAAAGGCATGGAGCATTGTGATGACAAGGGTCACGGAGCATTGTGATGAAAAGTTCATGGAGCATTGTGGTTACAAACGTCACAGAGCCTTGTGATGACGTGGGCATGGACCATTGTGATGACAAACGTTATGAAGCAATGTGATGACTGGATTCACGGAGCATTGTGATGACAGGGGTCATGGAGCATTGTGATGACAAGAGCATGGAACCTTGTGATGACAGGGACATGGAGAGTTGTGGTGACAAGTTTCAGAAATTATTGTGCTGACAGTGGACATGGTGCATTGTGAAGACAAGGGCATGGAGCATTGTCATGAGAAGGTCATGGAGTATTGTGAAGAGAGCTGTCAGAGAGCATTGTGATGACATATGTCATAGCCCATTGCGATGACAATGGCAGGGAGCATTGTGATGCCAACTGTAATGGAGGATTGTGATGACAAATATAATGGAGCATTGTGATGACTAGGGCTTGGAGCATTATGATGACAAGGGTCATTGAGAATTTTCATGACAAGGTCGTGAAGCATTGTGATGACAAGCTCCTGGAGCACTGTGATGAGAAAACCATGGAGCCTTTTGATGAATAGTCTCATGGAGCATACTGATGAAAAGGGGCAAGGAGCATTCTGATTACAGGGTTCTTGGAACATTGTGATAAAAAGGGCATGGAGCATTGTGATGACAAGTACATGGAACATTGTTCTAATTAGTTTCATGGATTAATGTGATGACAGTTGGAATGGCGCATTGTGATGACAAGGGCATGGAGCATTGTGATGACCAGGTCATGCATTATTGTGAAGAGAGGTGTCAGGGAGCATTGTGATGACATATGTAATGGCCCATTGTGAAGACAATGGCATGGAGCATTGTGATGCCAAGTGTCATGGAGGATTCTGATGACAAATGTAATGGAGCATTGAGATGACAATGGCTTGGAGCATTGTGATGACAAGGGTCAGGGAGCATTGTGCTGACAAGTGCATGTAGAATTGTGATGAGAAGTGTCATGGAGCATTCTGATGACAACCTTGTGGAGTATTTTGATGACAATGGCATGGAGCATTGTGATGAAAACGGCATGGGGCTTTGTGATGAAAAATGCATGGAGCGCTTTTCTGACAGGGTTCAATGAGCATTCTGACGACAAGTGTCAGGAAGAATTGTGATGACAATTGTATTGAGAATTGTGATCAGAAAGATCATGGAATACTGTGATGAAAAGGCCATGGAGTATTGTGATGACAGGCATCATGGAGCGTTGTGATGACAAGGGCATGAAACAATGTGATCCCAAGGTTCATGGAGGATTGTGATGACAATTGTAATGGAGTATTGTGATGACAAGCACATAGAGCATTGTAATGAGAAGGTCATGTAGCATTTTGCTGACAAAGGCATGGAGCATTGTGGTGACAGGTGTCATGGAGCATTGGGATGACAAGGGCATAGATCATTGTGATGAAAAGGGTCATGGATCATTGGGCTGAAAAAGTTCATGGAGAATTTTGATGACAGGGGTCATGGAGCATTGGGATAACAAGGGCATGGAGCATTGTGATGACAAGGGCATGGAACATTGGTCTAATAAGATTCATGGATTATTTCGATGGCAGTTGGAATGAAGCATTGTGATGACAAGGACATGGAGCATTGTGATGACAAGAGTCCCGCATCATTGTGTTGTCAGGTGTCATGGAGTGTTGTGATGACAGTGGTCATGGAGCATCGTGATGATATTGGTCAGGGAGCATTGTGATGAGAATGTCATGGAGCATTGGGCTGAAAATGTACATGGAGTATTGTGATGAAAGGGGTCATGGAGCATTGTGATGAAAAGGGCGTGGATCATTGTGATGAAAAAGGCATGGATCCTTGTCATGACAGGGTTCAAGGAGAATACTGACGACAAGTGTCAAGGAGCATTGTGATGACAAGTTTATTGAGCATTGTGATGACAAAGATCATGGCGCATTGTGATGACAAGAGCATGGATAATTGTGATGATGAGCGTCATGGAGTGTTGTGATTATAAGTGTTATGGAACATTGTGATCACAAGGGTTTGGAGCATTATGATGACAGAGGTCATGGAGTATTTTGATTTCATTGTAATGCCAATAGCCTGAAGAATTATGATGATGGGCATGGTGCATTGTGATGGCAGTGTTAATGGAGCATGGAGATGAAAAAGGGCATGGAGCATTGTGATTACAGGGTTCTTGGAGCATTGTGATGACAAGGGCATGGAGCATTTTGAGGAGAAGGCCATGGAACCTTCTGATGATATGCGTCATGGAGCTTTGTGATGACAAGGGCATGGAGCATTTTGATTACAGGTGTCTTGGAGCATTGTGATGACAAGGGTCATGGAGCCTTGTGATGACAAGGCCGTGGAAACTTTTGATGGCCGGGGTCATGGAGCATTGTTATGACAGAGTTAATGGAGCATTGTGATGAGAAAGGCATTGAGCATTGGTCTGAAATATTTCATGGATTATTGTGATGAGAGTGGGCATGAAGCATTGTGATGACAAGGGCACGGAACACTGTGATACCTGTGTCATGGAGGATTGTAAGGACAAGGGCATGGAGCAATGTGATGAGAGAGTTCATGGAGCATTGTGATGACAATGACATGGAGCATTGTGAGGAGAAGGCCATGGAGCATTCCGATTACATGCATCAGGTAGCTTTGTGATGACAAGGGCTAGGAGCATTGTGATTACAGTGTTCTTGGAACATTGTGATGAAAAGGGAATGGATAATTGTGATGAAAAAGGCATGGAGCCTTGTCATGACAGGGTTAAAGGAGCATACTGAGAAGTGTCAGGGAGCATTGTGATGACAAGTGTATTGAGCATTGTGATGACAAAGATCATGGAGCATTGTGATGACAAGACCATGGATAATTGTGATGATGATCGTCATGGGGTGTTGTGATGATAAGTGTTATGGAACCATATGATCACAACGGTTGGGAGCATTTTGATGACAGAGGTCATGAATAATTTTGATTTCATTGTAATGATAATAGCCTGAAACATTATGATGATGGGCATGGTTCATTGTGATGACAGGGTTCATGGAAAATTGAGATGAAAAAGGGCATGGAGCATTGTGATTTAAGGGGTCTTGGAGCATTGTGATGACAAGCGCATAGAGCATTGTAATGACAAGGTCATGTAGAATTTTGCTGACGAAGGCATGGAGCATTGTGATGACATTTGTCATGGAGCACTGTGATGACATGTGTCACGGATCATTGTGAATACAGGGGTCATGGAGCATTGGGATGACAAGGGCATGGATCACTGTGATGAAAAGCGTCATGGAGCACTGCACTGAAAATGTTCATGGAGTATTGTGACGAGAGGAGTCATGGAGCATTGTGATGACAGAGGTCATAGAGAGTTTTGATTTCATTGCACTGACAATAGCCGGAAGCATTATGGTGATGGGCATGATGCATTGTGATGACAGGGTTCATGGAGCATTGAGATGAAAAGGGGCATGGAGCATTGTGATTACAGGGGTCCTGGAGCACTGTGATGACAAGGGCATGCCTCATTTTTATGGGCGGGCCATGGAACATTCTGATGACATGTGTCATGGAGCTTTGTGATGACAAGTGCATGGAGAATTGTGATTACCGGGGTCTTGGAGCATTGTGATGACAATTGTCATGGAGCCTTGTGATGACAAGGCCGTGGAACATTGTGATGTCAGGGGTCATGGATCATTGTTATGACCGGGGTAATGGAGCACTGTGATGAGAAGGACATGGAGCATTGAGATTACAATTTTTATGGAGCATTGTGATGACAAATTTGTGGACCGTTGTGATGAAAAGCGCGTGGAACATTTTGATGAAAAGGGTCATGGAGTATTTTTCTGAAAAAGGCATTGAACATTGTGATGACAATTGTCACGGAGCATTGTGATGAAAAGTTCATGGAACATTGTGGTAACAAAGGTAACAGAGCCTTGTGATGATGCGGGCATGGACCATTGAGATGACAAATGTTATGAAGCATAGTGATGACGGGAGTCACAGAGCATTGTGATGACAGGGGTCATGAAGCTCTGTGATGACAAGGGCAAGGAGCATTGTGCTTAGAAAGGCATACAGCATTGTGATGACAATGGTCAAAGAGCATTGTGATAAAAAGTTAATGGAACATTGTGGTTAAAAAGGTCACAGAGACTGTTGATGATGAGAGCATGGACCATTGTGATAACAAAGTTCCTGAAGCACTGTGATGACTGGAGTCATGGAGCATTGTGATAAAAAGGGCATGGAGAATTGTGATGACAAAGGCATGGAGCATTGGTGAAATAAGTTTCATGGATTATTGCGATGACAGTTGGAATGGCGCATTGCGATGAGAAGGGCATGGAGCATTGTGATGACCAGGTCATGCAGTATTGTGAAGACAGTTGTCAGGGAGCATTGTGATGAGATATGTAATGGCCCATTGTGATGACAATGGCATGGAGCATTGTAATGCCAAGTGTCATGGAGGATTCAGATGACAAAGGTAATGGAGCATTGTGATGACAATGCCTTGGAACATTGTGATGACAAGGGTCAGGGAGCATTGTGCTGACAAGTGCATGGAGAATTGTGATGACAAGGGTCATGGAGCATTCTGATGACCAGCTTGTGGAGTATTTTGATGACAATGGCATGGAGCATTGTGTTGAAAACAGCATTTGGCATTGTGATGAAAATGGCATGGAGCCTTTTCATGACAGGTTTCAAGGAGCATTCTGACGACAAGTTTCAGGAAGCATTGTAATGACAAGTGTATTTAGAATTGTGATGACAAATGTCATGGAACATTGTGAGGAAAAGTCCATGGAGTATTGTGATGACAGGCATCATGGAGTGTTGTGATGACAAGTGTTTTGGAACATTGTGATCACAAGGGTTTGGAGCATTGTGATGACAGGGGTCATGGATCATTTTGATTTCAAGGAGCATGGAGCATTGTGATGACAAGCGCATGAAGCAATGTGATCCCAAGGTTCATGGAGGATTGTGATGACAATGGTAATGGAGTATTGTGATGACAAGCTCATAGAGCATTGTAATGACAAGGTCATGTAGCATTTTGCTGACAAAGGCATGGAGCATTGTGAAGACAGGTGTCATGGAGCACTGTGATGACAACCATCATGGAGCATTGTGAATACAGGGGTCATGGAGCATTGGGATGACAAGGGCATGGATCATTGTGATGACAAGTGTCATGGAGCATTGGGCTGAAAATGTTCATGGAGTATTTTGATGACAGGGGTCATGGAGAATTGTGATGACAGAGGTCATAGAGAATTTTGATTTCATTGTGTTGACAATAGCCAGAAGTATTATGATGATGTGCATGATGCACTGTGATGACAGGGTTCATGGATCATTGATATGAAAAGGGGCATGGAGCACTGTGATAACAGGGGTCTGGGAGCATTGTGATGAAAAGGGCATGGAGCATTTTGATGAGAAGGTCATGGAACATTCTGATGACATGTGTCATTGAGCTTTGTGATGACAAGGTCATAGAGCATTGTGATTACAGTGTTCTTGGGGCATAGTGATGAGAAGGGTCATGGAGCCTTGTGATGCAAAGGCCATGGATCATCGTGTTGGCTTGTGACATGGAGCATTGTTATGACAGGGGTAATGGAGCATTGTGATGGCAAGGGCATGGAGCATTGCGATGAGAAGGCCATGGAACATTCTGATGACATGTGTCATGGAGCTTTGTGATGACAAGGGCATGGAGCAATGTGATGAGAGAGTTCATGGAGCATCGTGATGACAAAGACATGGAGCGTTGTGATGCCAAGCGTCATGGATCCTTGTGATGACAAATATCATGGAGCATTTTGATGACAAGGGCGTTGTGCATTGTGATGAGAAGGGCAGGAGCATTGTGATGAAAGGGTCATGGAGCAATTTGATGAAAAGAGTCATGGAATATTTTGATGACAGGGGTTATGGAACATTGAGATGTCAGGGGTCATGTAGCATTTTGATTAAAAGGGTCATGGAGCATTTTGATGACAGGGGTTATGTAACATTGTGATGTCAGTGGTCATAAAACATTGTGATGATAATGCATGTAGCATTGTGATGACAGGAGTAATGGAACATTGTGATGACAGGGGTGAGGGAGTATTGTGATGAATAGTGATGTAACATTGTGATATCAGTGGTGAGAGAGGAATTTGATGAGAAGTGCATGGAGCATTGTGATGACAAGGTTTATGGAGCATTGTGATGACAAGATTGTGGAGCACTGTGATGACAAGCGCATGGTGCATTGTGATGACATGTGTCGTGAAGCATCGTGCTGACAAGCTCATGGAGCATTGTGATGGCAAGGATCATGGAGCATTGTGCTGAGAAAGGCATAGAGCATGGTGATGACAAGGGTCAAAGAGCATTGTGATGAAAAGTTCATGGAGCATTGTGGTTAAAAACGTCACAGAGACTGTTGATGATGAGGGCATGGACCATTGTGATGACAAAGGTCAAGAAGCATTGTGATGACGGGAGTCACAGAGCATTGTGATGACAGGGGTCATGGAGCATTGTAATAACAAAGGAATGGAGCATTGTGATGACAAGGACATGGATCATTAGTCTAATAAGTTTCATGGATTATTGCGATGAGAGTTGGAATGGCGCATTGTGATGACAAGGGCATGGAGCATTGTGAGAACCAGGTCATGCAGTATTGTGAAGACTGTTGTCAGGGAGCATTGTGATGACATATATAATGGCCCATTGTGATGACAATGGCATGAAACATTGTGATGCCAAGTGTCATGGAGGATTCTGATGACAAAGGCAATGGAGCATTGTGATGACAATGGCTTGGAGCATTGTGATGACAAGGGTCAGGTAGCTTTGTGCTGAGAATTGCATGGAGAATTATGATGACAAGGGTCATGGAGCATTATGATGACAAGCTTGTGGAGTATATTGATGACAATGACATGGAGCATTGTGATGAAAACGGCATGGGGCATTGTGATGAAAAAGTCAAGGAGCCTTTCGTGACAGAGTTCAAGGAGCATTCTGACGACAAGTGTCAGGGAGCATTGTGATGACAAGTGTATTGAGAATTGTGATGACAATGTTCATGGAGCATTGTGATGAAAAGGTCATGCAGTATTGTGATGACAGGCATCATGGAGTGTTGTGATGACAAGTGTTATGGAACCTTGTGATCACAAGGGTTTGGATCATTGCGATGACAGAGGTCATGGATCATTTTGATTTCAAGGAGCATGGAGCATTGTGATGACAAGGTCATGAAGCAATGTGATCCCAAGGTTCATGGAGGATTTTGATGACAATGGTAATGGAGTATTGTGTTGACAAGTGCATAGAGCATTGTAATGAAAAGGTCATTTAGCATTTTGCTGACAAAGGCATGGAACATCGTAATGACAGGTGTCATGGAGCACTGTGATGACAAGCGTCACGGAGCATTTTGAATACAGGGGTCATGGAGCATTGGGATGACAAGAGCATGGATCATTGTGATGACAGGGATCATGGAGCATTGTGATGACAGAGGTCATGGAGAATTTGATTTCACTGTGCTGGCAATAGCCGGAAGCATTATGATGATGGGCATGGTGCATTGTGATGACAGGATTCATGGAGCATTGAGATGAAAAGGGGCATGGAGCATTGTGATTACAGGCGTCTGGGAACATTGTGATGACAAGGGAATGGAACATTTTGATGAGAAAGCCATAGAACATTCTGATGACATGTGTCATGGAGCTTTGTGATGACAAGGGCATGGAACATTGTGATTAGAGGTGTTTTGGAGCATTGTGATGACAAGGGTCATGGTGCCTTGTGATGGCAAGTCCATGGAACATTTTGATGGCAGGTGTCATGGAACATTGCTAAGACAGGTGTAATGGAGTATTTTGATGAGAAGGCCATGGAACTTTGTGATTACAAAGTTTATGGAGCATTGCCATGACAAATTTGTGGACCGTTGGGGTGAAAAGCGCGTGGAACGATGTGATGATAAGGGACATGGAGTATTTTTCGGACAAATGCATGGAGCATTGTGATGACAAGGGTCACAGAGCATTGTGATGAAAATTTCATGGAGCATTGTGGTTACAAATGTAACAGAGCCCTGTGATGATGCGGGCATCGACCATTGTGATGACAAATGTTATGAAGAATTGAGATGACTGGAGTCAAAGAGCATTGTGATGACAGGGGTCATAGAGCATTGTGATGAAAAGGGCAAGGAACATTGTGCTGAGAAAGGCATATAGGATTGTGATGACAAGGGGCAAAGAGCATTGTGATGAAATGTTCATGGAGCATTGTGGTTAAAAAGGTCACAGAGACTGTTGATGATGAGGGCATGGACCATTTTGATGACAAAGGTCATGGAGCATTGTGATGACTGGAGTCACGGAGCATTGTGATGACAGGGGTCACGGAGCATTGTGATAACAAGGGCATGGAGCATTGTGATGACAAGGGCATGGAGCATTGGTCTAATATGTTTCATGGATTATTGTGATGACAGTTGGAATGGCATATTGTGATGACAAGGGCATGGAGCATTGTGATGACCAGGTTTGCATTATTGTGAAGACAGGTGTCAGGGTGCATCGTGATGACATATGTAATGGCCCATTTTGATGACAATGGCATGGAGCATTGTGATGCCAAGTGTCATGGAGGATTCTGATGACAAAGGTAATGGAGCATTATGAAAACAATGGCTTGGAGCATTGTGATGCCAAGTTTCATGGAGGATTCTGATGACAAAGTTAATGGAGCTTTGTGATGACAAGGGTCAGGGAGCATTGTGCTGACAAGTGCATGGAGAATTGTGATGACAAGGGTCATGGAGCATTCTGATGACAAGCTTGTGGAGTATTTTGATGACAATGGCATGGAGCATTGTGAAGAAAATGGCATGGGGCTTTGTGATGAAAATGGCATGGAGCCTTTTCGTGACAGGGTTCAAGGAGCATTCTGACGACAAGTGCCAGGGAGCACTGTGATGACAAGTGTATTGAGAATTGTGATGACAAAGGTCATGGAGCATTGTGATGAAAAGGGCATGGAGTATTGTGATGGCAGGCATAATGGAGCGTTGTGATGACAAGTGTTATGGAACATTGTGATTCCACGTGTTTGGAGCATTGTGATGACAGGGGTCATGGATCATTTTGATTTCAAAGTGCATGGAGCATTGTGATGACAAGGGCATGAAGCAATGTGATCCCAAGGTTCATGGAGGTTTGTGATGACAATGGTAATGGAGTATTGTGATGACAAGCACATAGAGCATTGTAATGACCATGTCATGTAGCATTTTGCTGACAAAGGCATGGAGCATTGTGATGCCAAGTGTCATGGAGCATTGGGCTGAATATGTTCATGGAGTACTGTGATGATAGGGGTCATGGAGCATTGTGATGAGTAGGGAATGGAACATTGTGATGACAAGAGTCCCGGATCATTGTGTTGTCAGGTGTCATGGAGTGTTGTGATGACAGTGGTCATGGAGCATTTTGATGATATTTGTCATGGAGCATTGTGATGAGAATTTCATGGAGCATTGGGCTGAAAATATTCATGGAGTATTGTGATGACAGTGGTCATGGGGCATTGTGATGACAAGGGAATGCAGCATGGTGATGACAAGGTCCTGGAGCATTGTGATGATAAAAGCATGGAGACTTGTGATGACCAGTCTCATGGAGCATTCTGATGAAAAGGGGCATGGAGCATTGTGATTACAGGGGTCTTCTAGCATTGTGATGACAAGGGTCTGGAGCATTGTGAGGAGAAAGCCATGGAGCATTCTGATGACATGTGTCATTGAGCTTTGAGATGACAAGGGCATGGAGCACTGTGATTACAGGTGTCTTGGAACATTGTGATGAAAAGGCATGGATCATTGTGATGAAAAGGCATGGAGCCTTGTCATGACAGGGTTCAAGGAGCATACTGATGACAAGAGTCAGGGAGCATTGTGATGACAAGTGTATTGAGTATTGTGATGACAAAGGTCATGGAGCATTGTGATGAGAAGACCATGGATAATTGTGATGATGAGCGTCATAGGGTGTTGTGATGTTAAGTGTTATGGAACATTGTGATCACAAGGGTTTGGAGCATTATGATGACAGTGGTCATGGATAATTTTGATTTCATTGTGATGACAATAGCCTGAAGCATTTTGATGATGGGCATGGAGCATTCTGATGAGAGGCTTCATGGAGCATTGAGATGAAAATTAGCATGGAGCATTGTGAATACAGGGGTCTTGGAGCATTGTCATGACAAGGGCATGGAGGATTGTGATGAGAAGGCCATGGAACATTCTGATGTCATGCGTCATGGGGCTTTGTGTTGACAAGGGCATGGAGCATTGTGATTACAGGGGTCTTGGAGCATTGTGATGACAATTGTCATGGAGCCTTGTGATGACAGGGCCGTGGAACATTGTGTGGGCAGGGGTCATGGAGCATTGTTATGACAGAGTTAATGGAGCTTTGTGATGAGAAGGGCATTGAGCATTGGTCTGAAAGGTTTCATGGATTTTTGTGATGAGATTGGGCATATAGCACTGTGATGACAAGGGCACGGAACACTGTGATACATGGGTCATGGAGGATTGTAATGACAAGGGCATGGAGCATTGTGATGAGAAGGGCATCGAGCATTGTGATGACAAGTGTCATGGAGCTTTGTGATGACAAGGGCATGGAGCAATGTGATGAGAGGGTTCATGGAGCATTGTGATGACAATGACATGGAGCATTGTGATGCCAAGCGTCATGGAGCTTTGTGATGACAAAGTCATTGAGCATTTTGATGACAAGGGTGTGGTGCATTGTGATGAGAAGGGCAGGGAACATTTTGATGACCGGGTCATGCAGCAATTTGATGAAAAGTGTAATGGAACATTTTGATGACTGTGGTTATAGAACATTGTGATGCCAGGGGTCATGGAGCTTTGGGATGAAAAGGGTCATGGAGCATTTTGATGACAGTGGTTATGGAACATTGTGATGTCATGTGTCATGGAACATTGTGCAGATAAGGGGATGTAGCATTGTGATGACAGAGGTCAAGGAACATTGTGATAACAGGAGTGAGTGAGGATTGTGATGACTAGTGATGGAACATTGTGATATCTCATGTGAGAGAGCATTTGGATGAGAAGTGCATGGAGCATTGTGATTACAAGGTTTATGGAGCATAGAGATGACAAGGTTGTGGATCATTGTGATGAAAAGCGCATGGCACTTTGTGATGACAACGGTCATGGAGCATTGTCATGACAAAGGCATGGAGCATTGTGATGACAAGGGTCCAGAGAATTGTGATGAAAGATTCATGGAACATTGTGTTTACAAAGGTCACAGGGCCTTGTGATGACGCACGCATGGACCGTTGTGATGACAATCGTTATGAAGCATTGTGATGACTGGAGTCACGGAGCAGTGTGATGACAGGGGTCATGGAGCATTGTGATAACAAGGGTATGGAGCACTGTGATGACAGGGACATGGAGCATTGGTCTGACAAGTTTCATAGATTATTCTGATGACATTGGACATGGTGCATTGTGATGACAAGGGCATGGAGCATTTTGATGTGAAGGTCATGGAACATTCTGATGACATGTGTCATGGAGCTTTGTGATGACAAGGGCATGGAGCATTTTGATTACAGGGGTCTTGGAGCCTTGTGATGACAAGGCCGTGGAACATTGTGATGGCAGGGGTCATGGAGCATTGTTATGACAGGGGTCATGGAGCATTGTGATGACAAGGGCATGGAGCATTGTGATGACCGGGTCATTGAACATTGGTCTGACAAATTTCCTAGATTATTGTGATGACAGTGGACATGGTTCATTGTGATGACAAGGGCATGGAGCATTGTGATGCCAAATGTAATGGAGGATTGTGATGACAAATATAATGGAGCATTGTGATGACTAGGGCTTGGAGCATTATGTTGACAAGGGCCATTGAGAATTTTCATGACAATGTCGTGAAGCATTGTGATGATAAGTTCCTGGAGCACTGTGATGAGAAAATCATGTTGCCTTGTGATGACAAATCTCATGGAGCATACTGATGAAAAGGGGCATGGAGCATTCTGATTACAGGCGTTTTGGAACATTATGATAACTAGGGCATGGAGCATTGTGATGACAAGGGCATGGACCATTGGTCTAATAATTTTCATGGATTATTGTGATGACAGTTGGAATGGTGCATTGTGATGACAAGGGCATGGAGCATTGTGATGACCAGGTTATGCATTATTGTGAAGAGAGGTGTAATGGAGCATTGTGATGACGTATGTAATGGCTCATTGTGATGACAATGTCATGGAGCATTGTGATGCCAAATGTCATGGAGGATTCTGATGACAAAGGTAATGGAGCTTTGTGATGAAAATGGCTTGAAGCATTGTGATGAGAAGGGTCAGGAAGCATTGTTCTGACAAGTGCATGGAGAATTGTGATGACAATGGTCATGGAGCATTCTGATGACAAGCTTGTGGAGTATTTTGATGACAATGGCATGGAGCATTGTGATGAAAATGGCATGGGGTTTTGTGATGAAAAATGCATGGAGCCTTTTTGTGACAGTTTTCAAGGAGCATTATGACGACAAGTGTCAGGGAACATTGTGATGACAAGTGTATTGAGAATTGTGATGACAAAGTTCATGAAGCACTGTGATGAAAAGGGCATGGATTATTGTGATGACAGGCATCATGGAGCGTTGTGATGAAAACTGTTATAGAACATTGTGATCACAAGTGTTTGTAGCCTTGTGATGACAGAGGTCATGGATCATTTTGATTTCAAGGAGCATGGTGCATTGTGATGACAAGGGCATGAAGCAATGTGATCCCAAGGTTCATGGAGGATTGTGATGAAAATGGTAATGGAGTATTGTGATGACAAGCGCATAGAGCATTGTAATGAAAAGGTCATGTATCATTTTGCTGACAAAGGCATGGAGCATCGTGATGACAGGTGTCATGGAGCAGTGTGATGACAAGCATCACGGAGCATTGTGAATACAGGGGTCATGGAGCATTGGGATGAAAAGTGCATGGATCACTGTGATGAAAAGTGTCATGGAGCATTGGGCTGAAAATGTTCATGGAGCATTGTGATGACTAGGGAATGGAGCATTGTGATGACAAGAGTCCTGGATCATTGTGTTGTCAGGTGTCATGGAGTGTTGTGATGACAGTGGTCATGGAGCATTTTGATGATATTTGACATGGAGCACTGTGATGAGAATTTCATGGAGCATTGGGCTGAAAATGTTCATGGAGTATTGTGATGACAGGGGTCATGGAGCATTGTGATGACAAGGGAATGGAACATGGTGATGACAAGGTCCTGGAGCACTGTGATGATAAGAGCATGGAGATTTGTGATGACAAGTCTCATGGAGCATTCTAATGAAAAGGGGCATGGAGCATTGTGATTACAGGGGTCTTGGAACATTCTGATGACATGTGTCATGGAGCTTTGTGATGACAAGGGCATGTAGCACTGTGATTACAGGGGTCTTGGAGCATTGTGATGAAAAGGGCATGGATCATTGTGATGAAAAGGCATGGAGCCTTGTCATGACAGGGTTCAAGGAGCATAATGACGACATGTGTCAGGGAGCATTGTGATGACAAGTGTACTGAGAATTGTGATGACAAAGGTCATGAAGCATTGTGATGAGAAGACCATGGATAATTGTAATGATGAGCATCATAGGGTGTTGTGATGATAAGTGTTATGGAAATTTGTGATCACAAGGGTTTGGAGCATTATGATGACAGTGGTCTTGGATAATTTTGATTTCATTGTGATGACAATAGCCTGAAGCATTATGATGATGGGCATGTAGCATTGTGATGAGAAGGCCATGGAACATTCTGATGGCATGTGTCATGGAGCTTTGCGATGACAAGGGCATGGAGCATTATGAATATAGCGGTTTGGAGCATTGTGATGACAAGGATCATGGAGCTTTGTGATGACAAGGCCATGGAATATTGTGATGGCAGGGGTCATGGAGCATTGTTATGACAGAGGTAATGGATCATTGTGATGAGAAGGGCATTGAGCATTGGTCTGAAATAGTTCATGGATTACTGTGATGAGAAGGGCATTGAGCATTGTGATGACAAGTGTCATGGAGCTTTGTGGTGACAAGGGCATGGACCAATGTGATGAGAAGGCACATGGAGCATGGTGATGACAATTGCATGGAGCATTGTGATGCCAAGGGTCATGGAGCTTTGTGATGACAAAGGTCATGGAGCATTTTGATTACAAGTGTGTGATGCATTGTGATGAGAAAGGCAGGGAGCCTTTTGATGACAGGGTCATGCAGCAATTTGATGAAAAATGTAATGGAACATTTTGATGACAGGGGTTATAGAACATTGTGATGCCAGGGGTCATGGAGCTTTGGGATGAAATCTGTCATGGAGCATTTTGATGACAGTGGTTATGGAACATTGTGATGTCAGGGGTCATAGAACATTGTGCTGATAAGGGGATGTAGCATTGTGATGACAGGGTTCATGGAACATTGTGATAACAGGGATGAGGGAAGATTGTGATGACTAGTGATGGAACATTGTGATATCTCATGTGAGAGTGCATTTGGATGAGAAGTGCATGGAGCATTGTGCTTACAAAGTTTATGGAGCATAACGATGACAAGGTTGTGGATCATTGTGATGAAAAGCGAATGGCACACTGTGATGACAAGTGTCATGGAGCATTGTTCTGACAAAGGCATGGAACATTGTAATGACAAGGGTCACGGAGAACTGTGATGAAAAGTTCATGGAGCATTGTGGTTACAAAGGTCACAGAGCCTTGTCATGACGCGGGCTTGGACCGTTGTGATGACAAACGTTATGAAGCATTGTGATGACTGGAGTCACGGAGCATTGTGATGACAAGGGTCATGCAGCATTGTGATGACAAGGGCATGGAGCATTGTGATTACAGGGGTCTTGGAGCATTGTGATGACAAGCGTCATGGAGCCTTGTGATGTCAAGGCCGTGGAACATTGTGATGGCATGGGTCATGGATCTTTGTTATGACAGGGGTCATGGAGCAATGTGATGACAAGGGCATGGATCATTGTGATGACAGGGGCATGGAGCATTGGTCTGACAAGTTTCCTAGACAATTGTGATGACAGTGGACATGGTGCATTTTGATTACATGTGCATGGAGCATTGTGATGACAAGGGCATGGAATATTGTAAAGACTGTTGTCAGGGAGCATTGTGATGACATATGTCATGGTCCATTGCGATGACAATGGCATGGAGCATTGTGATGCCAAATGTAATGGAGGATTGTGATGAAAAATATAATGGAGCATTGTGATGACAAGGGCTTGGAGCATTATGATGACAAGGGCCATTGAGGATTTTCATGAAAATGTCGTGAAGCATTGTGATGACAAGGTCCTGGAGCATTGTGATGAGAAAACCATGGAGACTTGTGATGACAAATCTCATGGAGCATACTGATGAAAAGGGGCATGGAGCATTCTGATTACAGGGGTTTTGGAACATTGTGATAACTAGGGCATGGAGCATTGTGATGACAAGGGCATGCAGCATTGGTCTAATAAATTTCATGGATTATTGTGATGAAACTTGGAGTGGCGCATTGTGATGACAAGGGCATGGAGCATTGTGATGACAAGGTCATGCAGTATTGTGAAGACAGCTGTCAGGGAGCATTGTGATGACATATGTAATGGCCCATTGAGATGACAATGGCATGGAGCATTGTGATGCCAAGTGTCATGGATGATTCTGATGACAAAAGTAATGGAGCATTGTGATGACAAGGGCATGGAGCATTGTGATGACAAAGGTCAGGATGCATTGTGCTGACAAGTGCATGGAGCATTGTGATGACAAGGGTCATGGAGCATTCTGATGACAAGCTTGTGAAGTATTTTGATGACAATGACATGGAGCATTGTGATGAAAATGGCATTGGTCTTTGTGATGAAAAATGCATGGAGACTTTTCATAACAGGGTTCAAGGAGCATTCTGATGACAAGTGTCAGGGAGCATTGTGATGACAAGTGTATTGAGAATTGTGATGACAATGGTCATGGAGCATTGTGATGAAAAGAGCATGGATTATTGTCATGGCAGGCATCATGGAGCGTTGTGATGACAAGTGTTATGGAACATTGTGATCACAAGGGTTTGGAGCATTGTGATGACAGAGGTCATGGATCGTTTTATTTCAAGGAGCATGGAGCATTGTGATGCCAAGGGCATGAAGCAATGTGATCCCATGTTTCATGGAGGAATGTGATGACAATGGTAATGTAGTATTGTGATGACAAGCGCATAGAGCATTGTAATGACAATGTCATGTAGCATTTTGCTGACAAAGGCATGGAGCATTGTGATGACAGGTGTCATGGAGCACTGTGAATACAGGGGTCATGGAGCATTGGGATGACAAGGTCAATGATCATTGTGATGACAAGGGTCATGGAGAATTGCGCTGAAAATGTTCATGGAGTATTGTGATGACTGGGTTCATGGAGCATTGTGATGAGTAGGGAATGGAGCATTGTGATGACAAGAGTCCCGGATCATTGTGTTGTCAGGTGTCATGGAGTGTTGTGATGACAGTGTTCCTGGAGCATTTTGATGATATTTGTCATGGATCATTGTGATGAGAATTTCATGGAGCATTGGGCTGAAAATATTCATGGAGTATTGTGATGACAAGGGAATGGAGCATGGTGATGACAAGGTCCTGGAGCATTGTGATGATAAGACCATGGAGACTTGTGATGACAAGTCTCATGGAGCATTCTGATGAAAAGGGGCATGGAGCATTGTGATTACCTGGGTCTTGGAGCATTGTGATGACAAGGGCATAGAGCATTGTGAGGAGAAGGCAATGGAGCATTCTGATGACATGTGTCCTGGAGCATTGTGATGAAAAGGGCATGAAGTATTGTGATGACAGGGGTCATGGAGCCTTGTGATGACAAGGCCGTGGAACTCTTTGATGGCAGGGGTCATGGAGCATTGTTATGACAGAGGTAATGGAGCATTGTGATGACAAGCGTCACGGGTCATTGTGAATACAGGGTTCATGGAGCATTGGGATGACAAGGGCATGGATCATTGTGATGACAAGGGTCATGGAGGATTGGGCTGAAAATCTACATGGAATATTTTGATGACAGGGGTCATGGAGCATTGTGCTGATAAGGGGATGTAGCATTGTGATGACAGGGGTCATGGAACATTGTGATAACAGGGTTAAGGGAGGATTGTGATGACTAGTGATGGAACATTGTGATATCCCATGTGAGAGAGCATTTGGATGAGAAGTGCATGGAGAATTGTGATTACAAGGTTTATGGAGCATAGCAATGACAAGGTTGTGTATCATTGTGATGAAATGCGCATGGCACAATGTGATGACAAGGGTCATGGAGCATTGTTCTGACAAAGGCATGGAGCATTGTGATGACAAGTGTCACGGAGCATTGTGATGAAAAGTTCATGGAACATTGTGGTTACAAAGGTCACAGAGCCTTGTGATGACGTGGGCATAGACCGTTGTGATGACAAACGTTATGAAGCACTGTGATGACTGGAGTCACGGAGCATTGTGATGACAGGGGTCATGGAGCATTGTGATGAAAAGGGCATGGAGCATTGTGATGAAAGCGGCATGGAGAATTGGTCTGACAAGTTTCATAGATTATTGTGATGACAGTGGGCATGAAGCATTGTGATGACAAGGACATGGAGCATTGTGATGACAAGGGCATGGAGTATTGTGAAGACGTGTCAGGGAGCATTGTGATGACATATGTAATGGCCCATTGTGATGACAATTGCATGGAGCATTTGTCTAATAAGTTTCATGGATTATTGTGATGACAGTTGAAATGGCGCATTGTGATGACAAGGGCATGGAGCATTTTGATGACCAGGTCATGCAGTATTGTGAAGAGAGGTGTCAGGGAGCATTGTGATGACATATGTAATGGTCCATTGTGATGACAATGGCATGGAGCATTTTGATGCCAAGTGTCATGGAGGATTCTGAGGACAATGGTAATGGAGCATTGTGATGACAATGGCTTGGAGCATTGTGATGACAAGGGTCAGGGAGCATTGTGCGGACAAGTGCATGGAGAATTGTGATGACAAGGGTCATGGAGAATTCTGATAAAAGGCTTGTGGAGTATTTTGATGACAATGGCATGGTGCATTGTGATGAAAATGGCATGGGGCTTTGTGATGAAAAAAGCATGGAGCCTTTTCGTGACAGGTTTCAAGGAGCATTCTGATGCCAAGTTTCAGGGGGCATTGTGATGACAAGTGTATTGAGAATTGTGATGACAAAGGTCATGGAGCATTGTGATGAAAAAGGCATGGAGTATTGTGATGACAGGCATCATGTATCGTTGTGATGACAAGTGTTATGGAACACTGGGATCACAAGTGTTTGGAGCATTGCGATGACAGATGTCATGGATCATTTTGATTTCAAGGAGCATGGTGCATTGTGATGACAAGGGCATGAAGCAATGTGATCCCAAGTTTCATGGAGGATTGTGATGAAAATGGTAATGGAGTATTGTGGTGACAAGCTCATAGAGCATTGTAATGAAAAGGTCATGTATCATTTTGCTTACAAAGTCATGGAGCATTGTGATGACAGGTGTCATGGAGCAGTGTGATGACAAGCGTCACGGAGCATTGTGAATACAGGGGTCATGGAGCATTGGGGTGACAAGGGCATGGATCATTGTGATGACAAGAGTCTTGGAGCATTGGGCTGAAAATGTTCATGGAGTATTTTGATGACAGGTGTTATGGTGCATTGTGATGACTAGGGAATGGAGCATTTTGATGACAAGAATCCCGGATCATTGTGTTGTCAGGTGTCATGGAGTGTTGTGATGACTGTGGTCGTAGAGCATTGTGATGATATTGGTCATGGAGCATTGTGATGAGAATGTCATTAGCATTCGGCTGGAAATGTTAATGGATTATTGTAATGACAGGGGTCATGGAGCATTGTGATGACAAGGGAATAGAGCATCGTGATGACAATGTCCTGGAGCACTGTGATGAGATGACCATGGAGACTTGTGATGACAAGTCTCATGGAGCATTCTGATGAAAAAGGGCATGGAGCATTGTGATTACAGGGGTCTTGGAGCATTGTTTTGACAAGGGCATGGAGCATTGTGAGGAGAAAGCCATGGAGAATTCTGATGACATGCGTCATGGAGCTTTGTGCTGACAAGGCCATGGAGCATTGTGATAACAGGGGTCTTGGAGCATTGTGATGAAAAGGCATGGATCATTGTGATGTAAAAGGCATGGAGCCTTGTCATCACAGTGTTCAAGGAGCATACTGACGACAGGTGTCAGGGAGTTTTGTAATGACAAGTGTATTGAGCATTGTGATGACAATGATCATGGAGCATTGTGATGAGAACACCATGGACAACTGTGATGATGACCGTCATGGGGTGTTGTGATGATAAGTATTATGGAACATTGTGATCACAAGGGTTTGGAGCATTATAATGACAGAAGTCATGGAGAATTTTGATTTCATTGTAGTGACAATAGCCTGAAGAATTATGAAGATGGGCATGGTGCATTGTGATGACAGGGTTCTTGGAGCATTGAGATGAAAAGGGGCATGGAGCATTGTGATTACAGCGGTCTTGGAACATTGTGATGACAAGGGCATGGAGCACTGTGATGAGAAGGCCATGGAACCTTCTGATGACATGCGTCATGGAGCTTTGTTATGAAAAGGGCATGGAGAATTTTGATTATATGTTTCTTGGAACATTGTGATGACAAGGGTCATGGAGCCTTGTGATGACAAGGCCGTGGAACATTGTGATGGCAGTGGTCGTCGTGCATTGTTATGACAGAGGTAATGGAGCATTGTGATGAGAAGGGCATTGAGCATTGGTTTGAAATATTTCATATTTTATTGTGATGAGAGTGGACAGGAGCATTGTGATGACAAGGGCACGGAACACTGTGATACATGGGTCATGGAGGATTGTAATGACAAGTTCATGGAGCAATGTGATGAGAGGGTACATGGAGCATTGTAATGACAATGCCATGGAGCATAGTGAGGAAAAGGCCATGGAGCATTCTGATGACATGCGTCATGGAGCTTTTGATGACAAGTGCATGGAGCATTGTGATTACAGGTGTCTTGGAGCATTGTGATGAAAAGGGCATGGATCATTGTGATGAAAAAGGCATGGAGCCTTGTCATGCCAGTGTTCAAGGAGCATACTGACGACAAGTGTCAGGGAGCATTGTGAAGAGAAGTATATTGAGCATTGTGATGAAAAAGATCGGGGAGCATTGTGATCAGAAGACCAAGGATAATTGTGATGATGATCGTCATGGGGTGTGGTGATGATAAATGTTATGGAACATTGTGATCACAAGGGTTTGGAGCATTATGATGACAGAGGTCATGGAGACATTTGATTTCATTGTAATGACAATAGCCTGAAGCATTATGATGATGGGCGTGGTGCATTGTGATGACAGGGTTCATGGAGCATTGAGATGAAAAGGGGCATGGAGCATTGTGATTACAGGGGTCTTGTAGCATTGTGATGACAAGCGCATAGAGCATTGTAATGACAAGATCATGTAGAATTTTGCAGACAAATGCATGGAGCACTGTGATGACAGGTGTCATGGAGCACTGTGATGACATGTGTCACGGAGCATTGTGAATACAGGGGTCATGGATCACTGTGATGACAAGGTTCATGGAGCATTGGGCGGAAAATGTTCATGGAGTATTGTGATGACAGGGGTCATGGAGCATTGTGATGACAGAGGTCATGGTGAATTTTGATTTCATTGTGCTGACAATACCCGGAAGCATTATGATGATGGGCATGATGCATTGTGATGACAGGGTTCATGGAGCATTGAGATGAAAAGGGGCATGGAGCATTTTGATTACAGGGGTCTTGGAGCAATGTGATGACAAGGGCATGGAGCATTTTGATGAGAAGTCCATGGAACATTCTGATGACATGTTTCATGGAGCTTTGTGATGACATGGACATGGAGCATTGTGATTACAGGTGACTTGGAGCATTGTGATGACAAGTGTCATTGAGCCTTGTGATGACAAGGCCGTGGAACATTGTGATGGCAGGGGTCAAGGAGCATAGTTATGACAGGTGTAATGGAGCACTGTGATGAGAAGGGCATGGAGCATTCTGATTACAAATTTTATGGAGCATTGCGATGACAAATTTGTTGACCGTTGGGATAAAAATCACGTGGCACATTTTGATGAAAGGGTCATGGAGCATTTTTCTGACAAAGGCATGGATCACTGTGATGACAAGTGTCACAGAGCACTGTGATGAAAAGTTCATGAATCATTGTGGTTAAAAAGGTCACAAAGCCTTGTGATGACGCGGGAATGGACCATTGTTTTGCCAAATGTTATGAAGCATTGTGATGATTGGAGTCAAGGAGCATTGTGATGACAGGGTCATGGAGCATTGTGATGACAAGGGCATGGAGCATTGTGCTGAGAAAGGCGTAGATCACTGTGATGACAAGGGTCATACAGCATTGTGATGAAAAGCTCATGGAGCATTGTGGTTAAAAAGGTCACAGAGACTGTTGATGATGAGGGAATGGACCATTGTGATGACAAAGGTCATGAATCATTGTGATGAGTGGAGTCACGGAACATGGTGATGACAGGGGTCATGGAGCATTGTGACAACAAGGGCATGGAGCATTGTGATGACAAGGCCATGGAGCATTGGTCTAATATGTTTCATGGATTATTGCGATGACATTTGGTATGGCACATTGTGATGACAAGGTCATGGAGCATTGTGATGACCAGGTCATGCATTATTGTGAAGAGAAGTGTCAGGGAGCATTGTGATGACATATGTAATGGCCCACTGTGATGAAAATGGCATGGAGCATTGTGATGCCAAGTGTCATGGAAGATTCTGATGACAAAGGTAATGGAGCATTGTTATGACAATGGCTTGGAGCATTGTGATGACAAGGGTCATGGAGCATTGTGCTGACAAGTGCATGGAGAATTGTGATGACAAGGGTCAAGGAGCATTCTGATGACATGCTTGTGGAGTATTTTGATGACAATGGCATGGAGCATTGTGATGAAAACGGCATGGGGCAATGTGATGAAAAAGGCATGGAGCCTTTTCGTGGCAGAATTCAAGGAGAATTCTGACGACAAGTGTCAGGGAGCATTGTGATGACAAGTGTATTGAGAATTGTGATGACAAAGGTCTTGGAGCATGGTGATGAGAAGGCCATGGATAATAGTGATGATGATCGTCATGGGGTGTTGTGATTATAAGTGTTATGGAACATTGTGCTCACAAGGTTTTGGAGCATTATGATGACAGAGGTCATGGAGAATTTTGATTTAATTGTGATGAAAATAGCCTGAAGCATTATGATGATGGGCATGGTGCATTGTGATGACAGAGTTCATGGAGCATTGAGATGAAAAGGGGCATGGAGCACTGTGATTACAGGAGTCTTGGAGCATTGCGATGACAAGCGCATAGAGCATTGTAATGACAAGGTCATGTAGAATTTTCCTGACAAAGGCATGGAGCATTTTGATGGCAGGTGTCATGGAGAACTGTGATGACAAGTGTCACGGAGCATTGTGAATACAGGGGTCATGAAGCAATGGGATGATAAGTGCATGGATCATTGTGATGACAAGTGTCATGGAGCATTGGGGTGAAAATGTTCATGGAGTGTTGTGATGACAGGGGTCATGGAGCATTGTGATGACAGATGTCATGGAGAATTTTTATTTCATTGTGATGACAATAGCCTGAATCATTATGATGATCTGCATGATGCATTGTGATGACAGGGTTCATGGAGCATTGAGATGAAAAGGGACATGGAGCACTGTGTTTACAGGGGTTTTGGAGCATTGTGATTACAAGTTTTATGGAGCATTGTGATGACAAATCTGTGGACCATTGGGATAAAAAGCGCGTGGCACATTGTGATGACAATGGTCATGGAGCAATTTACTGACAAAGGCATGGAGCATTGTGATGACAAGGGTCACGGAGCATTGTGATGAAATGTTAATGGAGCATTGTGGATACAAAGGTAACAGAGCCTTGTGATGACGCGGGCATGGACCATTGTCATGACAAATATTATGAAGCATTGTGATGACTGGAGTCACAGAGCATTTTGATGACAGGTGTCATGGAGCATTGAGATGACAAGGTCCTGGAGCATTCTGATGAGATGACCATGGAGACTTGTGATGACAAGTCTCATGAAGCATTCTGATGAAAAGGGGCATGGAGCATTTTGATTACAGGGGTCTTGGAGCATTGTGATGACAAGGGCATGGAGCATTGTGAGGACAAGGCCATGCAGCATTCTAATGACATACGTCATGCAGCATTGTGCTGAGAAAGGCATAGGGCATTGTGATGACAGGGGATAAAGAGCATTGTGAAGAAAACTTCATGGAGCATTGTGGTTAAAATGGTCACAGAGACTGTTGATGATGAGGGCATGGACCATTGTGATGACAAAGGTCATGAAGCATTGTGATGACTGGAGTCACGGAGCATTGTGATGACAAGGGTCATTAAGCATTGTGATAACAAGGGCATGGAGCATTGTGATGACAAGGGCATGGAGCATTGTGATGACCAGGTCATGCAGTATTGTGAAGACAGGTGTCAGGGAGCACTGTGATGACATATGTAATGGCCCATTGTGATGACAATGGCATGGAGCACTGTGATGCCAGGTATCATGGAGGATTCTGAAGACAAAGTTAATGGAGCATTTTGATGACAATGGCTTGGAGCATTGTGATGACAAGGGTCCGGGGGCATTGTGCTGACAAGTGCATGGAGAATTGTGATGACAAGGGTCATGGAGCATTCTGGTGACAAGCGTGTGGAGTATTTTGATGACAATGGCATGGAGCATTGTGATGAAAACCGCATGGGGCTTTGTGATGGAAAAAGCATGGAGACTTTTCGTGACAGGGTTCAATGAGCATTCTGATGACAAATGTCAAGGAGCATTGTGATGACAATGTATTGAGAATTGTGATGACAAAAGTCATGGAGCATTGTGATGAAAAGTGCTTGGAGTATTGTGATGACAGGCATCATGGAGCGTTGTGATGACAAGTGCTATGGAGCACTGTGATCACAAGGATTTGGAGCATTGTGATGACAGAGGTCATGGATCATTTAGATTTCAAGGAGCATGGAGCATTGTGATGACAAGGGCATGAAGCATTGTGATCCTTAGTTTCATGGAGGTTTGTGATGACAATGGAAATGGATTATTGTGATGACAAGCGCATAGAGCATTGTGATGACAACGTCATGTAGCATTTTGTTGACAAAGGCATGGAACATTGTGATGACGTGTCATGGAGCACTGTGATGACAAGCGTCATGGAGCATTGTGAATACAGGGGTCATGGAGCATTGGCAAGACAAGGGCATGGACCTTTTTGATGACAAGTATCATGGAGCACTGGGCTGAAAATGTTCATGGAGTGTTGTGATGACAGGGGTCATGGAGCATTTTGATGACTAGGGAATGGAACATTGTGATGACAAGAGTCCCGGATCATTGTGTTGTCAGGTGTCATGGAGTGCTGTGATGACAGTGGTCATGGAAAATTGTGATGATACTGGCCATGGAGCATTGTGATGAGTAGATCGTGGAGCATTGGGCTGAAAATGTTCATGGATTATTGTGAAGACAGGGGTCATGGAGCATTGTGATGACAAGTGTATGGAGCATGGTGATGACAAGGTCCTAGAGCATTGTGATGAGAGGACCATGGAGAATTGTGATGATAAGTCTCATGGAGCATTCTGATGAAAAGGAGCATGGAGCATTGTGATAACAGGGGTCTTGGAGCATTTTGATGACAAAAGCATGGAGCATTGTGATGAGAAGGCCATGAAGCATTCTGATGACATGTGTCATGGAGCTTTTTGATGACAAGGGCATGGAGCATTGTGATGACATGTGTCATGGAGCATTGTGATGACAACGGAATGGAGCATGGTGATGACAAGGTCCTTGGGCATTGTGATGAGAAGACCATGCAGACTTCTGATGAGAAGTCTCATGGAGCATTCTGATGAAAAGGAGCATGGAGCATTGTGATTACAGGTGTCTTGGAGCATTGTGATGACTAGGGCATGGAGCATTGTGATGAGAAGGCCATGGAGCATTCTGATGACATGTGTCATGGAGTTTTTTGTTGACAAGGGCATGGAGCATTTGTGCTTACAGGGATCTTGGAGCATTGTGATGAAAAGTGCATGGATCATTGTTATGAAAAAGGCATTGCCCCTTGTCATGACAGGGTTCATGGA
Organism: Mesoplodon mirus; assembly: GCF_964341445.2. Lineage (NCBI taxonomy): Eukaryota > Metazoa > Chordata > Mammalia > Artiodactyla > Ziphiidae > Mesoplodon > Mesoplodon mirus. The sequence goes on along the minus strand of NW_028295649.1, from coordinate 239,229 downwards.
GCATTCTGACGACAAGTGACAGGAAGCATTGTGTTGACAAGTGTATTGAGCATTGTGATGACAAAGATCATGGAGCATTGTGATGAGAAGACCATGGATAATTGTGATGATGAGCGTCATGGGGTGTTGTGATGATAAGTGTTATGGAACCTTGTGATCAAAAGGGTTTGGAACATTATGATGACAGAGGTCATGGAGAATATTGATTTCATTGTGATGACAATAGCCTGTAGCATTATGATGATGGGAATGGTGCATTGTGATGACAGGGTTCATGGAGCATTGAGATGAAAAGGGACATGGAGCATTGTGATTACAAGGGTCTTTGAGCATTGTGATGACAAGGGCATGGAGCACTGTGATGAGAAGGCCATGGAACTTTCTGATGACATGCGTCATGGAGCTTTGTGATGACAAGGGCATGGAGCATTGTGCTTTCAGGGGTCTGGAGCATTGTGATGACAAGTATCATGGAAGCTTGTGATGACTAGACCGTGGAACATTTTGATGGCAAGGGTCATGGTGCATTTTTATGACAGGTGTAATGGAGCATTTTGATGAGAAGGGCATGGAACATTTGTCTGAATTGTTTCATGGATTATTGTGATGAGAGTGGGCATGGAGCATTGTGATGACAAGGGCACGGAACACTGTGATACATGGGTCATGCAGGATTATAATGACAAGGGTATGGAGCATTGTGATGAGAAGGGCATCGAGCATTGTGATGACAAGTGTCATGGAGCTTTGTGATGACAAGGGCATGGAGCAATGTGATGAGAGTGTTCATGGAGCATTGTGATGACAATGATATGGAGCATTGTGATGCCAATGGTCATGGAGCTTTGTGATGACAAGTCATGGAGCATTTTGATGACAAGTGCATGGTGCATTGTGCTGAGAAATGCAGGGAGCATTTTGATGAGCAGGTCATGCAGCAATTTGATAAAAAGTGTAAAGGAACATATTGATGGCAGGTGTTATAGAACATTGTGCTGTCAGGGGTCTTGGAGCTTTGGGATGAATAGGGTCATGGAGCATTTTGATGACAGGGGTCATGGAACATTGTGATGATAAGGGGAGGTAGCATTGTGATGACAGTGTCCTGGAACATTGTGATTACAGGGATGAGGGAGTATTGTGATGACTAGAGATGGAACATTGTGATATCCCTGGTGAGAGAGCATTTTGATGAGAAGTGCATGGACCATTGTGATTACAAGGTTTATGGAGCATAGCAATGACAAGGTTGTGGACCGTTGTGATGAAATGCGCGTGGCACATTGTGATGACTATGTTCATTGAGCATTGTTCTGACAAAGAAATGGAGCTTTTTGATGACAAGGGCACGGAGCATTGTGATTACATGGGTCATGGAGCATTTTGATGACAATGGCGTCGACCATTGTGATGAGAAGGCCATGGATAATTGTGATGACGCGCGTCATGGAGCACAGTAATGACAAGGGGTATGGAGCATTGTGATGACAGTGGCCATGGAGAAATGTGATGACAAGTGTCATGGAGCATTCTGATGACAAGCTTGTGGAGTATTGTGACGACAATGGCTTGGAGCATTGTGATGAAAAGGGCATGGAGCATTGTGATGAAAAAGGCATGAAGCCATTTCATGACAGGTTTCAAGGAGCATTCTGCTGACAAATGTCAGGGAACATTGTGATGACATGTGTATTGAGAATTGTGATGAAAAAGATCATGGAGCATTTTGACGAAAAGGGCATAGATTATTGTGATGACAGGCATCATGGAGCGTTGTGATGACAAGTGTTATGGAACATTGTGATCACAAGGGTTTGGAGCATTGTGATGATAGAAGTCATGGCTCATTTTGTTTTCAAGGAGCATGCAGCATTGTGATGACAAGGGCATGAAGCAATGTGATCCCAATGTTCATGGAGGATTGTGATGACAATGCTAAGGGAGTATTGGGATGACAAGCAAATGGAGCATTTTGATGGCAAGGTCATGTAGCATTTTGCTGACACAGGCATGGAGCATTGTGATGATAAGGGTCATAGAGCACTTTGATGAGAAGCATCACGGATCATTGTGATTACAGGGCTCATGGAGCACTGGGATGGCAAGGTCATGGATCATTATGATGACAAGTGTAATGGAGAATTGGGCTGAAAATATTAATGGAACATTGTGATGACTAGGGAATGGAGCATTGTGATGACTAGAGTCCCGGATCACTGTGTTGTCAGGGGTCATGGAGCGTTGTGATGACAGGGGTCATGGAGCGTTGTGATGACAGTGGTCATGGAGCATTGTGATGATAGGGATCATGAAGCATTGTGATGAGAAGTTCCTGGAGAACTGGCGTGAAAATGTTCAGGAAGTATTGTGAGGACAGGGGTCATGGAGCATTGTGATGACAAGGGAATGGAGCACTGTGATGAAAGGTTCCTGGAGCTCTGTGATGAGGAGACCATGGAGCCTCGTAATAAGAAGTCTCATGGAGCATTCTGATGAAAAGGGGCATGGAGTATTGTGATTACAGGGGTCTTGGAGCATTGTGATGACAAGGGCATGGAGCATTGTGATTACTGGTGTCTTGGAGCATTGTGATGAAATTGGCATGGATCATTGTTATGAAAATGGTATGGAGCCTTGTCATGACAGGGTTCCAGGAGCATACTGATGACAAGTGTCAGGGAGCATTGTGATGACATGTGTATAGAGCATTGTTATGACAAATGTCATGGAGCACTGTGATGAGAAGACCATGGTTAACTGTGATGATGAGCTTCATGGGGCATTGTGATGATAAGTGTTATGGAACATTGTGATCACAAGGATTAGGAGCATTGTGATGAGATAGATCATCGAATATTTTGATTTCATTGTGATGACAATAGCCTGAAGCATTATGATGATGGTCATGGTGCATTTTGATGACAGGGTTCATGGAGCATTGAGATGCAAAGGGGCATGGAGCATTGTGATTAGATGGTTCAAGGAGCATTGTGATGACAATGGCATGGAGCATTGAGATGCCAATTGTCATGGAGCTTTGTGATGACAAAGGTCATGGAGCATTTTGATGACAAGGGCGTGGTACATTGTGCTGAGAAGGGCAGGGAGCATTGTGATGACAGGGTCATAGAGCAATTTGATGAAAAGTGTCATGGAATATTTTAATGACAGGGGTTATGGAACATTGTGATGTCAGGGTTCATGGAGCATTTTGATGAAAAGAATCATGGAGAATTATGATGACAGGGGTTATGGAACATTGTGATATCAGGGGTCATTGAGCATTTTGAGGAAAAGTGTTATGGAGCATTATGATGACAGGGGTTATGGAACATTGTGATGTCAGGGGTCACCGAACTTTGTGATGATATGTGCATGTAGCATTGCAAAGACAAAAGTCATGGAACATTGTGATGACAGGGGTGAGGGAGTATTGTGATGAATAGTGCTGTAACATTGTGATATCATTGGTGAGAAAGCATTTTGATGAGAAGTGCATGGAGAATTGTAATGACAAGTTTTATGGAGCATCGTGGTGACAAGATTGTGGAGCACTGTGATGAAAAGCGCAGGGTGCACTCTGATGACATGGGTCATGGAGCATTGATCTGACAAGCGCATGGAGCATTGTGATGACAAGGGTCATGGAGCATTGTGCTGAGAAAGGCATAGAATATTGTGATGACAAGGGTCAAAGAGCATTGTGATGAAAAGTTATTGGAGCATTGTGGTTAAATATGTCACAGAGACTGTTGATGATGAGGGCATGGACCACTGTGATGAAAAAGGTCATGAATCATTGTGATGAAAGGAGGCATGGAGCATTGTGATGACAGGCGTCATGGAGCATTGTGATAACAAGGACATGGAGCATTGTGATGACAAGGGAATGGAGCATTGGCCTAATAAGTTTCATGGAATATTGTGATGACTGTTGTAATGGCGCATTGTGATGACCAGGTCATGCAGTATTGTGAAGACAGGTGTCACGGAGCATTGTGATGACATATGTAATGGCCCATAGTGATGACAATGGCATGGAGCATTGTGATGCCAAGTGTCATGGAGGATTCTGATGACAAAGGTAATGGAGCATTGTGATGACAATGGCTTGGAGCATTGTGATGACAAGGGTCAGGAAGAATTTTGCTGACAGGTGCAGGGAGAATTGTGATGAAAACGGTCATGAAGTATTCTGATGACAAGCTTGTGGAGTATTTTGATGACAATGGCATGGAACATTGTGATGAAAAAGGCATGTGTCATTGTGATGACAAGTGTATTGAGAATTGTGATGACAAATGTCATGGAGCATTGTGATGAGTAGGGCATGGAGTATTGTGATGACAGGCATCATGGAGCGTTGTGATGACAAGTGTTATGAAACATTGTGATCACAAGTGTTTGGAGCATTGTGATGACAGAGGTCATGGATCATTTTGATTTCAAGGAGCATGGAGCATTGTGATGACAAGGGCATGAAGCAATGTGATCCCAAGGTTCATGGAGGACTGTGATGACAATGGTAATGGAGTATTGTGATGAAAAGCGAATAGAGCATTGCAATGACAAGGTCAGGTAGCAGTTTGCCGAAAAAGGCATGGAGCATTGTGATGACAGGTGTCATGGAGCAATGTGATGACAAGCGTCACGGAGCATTGTGAATACAGGGGTCATGGAGCATTGGGATGACAAGGGCATGGATCTTTGTGATGACAAGTGTCATGTAGCATTGGGCTGAAAATGTTCATGGAGTATTGTGATGAAAGGGGTCATGGAGCATTGTGATGAAAAGGGCGTGGATCATTGTGATGAAAAAGGCATGGATCCTTGTCATGACAGGGTTCAAGGAGAATACTGACGACAAGTGTCAAGGAGCATTGTGATGACATGTATATTGAGAATTGTGATGACAAAGGTTATGGAGCATTGTGATGAAAAGGGCATGGATTATTGTGATGACAGGCATCATGGAGCGTTGTGATGACAAGTGATATGGAGCATTGTAATCACAAGGCTTTGGAGCATTGTGATGACAGAGGTCATGGATCATATTGATTTAAAGGAGCATGGAGCATTGTGATGACAAGGGCATGAAGCAATGTGAACCCAAGGTTCATGGAGGATTGTGATGTCAATGGAAATGGAGTATTGTGATGACAAGCGCATAGAGCATTGTAATGACAAGGTCATGAAGCATTTTGCTGACAAAGGCATGGAGCATTGTGATGACATGTGTCATGGAGCACTGTGATGACAAGCGTCATGGAGCATTGAGAATACAGGGGTCATGGAGCATTGGGATGACAAGGGCATGGATCATTGTGATGACAAGTGTCATGGAGCACTGGGCTGAAAATGTTCATGGAGTGTTGTGATGACATGGGTCATGGAGCATAGTGATGAGTAGGGAATGGAGCATTGCGATGACAACAGTCCCGGATCATTGTGTTGTCAGGAGTCGTGGAGTGTTGTGATGACAGTGGTCATGGACCATTGTGATGATATTGGCCATGGAGCATTGTGATGTGTAGGTCGTGGAGCATTGGGCTGAATATGTTAATGGATTATTGTGATGACAGGGGTCATGGAGCATTGTGATGACAAGGGAATGGAGAATGGTGATGACAATATCCTGGATCTTTGTGATGAGATGACCATGGAGACTTGTGATGAGAAGTCTCACGGAGCATTCTGATGAAAAGGGGCATGGAGCATTTTGATTACAGGGGTCTTGGAGCATTTTGATGACTAGGGCATGGAGCATTGTGATGAGAAGGCCATGGGGCATTCTGATGACATGCTTAATGGAGTTTTGTGATGACAAGCACATGGAGCATTGTGATGACAGTGATCTTGGAGCATTGGGATGAAAAGGGCACGGATCACTGTGATGAAAAAGTCATGGAGCCTTGTCATGACAGGGTTCAAGGAGCATACTGACGACAAGTGTCTGGGAGCATTGTGATGACAAGTGTATTGAGCATTGTGATGACAAAGGTCATGGAGCATTGTGGTGAGAATACCATGGATAATTGTGATGATGAGCGTCATGGGGATTTGTGATGATAAGTGTTATGGAACATTGTGATCACAAGGGTTTGGAGCATTATGATGACAGAGGTCATGGAGAATTTTGATTTAATTGTGATGACAATAGCCTGAAGCATTATGATGATGGGCATGGTGCATTGTGATGACAGGGTTCATGGATCATTGATATGCAAAGTGGCATGGAGCATTGTGATTACAGGGGTCTTGGAGCATTGTGATGTCAAGGGTCAGGGAGCCTTGTGATGACAAGGCCGTGGAACATTGTGATGGCAGGGGTCATGGAGCATTTTTATGACAGAGGTAATGGAGCATTGTGATGAGAAGTGCATTGAGCATTGGCCCGAAAATTTTCATGGATTATTGTGATGAGAGTGGGCATGGAGCACTGTGATGACAAGGGCGCGGAACACTGTGATACATGGGTCATGGAGGATTGTGATGAAAAGGGCATGGAGCATTTTGATGAGAAGGGCATCGAGCATTGTGATGACAAGGGTCATGTAGCATTGTGATGACAAGGGCATGTAGCAATGGGATGAGAGCGTTCAGGGTGCATTGTGATGACAATGACATGGAGCATTGTGATGCCAAGTGTCATGGAGCTTTGTGATGACAACGGTCATGGAGCATTTTGATGACAAGCGTGTGGTGCATTGTGATTAGAAGGAAAGGGAGCATTTTGATGACAGGTTCATGCTGCAATTTGATGAAAAGTGTCATGTAACATTTTGACGACAGGGGTTACAGAACATTGTGATGCCATGGGTCATGGAGCTTTGGGATGAAATGTGTCATGGAGCATTGTGATGACAGTGGTTATGGAATATTGTGATGTCACGGTTCATGGAACATTGTGATTACAGGGTTGAGGGAGGATTGTGATGACTAGTGATGGAACATTGTGATATCTCAGGTGAGAGAGCATTTGGATGAGAAGTGCATGGACCATTGTGATTACAAGGTTTATGGAGCATATCGATGACAAGGTTGTGGATCATTGTGATGAAAAGCGCATGGCACATTGTGATGACAAGGGTCATGGAACATTGTTCTGACAAAGGCATGGAGCATTGTGATGACAAGTGTCACGGAGCATTGTGATGAAAAGTTCATGGAGCATTGTGGTTACAATAGTTACAGAGCCTTGTGATCACGCGGGCATAGACCATTGTGATGAAAAATGTTATGAAGCATTGTGATGACTGGAGTCACAGAGCATTGTGATGTCAAAAGTAATTTAGCTTTGTGATGACAATGGCTTGGAGCATTGTGATGACAAGGTTCAGGGCGCATTGTGCTGACAAGTGCATGGATAATTGTGATGAAAAACGTCATGGAACATTCTGATGACAATCTTGTGGAGTATTTTGATGACAATGGCATGGAGCATTGTGATGAAAACGGCATGGGACATTGTGATGAGAAAAGCATGGAGCCTTTTCGTGACAGGTTTCAAGGAGCATTCTGACGGCAAGTTTCAGGAAGCATTGTAATGACAAGTGTATTAGAATTGTGATGACAAAGGTTATGGAGCATTGTGATGAAAAGGCCGTGGAGTATTGTGATGACAGACATCATGGAGTGTTGTGATGACAACTGTTATGGAACATTGTGATGACAAGGGTTTGGAGCATTGTGATGACAGAGGTCATGGATCATTTTGATTTCAAGGAGCATGGAGCATTGTGATGACAAGGGTGTGAAGCAATGTGATCCCAAGGTTCATGGAGGATTGTGATGACAATGGTAAAGGAGTATTGTGATGTCAAGCGCATAGAGCATTGTAATGACAAGGTTATGTAGCATTTGCTGACAAAGACATGGAGCATTTTGATGACAGGTGTTATGGAGCACTGTGATGACAAGCGTCAAGGAGCATTGTGAATACAGTGGTCATGGAGCATTGGGATGACAAGCGCATGGTTCAATGTGATGACAAGGGTCATGGAGCATTGGGCTGAAAATGTTCATGGAGTATTGTGATGACAGGGGTCATGGAGCATTGTGATGACTTGGGAATGGAGCATTTTGATGACAAGAATTCCGGATCATTGTGTTGTCAGGTGTCATGGAGTGTTGAGATGACAGTGGTCATGGTGCATTGTGATGATATTGGCCATGGAGAATTGTGATGAGTAGGTCGTGGAGCATTGTGATTACAGGTGTCTTGATGCATTGTGATGAAAAGGGCATGTATCATTGTGAAGAAAAAGGCATTGAGCCTTGTCATGACAGTGTTCAAGAAGCATACTTACGACAAGTGTCAGATAGCATTGTGATGACAAGTGTATTGAGCATTTGATGACAAAGGTCATAGAGCATTGTGATGAGAAGACCATGGATAATTGTGATGATGAGTGTCATGGGGTGTTGTGATGATAATTCTTATGGAATATTATGATCACAAGGGTTTGGAGCATTATGCTGACAGATGTCATGGAGAATTTAGATTTCATTGTGATGACAATAGCATGAAACATTATGATGATGGGCATGGTGCACTGTGATGACTGGGTTCATGAAGCATTGAGATGAAAAGGGGAATGGAGCATTGTGATTACCGGGGTCTTGGATCATTGTGATGACTAGGGCATGGAGCATGGTGATGAGAAGGCCATGGAAAATTCTGATGACATGCATCATGGAGCACTGTGATGACAAGGGCATGGAGCATTGTGATTACAGGGGTCTTGGGGTATTGTGATGACAATTATCATGGAGCCTTGTGATGATATGCCGTTGAACAATGTGATGGCAGGTGTCATGGAGCATTGTTATGACAGAGGTAATGGAGCATTGTGATGAAAAGGGCATTGAGCTTTGGTCTAAAATATTTCATGGATTATTGTAATGAGAGTGGGCATGGAGCATTGGGATGACAAGGGCACGGAACACTGTGATACATGGTTCATGGAGGATTGTAATGACCAGGACATGGAGCATTGCGATGAGAAGGGCATCGAGCATTGTGATGACAAGTGTCATGGAGCTTTGTGATGACAAGGGCATGGAGCTATGTGATGAGAGTGTTCATGGAGCATTGTGATGACAATGACATGGAGCATTGTGATGCCAAGGGTCATGGAGATTTGTGATGACAAATAACAGGGAGCATTTCGATGACTATGGTGTGGTGCATTGTGATGAGAAGGGCAGGGAGCATTTTGATTACAGGTTCATGCAACAATTTGATTATAATATAATGGAATATTTTGAGGGCAGGGGTTATAGAACATTGTGATGTCAGGGGTCATTGAGCTTTGGGAGAAAAGGGTCATGGAGCATTTTGATTACAGGGGTTATGGAACATTGTGATGTCAGGGATCATGGAACATTGTGATGATAAGGGTATGTAGCACTGTGATGACAGGGGTCATGGAATATTATGATTACAGGGGTGAGGGAGTATTGTGATGACTAGTGATGGAATATTGTGATATCTCTGGTGAGAGAGCATTTGGATGAGAAGTGCATGGAGCATTGGGATTACAAGGTTTATGAAGCATAGCGATGACAAGGTTGTGGAACGATGTGATGAAAAGCACGTGGCACATTGTGATGACAAGGGTCATGGAGCATTGTTCTGACAAAGGCATGGAGCATTTTGATGACAAGGGTCACGGAGCATTGTGATGAAAAGTTCATGGAGCATTTTGGTTACAAAGGTCACAGAGCCTTGTGATGACACGGGCAAGGACCGTTTTGATGACAAACATTATGAAGCATTGTGATGACTGGAGTTATGGAGCACTGTGATGATAGGGCTCATGGAGCATTGTGATGACATGGGCATGGAGCATTGTGATGACAAGAGTATGGATCATGGTGATGAGAATGTCATGGAGTATTGTGAAGACAGGTGTCAGGGAGCATTGTGATTACATATGTCATGGTCCATTGCGATGATAATGGCATTGAGCATTGTGATGCCAAATGTAATGGAGGATTGGGATGACAAATAAAATGGAGCACTGTGATGACTAGGGCTTGGAGCACTATGATGACAAAGGCCATTGAGAATTTTCATGACAAGGTCGTGAAGCATTGTGATGACAAGGTCCTGGAGCATTGTGATGAGAAATCCATGGAGCCTTGTGATGACAATCTCATATAGCATACTGATCAAAAGGGGCATGGACAATTGTGATTACAGGGGTCTTGGAACATTGTGATGACAAGGGCATGGATCATTGTGAAGAGAAGGCCAAGGAGCATTCTGAGGACATGCGTCATTGAGCTTTGTGATGACAAGCGCATGGAGCATTGTGATTACAGGGGTCTTGTACCATTGTGATGAAAAGGGCATGGAATATTGTGATGAAAAATGCATGGAGCCTTGCCATGACTGGGTTCAAGGAGCATACAGACAACAAGTGTTATGGAGCATATTGATGACAAGTGTATTGAGCATTGTGATGACAAAGGTCATGGATCATTGTGATGAGAAGGCCATGGTGCATTCTGATGACATGTGTCATGGAGCTTAGTGATGACAAGGGCATGGAGCAATGTGATGCCAAGGGTCATGGATATTTGTGATGACAAAGGTCATGGAACATTTTGATGACAAGGGCGTTGTGCATTGTAATGAGCAGTGCAGGGAGCATTGTGATAACATGGTCACGGAGAAATTTAATGAAAAGTGTCAAGGAACATTTTGATGACAGTGGTTATGGAAATTGTGATGTCATGGGTCATCGAACATTGTGATGATAAGTGCATGTAGCATTGTGATGACAGGAGTAATGGAATATTGTGATGACAGATGTGAAGGAGTATTGTGTCGAATAGTGGAGTAACATTGTGATATCAGTGGTGAGAAAGAATTTTGATGAGAAGTGCATGGAGCATTGTGATGACAAGGTTTATGGAGCACTGTGATGACAAGATTGTGGAGCACTGTGATGACAAGATTTTGGAGCACTGTGATGACAAGCGCATGGTGCATTGTGATGACATGTGTCATGGAGCATTTTGCTGACAAGCGCATGGAGCATTGTGAGGACAAGGGTCATGGAGCATTGTGCTGAGAAAGGCATAGAGCATTGTGATGACAAGGGTCAAAGAGAATTGTGATGAAAAGTTCATGGAGCATTGTGGTTAAAAAGGTCAAAGAGACTGTTGATGACGAGGGCATGGACCATTGTGATGAGAAAGGTCATGAAGCATTGTGATGATTGGAGTCACGGAGCACTGTGATGACAGGGGTCATGGAGCATTGCGATGAAAAGGGGCATGGAGCATTGTGATGACAAGGGCATGTATCATAGGTCTCATAATTTTCATGGATTATTGCGATGACAGTTGAAATGGTGCATTGTGGTGACAAGGGCATGGAGCATTGTGATAAAGAGGTCATGCTGTATTGTGAAGACTGGTGTCATGGAGCATTGTGATGACAGGGTTCATGCAGCATTGTGATGAATAGGGAATGGAGCATAGTGATGACAAGAGTCCCGGATCATTGTGTTGTCAGGTGTCATGGAGTGTTGTGATGACAGTTGTCATGGTGCATTGTGATGATATTGGTCATGGAGCATTGTGATGAGAAGGTTATGGAGCATTGTGCTGATAATATTCATGGAGTATTGTGATGACAATGGTCATGGAGCATTGTGATGATAAGGGAATGGAGCATAGTGATGACAAGGTCATGTAGCATTGTGATGAGAAGTCCTTGGAGGCTTGTGATGACAAGTTTCATGGAGCATTCTGATGAAAAGTGGCATGGATCATTGTGATTACAGTGGTCTTGGAGCATTGTGATGACAAGGGCATGGAGCATTGTCAGAGACGGCCATGCAGCATTCTGATGACATGGGTCATGGAGCTTTGTGATGACAAGGGCTTGGAGCATTGTGATTACAGGTGTCTTGGAGCATTGTGATGAAAATGGCACGGATCATTGTGATGAAAATGTCAGGGAGACTTGTCATGACAGGGTTAATGGAGCATACTGAAGACAAAGGTCAGGGAGCATTGTGATGACAAGTGAATTGAGCATTGTGATGACAAAGGTCATGGAGCATTGTGATGAGAAGACCATGGATAATTGTGATGATGTGCGTCATGGTGTGTTGTGATGATAAGTGTTATGGAACATTGTGATCACAAGGGTTTGGAACATTATGATGACAGAGGTCATGGAGAATATTGATTTCATTGTGATGACAATAGCCTGAAGCATTATGATGATGGGCATGGTGCATTGTGATGACAGGGATCATGGAGCATTGAGATGAAAATTGGCATGGAACATTGTGTTTACAGTGGTCGTGGAGCATTGTGATGACAAGGGCATGGAGCATTGGTCTAATAAGTTTCATGGATTATTGCGATGACAGTTGGAATGGCGCATTGTGATGACAAGGGCAATGAGCATTGTGATGACCAGGTCATGTAGTATTGTGAAGACAGGTGTCAGGGAGCATTGTGATGACATATGTAATGGCCCAATGTGATGACGATGGCATGGAGCATTGTGATGCCAAGTGTCATGGAGGATTCTGATGACAAAGTTAATAGAGCATTGTGATGACAATGGCTTGGAGCATTGCAATGACAAGGGTCAAGGAGCATTGTGTTGACAAGTGCATGGAGAATTGTGATGACAAGTGTCATGGAGCATTCTGGTGACAAGCTTGTGGAATATTTTGATGACAATGGCATGGAGCATTGTGATGAAAATGGCATGGGGCATTGTGATGAAAAAGGCAGGGAACCTTGTGATGACAGGTCTCATGGAGCATACTTATGAAAAGGGGCATGGAGCATTCTGATTACAGGGGTCTTGGAACATTGTGATAGCAAGGGCATGGAGCACTGTGATGACAAGGGCATGGAGCATTGGTCTAAAAAGTTTCATGGATTATTGTGATGACAGTTGGAATGGCGCATTGTGATGACAGTGGTCATGGAGCATTGTGATGATACTGCTCATGGAGCATTGTGATAAGACCGTCATGGAGCATTGGGTTGAAAATGTTCATAGAGTATTGTGATGACAGGTGTCAAGGAGCATTGTGATGACAAGGGAAAGGAGCATGGTGATGACAAGGTCCTGGAGCATTGTGATGAGATGACGATGGAGACTTGTGATGACAAGTCTCATGGAGCATTCTGACGAAAAGGGGCAAGGATCTTTGTGATTACAGGGGTCTTGGAGCCCTGTGATGACAAGGGCATGGAGCATTGTGAGGAGAAGGCCATGGAACATTCTGATGGCATGCGTCATGGAGCTTTGTGATGACAAGGGCATGGAGCATTGTGATTACAGGGGTCTTGGAGCATTGTGATGACAAGGGTCATGTAGCCTTTTGATGACAAGGCCGTGGAACATTGTGATGGCAGCGCTCATGGAGCATAGTTATGACAGAAGTAATGGAGCATTGTAATCCGAATGGCATTGAGCATTTGTCTGAAATGTTTCATGGATTATTGTGATGAGAGTGGGCATGGAGCATTGTGATGACAAGGGCACGGTACACTGTGATACATGGGTCATGGTGGATTATAATGACCAGGGCGTGGAGCATTGTGATGAGAAGGGCATAGAGCATTGTGATGACAAGTGTCATGGAGCTTTGTGATGACAAGGGCATGGAGCAATGTGATGAGAGGCTTCATGGAGCATTGTGATGACAATGACATGGAGCATTGTGATGCCAAGGGTCATGGAGCTTTGTGATGTCAAATGTCATGGAGCATTTTGATGACAAGTGTGTGGTGCATTGTGATGAGAAGGGCAGGGAGCATATTGATGACAGGGTCATGCAGCAATTTAATGAAAAATGTAATCGAACATTTTGATGACAGGGGTTATAGAACATTGTGATGCCAGGGATCATTGAGCTTTGGGATGAAAAGGGTCATGGAGCATTTTGATGACAGTGGTTATGGAACATTGTAATGACTGGAGTCACGGAGCATTGTGATGACAGGGGTCATGGAGCATTGTGATAAAAAGAGCATGGAGCATTGTGATGACAGGGGAATGGATCATTGTTCTGACAAGTTTCATAGATTATTGTGATGACAGTGGACATGGTGCATTGTGATGACAAGGGCATGGAGCATTTTGATGACAAGAGTCCCGGATCATTGTGTTGTCAGGTGTTATGGGTGGTTGTGATTACAGTGGTCATGGAGCATTGTGATGATATTGGTCATGGAGCATTGTGATGAGAAGGTCATGGTGCATTGGGCTGAAAATATTAATGGATTATTGTAATGACAGGGGTCATGGAGCATCGTGATGACAAGGGAATAGAGCATGGTGATGACAATGTACTGGAGCATTGTTATGAGATGTCCATGGAGACTTGTGATGACAAGTCTCATGGAGCATTCTAATGAAAAGCGGCATGGAGCATTGTGATTACAGTGGACTTGGAGCATTGTGATGACAAGGGCATGGAGCATTTTGAGGAGAAGGCCATGGAGAATTCTGATGACATGCGTAATGGAGCTTTGTGCTGACAAGGCCATGGAGCATTGTGATTATAAGGGTCTTGGAGCATTGTGATGAAAAGGCATGGATCATTGTGATGTAAAAGGCATGGAGCCTTGTCATCACAGGGTTCAAGGAGTATACTGACGACAGGTGTCAGGGAATATTGTGATGACATGTGTATTGAGCATAGTGATGACAATGATTATGGAGCATTGTGATGAGAAGACCATGGATAACTATGATGATGATCGTCATGGGGTGTTGTGATGATAAGTGTTATGTCACATTGTGATCACAAGGATTTGGAGCATTATGATGACAGAGGTCATGGAGAATTTTGATTTCATTGTAGTGAAAATAGCCTGAAGCATTATGATAATGGTCATGGTGCTTTGTGATGACAGGGTTCATGGAGCATTGAGATGAAAAGGGGCATGGATCATAGTGATTACAGGGGTCTTGGAGCATTGTGATGACAAGGGCATGGAGCATTGTGATGAGAAGGCCATGGAACCTTCTGATACATGCGTCATGGAGCTTTGTTATTACAAGGGCATGGAGAATTTTGATTACAAGTTTCTTGGAACATTGTGATGACAAGGGTCATGGAGCCTTGTGATGAAAAGGCCGTGGAACATTGTGATGGCAGTGGTCATGGTGCATTGTTATGACAGAGGTAATGGAGCATAGTCATAAGAAGGACATTGAGCATTGGTTTGAAATATTTCATAGATTATTGTGATGAGAGTGGGCTGGAGCATTGTGATGACAAGGGCACGGAACAATGTGATACATGCGTCATGGAGGATTGTAATGTCAAGGGCATGGAGCAATGTGATGAGAGGGTACATGGAGCATTGTGATGACAATGCCATGGAGCATTGTGAGGAAAAGGCCATGGAGCATTCTGATGACATGCCTCATGGAGCTTATTGATGACAAGGGCATGGAGCATTGTGATTACAGGGGTCTTGGAGCATTTTGATGAAAAGTTCATGGATCATTGTGATGAAAAAGGCATGGAGCCTTGTCATGACAGGGTTCAAGGAGCATACTGACGACATGTGTCAGGGAGCATTGTGAAGCCAAGTTTATTGAGCATTGTGATGACAAAGATCAGGGAGCATTGTGATCAGAAGACCAAGGATAATTGTGATGATGGGCGTCATGGTGTGTTGTGATGATAAGTGTTATGGAACATTGTGATCACAAGGGTTTGGAGCATTATGATGACAGAGGTCATGGAGAATATTGATTTCATTGTGATGACAATAGCCTGAAGCATTATGATGATGGGCATGGTGCATTGTGATGACAGGGTTCATGGAGCATTGAGATGAAAAGGGGCATGGAGCATTGTGATTACAGAGGTCTTGTAGCATTGTGATGACAAGTGCATAGAGCATTGTATTGACAAGATCATGGAGAATTCTGCAGACAAAGGCATGGAGCACTGTGATGACAGGTGTCATGGAGCACTGTGATGACATGTGTCACGGAGCCTTCTGAATACAGGGGTCATGGATCGTTGTGATGACAAGTGTCATGGAGCATTGAGCTGAAAATGTTCATGGAGTATTGTGATGACAGGTGTCATGGAGCATTCTGATGACAGAGGTCATGGAGAATTTTGATTTCATTGTGCTGACAATAGCCGGAAGCATTATGATGATGGGCATGATGCATTGTGATGACAGGGTTCATGGGGCATTGAGATGAAAAGGGGCATGGAGCATTTTGATACAGGGGTCTTGGAGCATTGTGATCACAAGGGCATGGAGCATTTGGATGAGAAGGACATGGAACATTCTGATGACATGTGTCATTGTGCTTTGTGATGACAAGGGCATGGAGCATTTTGATTACAGGGGTCTTTGAGCATTGTGATGACAAGGGTCATGGAGCTTTGTGATGACAAGGCCGTGGAACATTGTGATGGCAGGGGTCAAGGAGCATTGTTATGACAGGGGTAATGGAGCATTGTGATTTGAAGGTCATGGAGCATTGTGATTACAAGTTTTATGGAGCCTTGTGATGACAAATCTGTGGACCATTGGGATAAAAAGCGCATGGCACATTGTGATGACAAGGGTCATGGAGAATTTTTCTGACAAAGGCATGGAGCACTGTGATGACAAGGGTCACGGAGCATTGTGATGAAAAGTTCATGAAGCATTGAGGTTAAAAATGTCACAAAGCCTTGTGATGACACGGACATGGACCAATGTGATGACAAATGTTATGAAGCATTGTGATGACTGGAGTCACGGAGCATTGTGATGACAAGGGCATGGAGCATTGTGCTGAGAAAGGCGTAGATCATTGTGATGACAAGGGTCAAAGAGCATTGTGATGCAAAGTTCATGGAGCATTGTGGTTAAAAAGGTCACAGAGACTGTTGATGATGAGTTAATGGACCATTGTGATGACAAAGGTCATGAAGCATTGTGATGACTGGAGTCACGGAGCATGGTGATGACAGGGGTCATGGAGCATTGTGATAACAAGGGCATGGAGCATTGTGATGACAACGGCATGGAGCACTGGTCTAATATGTTTCATGGATTATTGTGATGACATTTGGAATGGCACATTGTGATGGCAAGGGCATGGAGCATTGTGATGACCAGTTCATGCAGTATTGTGAAGAGAAGTGTCAGGGAGCATTGTGATGACATATGTAATGGTCCATTGTGATGAAAATGGCATGGAGCATTGTGATGCCAAATTTCATGAAAGATTCTGATGACCAAGGTAATGGAGCATTGTTATGACAATGGCTTGGAGCATTGTGATGACAAGTGTCAGGGAGCATTGTGCTGACAAGTGCATGGAGAATTGTGATGACAAGGGTCATGGAGCATTCTGATGACAAGCTTGTGGAGTATTTTGATGACAATGGCATGGAGCATTGTGATGAAAACGGCATGGGGCAATGTGATGAAAAAGGCATGCAGCCTTTTCGTGACAGGTTTCAAGGAGCATTCTGAAGACAAGTGTCAGGGAGTATTGTGATGACAAGTGTATTGAGAATTGTGATGACAAAAGTCATGGAGCATGGTGATGAGAAGGCCATGGATAATTGTAATGATGATCGTCATGGGGTGTTGTGATTATAAGTGTTATGGAACATTGTGATCACAAGGCTTTGGAGCATTACGATGACAGAGGTCATGGAGAATTTTGATTTCATTGTGATGACAATAGCCTGAAACATTATGATGATGGGCATGGTGCATTGTGATGACAGAGTTCATGGAGCATTGAGATGAAAAGGGGCATGTAGCATTGTGATTACAGGGGTCTTGGGGCATTGTGGTGACAAATGCATAGAGCATTGTAATGACAAGGTCATGTAGAATTTTCCTGACAAATGCATGGAGCATTGTGATGACAGGTGTCATGGAGAACGGTGACACAATTGTCACGGAGCATTTTCAAGACAGTGGTCATGGATCATTGGGATGACAAGTGCATGGATTATTGTGATGACAAGGGTCATGGAGCATTGGGCTGAAAATATTCATGGAGTATTGTGATGACAGGGGTCATGGAGCATTTTGATTACAGGGGTCTTGGAGCACTGTGATGACAAGAGTCCCGGATCATTGTGTTGTCACGTGTCATGGAGTGTTGTGATGACAGGGTTCATGGAGCATTGAGATGAATAGGGGCATGGAGCACTGTGTTTACAGGGGTTTTGGAGCATTGTGATGACAAGGGCAAGGAGCATTTTGATGAGACTGCCATGGAACATTCTGATGACATGTGTCATGGAGCTTTGTGATGACAACGGCATGGAGCATTGTGATTAAAGGGGTCTTGGAGCATTGTGATGACAAGTGTCATGGAGCCTTGTGATGACAAGGCCGTGTAACATTGTGATGGCAGGGGTCATGGAGCATTGTTATGACAGGGGTAATGGAGCATTGTGATGAGAAGGGCATGCAGCATTGTGATTACAATTTTTATGGAGCATTGTGATGACAAATTTTTGGACCGTTGGGATGAAAAGAACGTGGCACATTGTGATGACTATGGTCATG
Organism: Mesoplodon mirus; assembly: GCF_964341445.2. Classification (NCBI taxonomy): domain Eukaryota; kingdom Metazoa; phylum Chordata; class Mammalia; order Artiodactyla; family Ziphiidae; genus Mesoplodon; species Mesoplodon mirus. The sequence continues at coordinate 220,677 of NW_028295649.1, read as the reverse complement.
GAGCATTTTAATGAGAAAGGCATGGAGCATTGTGATGACAAGGGTCATGGAGCATTGTGATGAAATGTTCATGGATCATTGTGGATACAAAGGTAACAGAGCCTTGTGATGACGTGGGCATGGACCATTGTGATGACAAATATTATGAAGCACTGTGATGACTGGAGTCACAGAGCATTGTGATGACAGGTGTCATGGAGCATTGTGATGACAAGGTCCTGGTGCATTGTGAAGAGATGACCATGGAGACTTGAGATGACAAGTCTCATGGAGCATTCTGATGAAAAGGGGCATGGAGCATTGTGATTACAGGGGTCTTGGAGCATTGTGATGACAAGGGCATGGAGCACTGTGAGGAGAAGGCCATGGAGCATTCTGATGATATACGTCATGGAGCATTGTGCTGAGAAAGGCATAGAGCATTGTGATGACAGGGGATAAAGAGCATTGTGAAGAAAAGTTCATGGAGCATTGTGGTTAAAAAGGTCACAGAGACTCTTGATGATGAGGGCATCGACCATTGTGATGACAAAGGTCATGAAGCATTGTGATGACTGGAGTCACGGAGCATTGTGATGACAGGGGTCATGGAGCATTGTGATAACAAGGGCATGGAGCATTGTGATGACAAGGGCATGGAGCATTGTGATGACTATGTGATGCAGTATTGTGAAGACAGTTGTCAGGGAGCATTGTGCTGACATATATAATGGCCCATTGTGATGACAATGGCATTGAGCATTGTGGTGCCAAGTGTCATGGAGGATTCAGAAGACAAATGTAATGGAGCATTGTGATGACAATGGCTTGGAGCATTGTGATGACAAGGGTCAGGGAGCATTGTGCTGACAAGTGCATGGAGAATTGTGATGACAAGGGTCATGGAGCATTCTGCTGACAAGCTTGTGGAGTATTTTGATGACAATGGCATGGAGCATTGTGATGAAAACAGCATGGGGCATTGTGATGAAAATGGCATGGAGACTTTTCGTGACAGGGTTCAAGGAGCATTCTGACGACAAATGTCAGGGAGCATTGTGATGACAATGTATTGAGAATTGTGATGACAAAGGTCATGGAGCATTGTGATGAAAAGGGCATGGAATTTTGTGATGACAGGCATCATGGAATCGTTTTGATGACAAGTGCTATTGAACATTGTGATCACAAGGGTTTGGAGCATTGTGATGACAGAGGTCATGGATCATTTTGATTTCAAGGAGCATGGAACATTGTGATGACAAGGGCATGAAGCAATGTGATCCCAAGGTTCATGGAGGATTGTGATGACAATGGAAATGGAGTATTGTGATGACAAGCGCATAGAGCATTGTAATGACAATGTCATGTAGCATTTTGCTGACAAAGGCATGGAGCATTGAGATAACATGTGTCATGGAGCACAGTGATGACAAGCGTCACGGAGCATTGTGAATATAGGGGTCATGGAGCATTGGGATGACAAGGGCATGTATCATTGTGATGACAAGGGTCATGGAGCATTGGGTTGAAAAATTTCATGGAGTATTGTGATGACAGGGGTCATGGAGCATTGTGATGATATTGGTTATGGAGCATTGTGATGAGAAGGTCATGGAGCATTGGGCTGAAAATGTTCATGGAGTATTGGTATGACATGGGTCATGGAGCATTGTGATGACTAGGGAATGGAGCATGGTGATGATAAGGTCCTGGAGCATTGTGATGAGATGACCATGGTGACTTGTGATGAGAAATCTCATGGAGCATTCTGATGAAAAAGGGCATGGAGCATTGTGATTACAGGGGTCTTGGATCATTGTGATGACAAGGGTCATGGAACCTTGTGATGACAAGCCCGTGGAACATTGTGATGGCAGGGGTCATGGAGCATTGTTATGACAGAAGTAATGGACCATTGTGATGAGAATGGCATTGACCATTAGTCTGAAATATTTCATGGATTATTGTGATGAGAGTGGGCATGGAGCATTGTGATTACAAGGGCTCGGTACACTGTGATACTTGGGTCATGGAAGATTGTAATGAAAAGGGCATGGAGCATTGTGATGACAAGTGTGATGGAGCTTTGTGATGACAAGGGCATGGGGCAATGTGATGAGAGTGTTCATGGAGCATTGTGATGACAATTACATGGAGCATTGTGATGCCAAGTGTCATGGAGCTTTGTGATGACAAATGTCATGGAGCATTTTGATGTCAAGGGTGTGGTGCATTTTGATGAGTAGGACAGGGAGCATTTTGATGACAGGGTCATGGTGCAATTTAATGAAAAGTGTAATGGAACATTTTGATGACAGGGGTTATAGAACATTGTGATACCATGGGTCATGGAGCTTTCGGATGAAAAGTGTCATGGAGCATTTTGATGACAGTGGTTATGGAACATTGTGATGTCAGGAGTCATGGAACATTGTGTTGATAAGGGGATGTAGCATTGTGATGACAGGGGTCATGGAACACTGTGATTACAGGGGTGAGGGAGGATTGTGATATCTAGTGATAGATCATTGTGATATCCCAAGTGCGAGAGCATTTGGATGAGAAGTGCTTGGAGCATTGTGATTACAAGGTTAATGGAGCATAGCGATGACAAGGTTGTGGATCATTTTGATGAAAACCGCGTGGCACATTGTGATGACAAGGGTCATGGAGCATTGTTCTGACAAAGGCATGGATCATTGTGATGACAAGGGTCACGGAGCATTGTGTTGAAAAGTTCATGGAGCATTGTGGTTACAAAGGACACAGAGCCTTGTGATGACGCGGGCATGGACCGTTGTGATGACAAACGTTATGAAGCATTGTGATGACTGGAGTCACGGAGCATTGTGATGACAGTGGTCATGGAACATTGTGATAACAAGGGCATGGAGCATTGTGATGACAAGGGCATGGATCATTGTGATGACCAGGTCTTGCAGTATTGTGAAGAGAGTTCTCAGGGAGCACTGTGAAGACATATGTAATGACCCATTGTGATGACAATGGCATGGAGCATTGTGATGCCAAGTGTCATGGAGGATTCTGATGATAAATGTAATAGAGCATTGTGATGACAATGGCTTGGAGCATTGTGATGACAGGGGAATGGAGCATTGGTCTGACAAGTTTCATAGATTATTGTGATGACAGTGGACATGGTGCATTGTGATGACAAGGGCATGGGGCATTGAGATGAGAAGGTCATGGAATATTTTGAAGACAGGTGTCACGGAGCATTGTGATGAAATATATCATGGTCCATTGCGATGACAATGGCAGGGAACATTGTGATGCCAAATGTAATGGAGGATTATGATGACAAATATAATGGAGCATTGTGATGACTAGGGCTTGGAGCATTATGATGACAAAACCATGGAGCCATGTGATGACAAGTCTCATGGAGCATACTGATGAAAAAGGGCATGGAGCATTGTGATTACAGTGGTCTTGGAACTTTGTGATGACAAGGGCATGGAGCATTGTGAGGAGAAGACCAAGGAGCATTCTGATGGCATGCGTCATTGAGCTTTGTGATGACAATGGCATGGAGCATCGTGATTACATGGGTCTTGGAGCATTGTGATGAAAAGGGCATGGATCACTGTGATGAAAAAGGCATGGAGCCCTGTCATGACAGGGTAAAAGGAGCATACAGACAACAAGTGTCAGGGAGCATTCGGATGACAAGTGTATTGAGCATTGTGATGACAAAGGTCATGGAGCATTGTGAGGAGAAGACCATGGATAATTGTGATGACGAGCGTCATGGGGCATTGTGATGACAAGTGTTATGGAATATTGTGATCACAAGGGTTTGGAGCATTGTTATGACAGAGGTCATGGAGCATTTTGATTTCCTTGTTATGACAATAGCAGGAAGCATTATGATGACCTTCACCTGTGGGAAGTGATACTTCTTTGTAGTGCAGATTTGAATTGCCCGCTTGCTTGCTTGGCCAAAAATGACGTATGCGTTTTCTCCTGCATATATTCAGGAGAAAATGCATACGCCCTTTTAGGCCAAGTGCATCATTGTCGAAGTTGTGCCCCTCTTCCTGTGCTTTACGGGCCAATCCAAAGTACCTCTTGAAATCTGTTTCCTGCTATTCGGCCTCGCTTTCAAGTACACCTCGTTGCCTTCCCTCAACAGATTTTTGAATGATATTTGTCCTTTATTACACTGCCAGTTTGTGAATTGCTGTGCCCTTGAGCTCCATTTTTCAACTCTTTTTTTGTGAGCTGAACGCATGTCCAAAATTTTGGTACAGGACCTATATTGGTTCCCAATGGGTGGCTGCGAATTTGGTTAATTCTTCTTCCTGCTGGGAAATTAGAGTGACATATGCCCGTCCAAATGCCTAACAGCTACTCTCTCATTGGTTCTCCCTCTTCCCTTTCATCCTCTGCAAATTGGCAACCTGTGAGAACCAGGAGGTTAAAGGGGCTGTCTCTCCAAGATGGAAGATTGATAGTAAAGCAGTTGGAAAGTCAAACCGGAGCACCAGGAGAGGGACTATTCGTTGAGTTGTGGAAACCTTTCGTATTCACAGTGTGTCCATTCTCTAGGTTTTCTGTACATGTTATAGCTGTAGGAATATTCCCTTCAACCTGGCGAGTTGGGACCCATGGAATGGGTGCCATGCATTATTGCTTTAAAGGGTCTGCATTTGCTCACCCAATCTCACCAATCCTCTCAGTCGCAAGTGTCCAGCCTTACGCCACATCCAGCTGTCATTGTAGACAGGGTCATTCCACGTTTCATCAGAGACACTGAAGGAATTGTAAAGAATTTCCCTGTTTTTTGGTTTTGTTTTTCAAATTCCTTTTTATAGTGGCTTTGAGCTGATTCTCGCTGCCATGTTTATGCCAGTCTAGACAAACTTGATTCCCTTACAAAGACATATCAATACGTAGGTTTTAAGATTCTTACTAATCAGATATATTCCTCTGCGGGAAATATGGGGTGTTGAGTACATTTCCCTGAGGAAGGTATAGGTACGTCTTGTCTATTCCATATTTGGTTTGGGAACGGTACCTGTGCTTATATGAAACTCGGGTTTTATGCATCACCCCACCTCTCTTTCCCCCTTAAACAGGCATAAGAGTGTTTTCTAAATGTGAGACACTGTTCTCTTTCCTAACTCAGTTCATGTGTAGCCATGTTTACAGGATCTTCATAAGTGATATCTTATGATAAGCTTCTTTTTCTGTGTGACTTATTTCACTTAGAATCATCGTACCTTAAATCACTCATTTTGTTGCTACTGGTCTTATGACATTGATTTCATGGCTGAGGGATATTCCATCGTACGTAAGTACCACAATTTTTTGAACCATTTTTATATTTCCTGGGATATTTAAGGTGTACCCAAGTTGAGGTTGTTGTAAGCAGTGCAGGCCTAAATTTGTGGGTGGGTCTGTCTTATTGATTTTCAGTTTTCCCAAGGTATATTCCGTAGACTGGAAGTGTCCTTGGCTCTGTAGCTTTGTTGTTTATTTGTTTTAGGGAACACAATTCACTCCTCCAGTGAGGCAGTTGGCAATTTACATCCTGCCCATCAGCATAACAAGGCTCCCTGTTCTCCAGGGCCGGTCTTGCCTTTTTGGTTTTTACCCATTTTGTGGATGTCCCTTTTGACATGTGGGAAGTGATACTTCTTTGTAGTGCAGATTTGCATTGCCTGCTTGCTTGCTTGGCTAAAAAGGGCGTATGTGTTTTCTCCTGCATATATTCAGGAGAAAATGCATACGCCCTTTTTGGCTAAGTGCATCATTGTCGAAGTTGTGCCCCTCTTCCTGTGCTTTACGGGCGAATCCAACGTACCTCTTGAAATCTGTTTCCTGCTATTCGGCCTCGCATTCAAGTCCACCTCGTTGCCTTGCCTTAACAGATTTTTGAATGATAGTTGTCCTTTATTACTCTGCCAGTTTGTTTATTTCTGTGCCCCTGAGCTCCATTTTTAATTCGTTTTTTGTGAGCTGAACGCATGTCCAAAATTTTGGTACAGGACCTATATTGGTTCCCAATGGGTGGCTGCGACTTTGGTTAATTCTTCTTCCTGCCGGGAAATTAGAGTAACCTATGCCCATCCAAATGCCTAACAGCTACTCTCTCATTGGTTCTCCCTCTTCCCTTTCATCCTCTGCCAAATTGGCAACCTGTGAGAACCAGGAGGTTAAAGGGGCTGTCTCTCCAATATGGGAGATTGATAGTAAAGCAGTTGGAAAGTCAAACTGGAGCACCAGGAGAGGGACTATTCGTTGAGTTTTAGAAACATTTCGTATTCACTGTGTGTCCATTCTCTAGAGTTCCCGTACATGTAATAGCTATAGTAATATTCCCTTCAACCTGGCGAGTTGGGACTCATGGAATGGGTGCCATGCATTATTGCTTTAAAGGGTCTGCATTTGCTCACCCAATCTCACCAATCCTCTCAGTCCCAAGTGTCCAGGCTTATGCCACATCCAGCTGTCATTGTAGACAAGGTCATTCCACGTTTCATCAGAGACCCTGAAGGAATTGTAAAGAATTTCCCTGTTTTTTGGTTTTGTTTTTGAAATTCCTTTTTATAGTGGGTTTGAGCTGATTCTCGCTGCCATGTTTATGCCAGACTAGACACACTTGATTCCCTTACAGAGACATATCAATACATAGGGTTTAAGATTCTTACTAGTCAGATATATTCCTCTGCGGGAAATATGGGGTGTAGAGTCCCTTTCACTGAGGAAGGTATAGGTAGGTCTTGTCTATTCCATAGGTGGTTATGGGAACGGTACCTGTGCTTATATCAAACTCTGGTTTTATGCATCACCCCACTTCTCGTTCCTCCTTAAGTAGGCATGAGAGTGTTTTCTAAATGTGAGACTCTGTTCTCTTTCCTAACTCAGTTCATGTGTAGCCATGTTTATAGGATCTTCATCAGGGATATCTTATGGTAAGCTTCTTTTTCTTTGTGACTTATTTCACTTAGAATGATCGTACCTGAATCCACTCAATTTGCTGCTACTTGTCTTTCGACATGGATTTCATGGCTGAGGGATATTCCATCGTACGTAAGTACCACAATTTTTGAACCATTTTTATATTTCCTGGGATATTTAAGGTGTACCCAAGTTGAGGTTCTTGTAAGCAGTGAAGCCCTAAATTTTGGGGTGGCTCTGTCTTATTGATTTTCAGTTTTCCAAAGGTATATTCCCTAGACTGGAAGTGCCCTTGGCTCTGTAGCTCTGTTGTTTACTTGTTTTAGGGAACACAATGCACTCCTCCAGAGAGGCAGTTGGCAATTTACATCCCGCCCATCAGCATAACAAGGCTCCCTGTTCTCCAGGGCCTATCTTGCCTTACTGGTTTTTACCCATTTTGTGGATGTCCATTTTGACCGGTGGGAAGTGATACTTCTTTGTAGTGCAGATTTGCATTTCCCGCTTGCTTGTTTGGCCAAAAAGGGTGTAGGCGTTTTCTGCTGAATATATTCAGGATGAAACGCATACGCACTTTTTGGCCAAGTGCATCATTGTCGAAGTTGTGCCCCTCTTTCTGTGCTTTAAAGGCGATTCCAACGTACCTCTTGAAATCTGTTTCCTGCTATTCTGCCTCGCTTTCAAGTCCGCCTCGTTGCCTTCCCTCAACAGATTTTTGGACGATAGTTGTCCTTTATTACTCTGCCTGTTTGTGAATTGCTGTGCCCCAGAGCTCCATTATTTAACTCGATTTTTGTGAGCTGAACGCAAGTCCAATATTTTGGTTCAGGAACTATACTGGTACCCGGTGGGTGGCTGAGACTTTGGTTAATCCTTCTTCCTCCCAGGAAACAAGAGTGACATGTGTCCGTCCAAATGCCTAACAGCTACTCTCTCATTTGTTCTCCCTCTTCCGTTTCATCCTCTGCCAAATTGGCAACCTGTGTGAAACAGGAGGTTAAAGGGGCTGTCTCTCCAAGTTGGGAGATTGATAGTAAAGCAGTTGGAAAATCAAACCGGAGCACCAGGAGAGGGAATATTTTTTGAGTTTTAGAGACCTTTCGTATTCACATTGTGTCCATTCTCTTGGTTTCCCATACATGTTATAGCTGTAGTAATATTCCCTTCACCCTGGAGAGTTGGGACCCATGGAATGGGTGTCATGCATTATTGCTTTAAAGGGTCTGCATTTGCTCACCCAATCTCACCAATCCTCTCAGTACCATGTGTCCTCCCTTATGCCACATCCAGCTGTCGTTGTAGATAGGGTCATTCCAGGATTCATCAGAGACCCTGAAGGAATTTGAAAGAATTTCCCTGTTTTTTTGTTTTGTTTTTGAAATTCCATTTTATAGCGTGTTTGAGCTGATTCTCACTGCCATGTTTATGCCAGTCTAGACACACTTGATTCCATTACGGGGACATATCAATACATAGGTTTTAAGATTCTTACTAGTAAGATATATCCCTCTGCATGGAATATGGGGAGTTGAGTCCCTTTCACTGAGGAAGTTGTAGTTCTTGTCTATTCCATATTTGGTTTTTGGAACGGTACCTGAACTAATATCAAAATCTGGTTTGATGCATCACCCCACCTCTACTTCCCCCTTAAGCAGGCATAAGAATGTTTTCTAAATGTCAAACTCTCTTCTCTTCCCTAACTCAGTTCATGTGTAGCCATGTTTACAGGACCTTCATAAGTGATATCTTATGATAAGTTTCTTTTTCTGTGTGACTTATTTCACTTAGAATCATCGTACCTGAATCCACTCTTTTTGCTGCTACTGGTCTTATGACATTGATTTCATGGCTGAGGGATATTCCATCGTAGGTAAGTACCACAATTTTTGGAACCATTTTTATGTTTCCAGGGATATTTAAGGTGTAGACAAGTTGAGGTTCTTGTAAGCAGTGCAGCCCTAAATATTGGGCTGGCTCTGTCTTATTGATTTTCAGTTTGCCCAAAGTATATTCCCTTGACAGGAGGTGCTCTTGGCTCTGTAGCTCTGTTGTTTACTTGTTTTAGGGAACACAATGGACTCCTCCAGACAGGCAGTTGCCAACTTACATCACGCCCATCAGCATAACAAGGCTCCCTGTTCTCCAAGGCCTGTCTTGCCTTTCTGGTTTTTACCCATTTAGTGGATGTCCCTTTTGACCGGTGGGAATTGATGCTTCTGTGTAGTGCAGATTTGCATTGCCCGCTTGCTTGCTTGGCCAAAAAGGGCGTATGTGTTTTCTCCTGCATATATTCAGGAGAAAATGCATACGCCCTGTTGACAAAGTGCATCATTGTCGAAGTTTTGCCCCTCTTCCTGTGCTTCAAAGGCGATTCCAACGTACCTCTTGAAAACTGTTTCCTGCTATTCAGCCTGATTTTCAAGTCTGCTTCGTTGCCTTCCCTCAACAGATTTCTGGACGATAGTTGGCCTTTATTACTCTGCCAGTTTGTGAATTGCTCTGCCTCTGAGCTCCATTTTTCAACTCGTTTTTTATGAGCTGAATGCAAGTCCAAATTTTGTTTCAGGACATATACTGTTTCCTGGTGAGTGGCTGAGACTTTGGTTAATTCTTCTTCCTGCCTGGCAATTAGAGTGACCTGTGCCTGTCCAAATGCCTAACAGCTACTCTCTCATTGGTTCTCCCTCTTCCCTTTCATCCTCTGCCAAATTGGCAACCTGTGAGAACCAGGAGGTTAAATGGGCAGTCTCTCCAAGTTTGGAGATTGATAGTAAAGCAGTTGGAAAGTCAAACCGGAGCACCAGGAGAGGGACTATTCGTTGAGTTTTAGAAACATTTCGTATTCACTGTGTGTCCATTCTCTAGGTTTGCCATACATGTTAAATCTGTAGAAAGATTCCCTTCACCCTGGAGAGTTGGGACCCATGGAATGGGTGACATGCATTATTGCTTTAAAGGGTCTGCATTTGCTCACCCAATCTCACCAATCCTCTCAGTCCCAAGTGTCCAGCCTTATGCCACATCCAGCTTTCATTGTAGACAGGGTCATTCCACGTTTCATCAGAGACCCTGAAGGGATTGTAAAGAATTTCCCTGTTTTTTTGTTTTCTTTTGGAAATTCTTTTTATAGTGGGTTTGAGCTGATTCTCGCTGCCATGTTTATGCCAGTCTAGACACACTTGATTCCCTTACAGAGACATATCAATACATAGGTTTTAAGATTCTTACTAGTCAGATATATTCCTCTGCAGGAAATATGGGGTTTTGAGTCCCTTTCACTGAGGAAGGTATATGTAGGTCTTGTCTATTCCATAGTTGGTTTTAGGAACGGTACCTGTGCTTATATGAAACTCTGGTTTTATGCACCACCCCACCTCTCCTTCCCCCTTAAGAAGGCATAAGAGTGCTTTATAAATGTGAGACTCTGTTGTCTTTCCTAACTCAGTTCATGTGTAGCCATGTTTACAGGATCTTCATAAGTTATATCTTATGATAAGCTTCTTTTTCTGTGTGACTTATTTCACTTAGAATCATCGTAAATGAATCCACTCATTTGGCTGCTACTGGTCTTATGACATTGATTTCATGTCTGAGGGATATTACATCGTACGTAAGTACCACAATTTTTTGAACCATTTTTATATTTCCTGGGATATTTAAGGTGTACCCAAGTTGAGGTTGTTGTAAGCAGTGCAGCCCTAAATTTGGGGGTGGTTCTGTCTTATTGAGTTCCAGTTTTCCTAAGGTATATTCCCTAGACTGGAAGTGCCCTTGGCTCTGTAGCTTTGTTGTTAACTTGTTTTAGGGAACACAATTCACTCCTGAGAAAGGCAGTTGGCAATTTACATCCCGCCCATCAGCATAACAAGGCTCCCTGTTCTCCAGGGCCTGTCTTGCCTTTCTGATTTTTAACCATTTTGTGGAAGTCCCATTTGACTGGTGGGAAGTGATACTTCTTTGTATTGCAGATTTGCATTGCCCGTTTGCTTGCTTGGCCAAAAAGGGCGTATGCGTTTTCTCCTGCATATATTCAGGAGAAAATGCATACGCCATTTTTGGCCAAGTGCATCATTGTCGAAGTTGTGCCCCTCTTCCTGTGCTTTATAGGCGATTCCAACGTACCTCTTGAAATCTGATTCCTGCTATTCTGCCTCGCATTCAAGTCCACCTCATAGCCTTCCCTCAAAAGATTTTTGAATGATAGTTGTCCTTTATTACTCTGCCAGTTTGTGAATTGCTTTGCCCTTGAGCTCCATTTTTCAACTCGTGTTTTTGTGAGCTTAACGAATGTCCAAAATTTTGGTACAGGAAATATATTGGTTCCCGGTGGGTGGCTGGGATTTTGGTTAATTCTTCTTCCTGCCGGGAATTTAGAGTGACATATGCCCGTCCAAATGCCTAACAGCTACTCTCTCATTGGTTCTCCCTCTTCACTTTCATCCTCTGCCAAATTGGCAACCTGTGAGAACCAGGAGGTTAAAGGGGCTGTCTCTCCAAGTTGGGAGATTGATAGTAAAGCAGTTGGAGAGTCATACTGGAGCACCAGGAGAGGGACTATTCTTTGAGTTTTAGAAACATTTCATATTCACTGTGTGTCCATTCTCTAGGTTTCCCATACATGTTATAGCTGTAGTAATGTTCCCTACAACGTGGAGAGTTGGGACCCATGGAAAGGGTGCCATGCATTATTGCTTTAAAGGGTCTGCATTTGCTCACCCAATCTCACCAATCCTCTCAGTCCCAAGTGTCCAGCCTTATGCCACAGCCAGCTGTCATTGTAGACATGGTCATTCCACATTTCATCAGAGACCCTGAAGGAATTGTAAAGAATTTCCCTATTTTTTTTGTTTTGATTTTGAAATTCCTTTTTATAGTGGCTTTGAGCTGATTCTTGCTGCCATGTTTATGCCAGTCTAGACACACTTGTTTCCCTTATGGAGACATATCAATACATATGTTTTAAGATTCTTACTAGTCAGATATATTCCTCTGCGGGAAATATGGGGTTTTGAGTCCCTTTCACTGAGGAAGGTATAGGTAGGTCTTTTCTATTCCATAGTTGGTTTTGGGAACGGTACCTGTGCTTATATCAAACTCTGGTTTTATGCATCACCCCACCTCTCCTTCTCCCTTAAGGAGGCATGAGAGTGTTTTCTAAATGTGAGACTCTGTTCTCTTTCCTAACTCAGTTCATGTGTAGCCATGTTTACAGGATTTTCATAAGTGATATCTTATGATAAGCTTCTTTTTCTTTGTGGCTTATTTCACTTAGAATCATCGTACCTGAATCCACTCATTTTGCTGCTACTGGTCTTACGACATGGATTTCATGGCTGAGGCATATTCCATCGTACATAAGTACCACAATTTTTGAAACATTTTTATCTTTCCTGGGATATTTAAGGTGTACCCAAGTTGAGGTTCTTGTAAGCAGTGCAGCCCTAAATTTGGGGTTGGCTCTGTCTTATTGATTTTCAGTTTGCCCAAGGTATATTCCCTAGACTGAAAGTGCCCTTGGTTCTGTAGCTCTGTTGTTTACTTGTTTTAGGGAACACATTGCACTCCTGAGAGACGCAGTTGGCAATTTACATCCCGCCCATCAGCATAACAAGGCTCCCTGTTCTCCAGGGCCTGTCTTGCCTTTCTGGTTTTTACCCATTTTGTGGATGTCCCTTTTGACCGGTGGGAAGTGATACTTCTTTGTAGTGCAGATTTGCATTTCCCGCTTGCTTGTTTGGCCAAAAAGGGCGTATGAGTTCTCTGCTGAATATATTCAGGAGAAAACACATACGCACTTTTTGGCCAAGTGCATCATTGTCGAAGTTGTGCGCCTCTTTCTGTGCTTTAAATGCGATTCCAACGTACTTCTTGAAATCTGTTTCTTGCTATTATGCCTCGCTTTCAAGTCCGCCTCGTTTCCTTCCCTCAACAGATTTTTGGATGATAGTTGTCCTTTATTACTCTGCCTGTTTTTGAATTGCTGTGCCCCAGAGCTCCATTTTTTAACTCGTTTTTTGTGAGCTGAACGCAAGTCCAATATTTTGGTTCAGGACCTATACTGGTACCCGTTGGGTGACTGAGACATTGTTTAATTCTTCTTCCTTCTGGGAAACAAGAGTGACATGTGCCCGTCCAAATGCCTAACAGCTACTCTCTCATTAGTTCTCCGTCTTCCGTTTCATCCTCTGCCAAATTGGCAACCTGTGTGAAACAGGAGGTTAAAGGGGCTGTCTCTCCAAGTTGGGAGATTGATAGTAAAGCAGTTGGAAAGTCAAACCGGAGCCCCAGGAGAGGGAATATTTTTTGAGTTTTAGAGACCTTTCGTATTCACAGTGTGTCCATTTTCTAGGTTTCCCGTACATGTTATAGCTGTAGTAATATTCCCTTCACCGTGGAGAGTTGGGACCCATGGAATGGGTGCCATGCATTATTGCTTTAAAGGGTCTGCATTTGCTCACCCAATCTCACCAATCCTCTCAGTCCCATGTGTCCAGCCTTATGCCACATCCAGCTGTCGTTGTAGATAGGGTCATTCCAGGTTTCATCAGAGACCCTGAAGGAATTGAAAAGAATTTCCCTGTTTTTTTGTTTTGTTTTTGAAATTCCATTTTATAGTGGGTTTCAGCTGATTCTCACTGCCATGTTTATGCCAGTGTAGACACACTTGATTCCATTACGGGGACATATCAATACATAGGTTTTAAGAGTCTTACTAGTAAGATATATCCCTCTGCATGGAATATGGGGAGTTTAGTCCCTTTCACTGAGGAACGTGTAGTTCTTGTCTATTCCATACTTGGTTTTTGGAATGGTACCTGAACTAATATCAAAATCTGGTTTAATGCATCACCCCACCTCTCCTTCCCCCTTAAGCAGGCATAAGAATGTTTTATAAATGTCAAACTCTCTTCTCTTTCCTAACTCAGTTCATGTTTAGACATGTTTACAGGATCTTCATCAGGGATATCTTATGATAAGCTTCTTTTTCTTTGTGACTTATTTCACTTAGAATCATCGTACCTGAATCCACTCATTTTGCTGCTACTGGTCTTTCGACATGGATTTTATGGCTGAGGGATATTCCACCGTACGTAAATACCACAATTTTTTGAACCATTTTTATATTTCCTGGGATATTTAAGGTGTACCCAAGTTGAGGTTCTTGTAAGCAGTGCAGCCCTAAATTTTGGGGTGGCTCTGTCTTATTGATTTTCAGTTTTCCCAAGGTATATTCCCTAGACTGGAAGTGTCCTTGGCTCTGTAGCTCTGTTGTTTACTTGTTTTAGGGAACACAATGCACTCCTCCAGAGAGGCAGTTGGCAATTTACATCCCGCCCATCAGCATAACAAGGCTCCCTGTTCTCCAGGGCCTATCTTGCCTTTCTGGTTTTTACCCATTTTGTGGATGTCCATTTTGCCCGGTGGGAAGTGATACTTCTTTGTAGTGCAGATTTGCATTTCCCGCTTGCTTGTTTGGCCAAAAAGGGCGTATGCGTTTTCTGCTGAATATATTCAGGAGAAAACGCATACGCACTTTTTGGCCAAGTGCATCATTGTCGAAGTTGTGCCCCTCTTTCTGTGCTTTAAAGGTGATTCCAACGTACCTCTTGAAATCTGTTTCCTGCTATTCTGCCTCGCTTTCAAGTCCGCCTCGTTGCCTTACCTCAACAGATGTTTGGACGATAGTTGTCCTTTATTACTCTGCCTGTTTGTGAATTGCTGTGCCCCAGAGCTCCATTATTTAACTCGATTTTTGTGAGCTGAACGCAAGTCCAATATTTTGGTTCAGGACCTATACTGGTACCCGGTGGGTGGCTGAGCCTTTGGTTAATCCTTCTTCCTCCCGGGAAACAAGAGTGATATGTGTCCGTGCAAATGCCTAACAGCTACTCTCTCATTGGTTCTCCCTCTTCCATTTCATCCTCTGCCAAATTGGCAACCTGTGTGAAACAGGAGGTTAAAGGGGCTGTCTCTCCAAGTTGGGAGATTGATAGTAAAGCAGTTGGAAAGTCAAACCGGAGCACCAGGAGAGGGACTATTTGTTGAGGTTTAGAGACCATTCGTATTCACAGTGTGTCCATTCTCTAGGTTTCCCGTACATGTTATAGCTGTAGTAATATTCCCTTCACCCTGGAGAGTTGGGACCCATGGAATGGGTGCCATGCATTATTGCTTTAAAGGGTCTGCATTTGCTCACCCAATCTCACCAATCCTCTCAGTACCATGTGTCCTCCCTTATGCCACATCCAGCTGTCGTTGTAGATAGGGTCATTCCAGGATTCATCAGAGACCCTGAAGGAATTTGAAAGAATTTCCCTGTTTTTTTGTTTTGTTTTTGAAATTCCATTTTATAGTGGGTTTGAGCTGATTCTCACTGCCATGTTTATGCCAGTCTAGACACACTTGATTCCATTACGGGGACATATCAATACATAGGTTTTAAGATTCTTACTAGTAAGATATATCCCTCTGCATGGAATATGGGGAGTTGAGTCCCTTTCACTGAGGAAGTTGTAGTTCTTGTCTATTCTGTATTTGGTTTTTGGAACGGTACCTGAACTAATATCAAAATCTGGTTTAATGCATCACCCCACCTCTCCTTCCCCCTTAAGCAGGCATAAGAATATTTTCTAAATGTCAAACTCTCTTCTCTTTCCTAACTCAGTTCATGTGTAGCCATGTTTACAGGACCTTCATAAGTGATATCTTATGATAAGTTTCTTTTTCTGTGTGACTTATTTCACTTAGAATCATCGTACCTGAATCCACTCTTTTTGCTGCTACTGGTCTTATGACATTGATTTCATGGCTGAGGGATATTCCATCGTAGGTAAGTACCACAATTTTTGGAACCATTTTTATGTTTCCAGGGATATTTAAGGTATAGACAAGTTGAGGTTCTTGTAAGCAGTGCAGCCCTAAATATTGGGCTGGCTCTGTCTTATTGATTTTCAGTTTGCCCAAAGTATATTCCCTTGACAGGAAGTGCTCTTGGCTCTGTAGCTCTGTTGTTTACTTGTTTTAGGGAACACAATGGACTCCTCCAGAGAGGCAGTTGCCAACTTACATCACGCCCATCAGCATAAGAAGGCTCCCTGTTCTCCAAGGCCTGTCTTGCCTTTCTGGTTTTTACCCATTTAGTGGATGTCCCTTTTGACCGGTGGGAATTGATGCTTCTGTGTAGTGCAGATTTGCATTGCCCGCTTGCTTGCTTGGCCAAAAATGGCGTATGCATTTTCTCCTGCATATATTCAGGAGAAAATGCATACGCCATTTTGACAAAGTGCATCATTGTCGAAGTTGTGCCCCTCTTCATGTGCTTTAAAGGCGATTCCAACGTACCTCTTGAAAACTGTTTCCTGCTATTCAGCCTGACTTTCAAGTCTGCTTCGTTGCCTTCCCTCAACAGATTTCTGGACGATAGTTGGCCTTTATTACTCTGCCAGTTTGTGAATTGCTCTGCCTCTGAGCTCCATTTTTCAACTCGTTTTTTGTGAGCTGAATGCAAGTCCAAATTTTGTTTCAGGACATATACTGTTTCCCGGTGAGTGGCTGAGACTTTGGTTAATTCTTCTTCCTGCCTGGCAATTAGAGTGACCTGTGCCCGTCCAAATGCCTAACAACTACTCTCTCATTGGTTCTCCCTCTTCCCTTTCATCCTCTGCCAAATTGGCAACCTGTGCGAACCAGGAGGTTAAATGGGCAGTCTCTCCAAGTTGGGAGATTGATAGTAAAGCAGTTGGAAAGTCAAACCGGAGCACCAGGAGAGGGACTATTCGTTGAGTTTTAGAAACATTTCGTATTCACTGTGTGTCCATTCTCTTGGTTTGCCATACATGTTATAGCTGTAGAAATATTCCCTTCAAACTGGAGAGTTGTGACCCATGGAATGGGTGACATGCATTATTGCTTTATAGGGTCTGCATTTGCTCACCCAATCTCACCAATCCTCTCAGTCCCAAGTGTCCAGCCTTATGACACATCCAGCTGTCATTGTAGACAGGGTCATTCCACGTTTCATCAGAGACCCTGAAGGAATTGTAAAGAATTTCCCTGTTTTTTTGTTTTCTTTTTGAAATTCTTTTTATAGTGGGTTTGAGCTGATTCTCACTGCCATGTTCATGCCAGTCTAGACACACTTCATTCCCTTACAGAGACATATCAATACATAGGTTTTAAGATTCTTACTAGTCAAATATATTCCTCTGCGGGAAATATGAGGATTTGAGTCCCTTTCACTGAGGAAGGTATAGGTAGGTCTTGTCTCTTCCATAGTTGGTTTTAGGAACGGTACCTGTGCTTATATGAAACTCTGGTTTTATGCACCACCCCACCTCTCCTTCCCCCTTAAGAAGGCATAAGAGTGTTTTATAAATGTGAGACACTGTTCTCTTTCCTAACTCAGTTCATGTGTAGCCATGTTTACAGGATCTTCATAAGTTATATCTTATGATAAGCTTCTTTTTCTGTGTGACTTATTTCACTTAGAATCATCGTAACTGAATCCACTCATTTTGATGCTACTGGTCTTATGACATTGAGTTCATGGCTGAGGGATATTCCATCGTACGTAAGTACCACAATTTTTTAAACCATTTTTATATTTCCTGGGATATTTAAGGTGTACCCAGGTTGAGGTTGTTGTAAGCAGTGCAACCCTAAATTTGGGGGTGGTTCTGTCTTATTGATTTTCAGTTTTCCCAAGGTATATTCCCTAGACTGGAAGTGCCCTTGGCTCTGTAGCTTTGTTGTTCACTTGTTTTAGGGAACACAATTCACTCCTGAGAGAGGCAGTTGGCAATTTACATCCCGCGCATCAGCATAACAAGGCTCCCTGTTCTCCAGGGCCTGTCTTGCCTTTCTGGTTTTTAAACAGTTTGTGGAAGTCCCATTTGACCGTTGGCAAGTGATACTTCTTTGTAGTGCAGATTTGCATTGCCCGTTTGCTTGCTTGGCCAAAAAGGGCGTATGCGTTTTCTCCTGCATATATTCAGGAGAAAATGCATACGCCATGTTTGGCCAAGTGCATCATTGTCGAAGTTGTGCCCCTCTTCCTGTGCTTTACAGGCGATTCCAACGTACCTCTTGAAATCTGATTCCTGCTATTCTGCCTCGCTTTCAAGTCCACCTCATAGCCTTCCCTCAACAGATTTTTGAATGATAGTTGTCCTTTATTACTCTGCCAGTTTGTGAATTGCTTTGCCCTTGAGCTCCATTTTTCAACTCGTGTTTTTGTGAGCTGAACGCATGTCCAAAATTTTGGTACAGGACCTATATTGGCTCCCGGTGGGTGGCTGGGATTTTGGTTAATTCTTCTTCCTGCCGGGAATTTAGAGTGACATATGCCCGTCCAAATGCCTAACAGCTACTCTCTCATTGGTTCTCCCTCTTCACTTTCATCCTCTGCCAAATTGGCAACCTGTGAGAATCAGGAGGTATAAGGGGCTGTCTCTCCAATTTGAGAAATTGATAGTAAAGCAGTTGGAGAGTCATACTGGAGCACCAGAAGCGGGACTATTCGTTGAGTTTTAGAAACCTTCCATATTCACAGTGTGTCCATTCTCTAGGTTTCCCATACATGTTATAGCTGTAGTAATGTTCCCTTCAACGTGGAGAGTTGGGACCCATGGAAAGGGTGCCATGCATTATTGCTTTAAAGGGTCTGCATTTGCTCACCCAATCTCACCAATCCTCTCAGTCCCAAGTGTCCAGCCTTATGCCACATCCAGCTGTCATTGTAGACAGGGTCATTCCACATTTCATCAGAGACCCTGAAGGAATTGTAAAGAATTTCCCTATTTTTCTGTTTTGATTTTGAAATTCCTTTTTATAGTGGCTTTGAGCTGATTCTTGCTGCCATGTTTATGCCAGTCTAGACACACTTGATTCCCTTATGGAGACACATCAATACATAGGTTTTAAGATTCTTACTAGTCAGATATATTCCTCTGCGGAAATATGGGGTTTTGAGTCCCTTTCACTGAGGAAGGTATAGGTAGGTCTTTTCTATTCCATAGTTGGTTTTGGGAATGGTACCTGTGCTTATATCAAACTCTGGTTTTATGAATCACCCCACCTCTCCTTCTCCCTTAAGGAGGCATGAGAGTGTTTTCTAAATGTGAGACTCTGTTCTCTTTCCTAACTCAGTTCATGTGTAGCCATGTTTACAGGGTCTTCATAAGTGATATCTTATGATAAGCTTCTTTTTCTTTGTGGCTTATTTCACTTAGAATCATCGTACCTGAATCCACTCATTTTGCTGCTACTGGTCTTACGACATGGATTTCATGGCTGAGGCATATTCCATCGTACATAAGTACCACAATTTTTTGAACCATTTTTATCTTTCCTGGGATATTTAAGGTGTACCCAAGTTGAGGTTCTTGTAAGCAGTGCAGCCCTAAATTTTGGGGTGGCTCTGTCTTATTGATTTTCAGTTTTCTCAAGGTATATTCCCTAGACTGGAAGTGCCCTTGGCTCTGTAGCTCTGATGTTTACTTGTTTTAGGGAACAGAATGCACTCCTGAGAGACTCAGTTGGCAATTTATATCCCGCCCATCAGCATGAAAATGCTCGCTGTTCTCCAGGGCCTCTCTTGCCTTTCTGGTTTTTACCCATTTTGTGGATTTCCCTTTTGACCGGAGGGAAGTGATACTTCTTTGTAGTGCAGATTTGCATTGCACGCTTGCTTGTTTGGCCAAAAAGGGCGTATGCGTTTTCTGCTGAATATATTCAGGAGAAAACTCATACGCCCTTTTTGGCCAAGTGCATCATTGTCGAAGTTGTGCCCTTCTTTCTGTGCTTTAAAGGCGATTCCAACGTACCTCTTGAAATCTGTTTCCTGCTATTCTGCCTCGCTTTCAAGTCCGCCTCATTGCATTCTCTCAACAGATTTTTGGACGATAGTTGTCCTTTATTACTCTGCCTGTTTGTGAATTGCTGTGCCCCAGAGCTCCATTATTTAACTCATTTTTTGTGAGCTGAACGCAAGTCCAATATTTTGGTTCAGGAACTATACTGGTACCCGGTGGTTGGCTGAGACTTTGGTTAATTCTTCTTCCTCCCGGGAAACAAGAGTGATATGTGCCCGTCCAAATGCCTAACAGCTACTCTCTGGTTGGTTCTCCCTCTTCCGTTTCATCCTCTGCCAAATTGGCAACCTGTGTGAAACAGGAGGTTAAAGGGGCTGTCTCTCCAAGTTGGGAGATTGATAGTAAAGCAGTTGGAAAGTCAAACCGGAGCACCAGGAGAGGGACTATTTTTTGAGTTTTAGAGACCTTTCATATGCACCGTGTGTCCATTCTCTAGGTTTCCCGTACATGTTATAGCTGTAGTAATATTCCCTTCACCCTGGAGAGTTGGGACCCATGGAATGGGTGCCATGCATTATTGCTTTAAATGGTCTGCATTTGCTCACCCAATCTCACAAATCCTCTCAGTCCCATGTGTCCATCCTTATGCCACATCCAGCTGTCATTGTAGATAGGATCATTCCAGGTTTCATCAGAGACCCTGAAGGAATTGAAAACAATTTCCCTGTTTTTTTTGTTTTGTTTTTGAAATTCCATTTTATAGTGGGTATGAGCTGATTCTCACTGCCATGTTTATGCCAGTCTAGACACACTTGATTCCATTACGGGGACATATCAATACATAGGTTTTAAGATTCTTACTAGTAAGATATATCCCTCTGCATGGAATATGGGGAGTTGAGTCCCTTTCACTGAGGCATGTGTAGTTCTTGTCTATTCCGTATTTGGTTTTTGGAACGGTACCTGAACTAATATCAAAATCTGGTTTAATGCATCACCCCACCTCTCTTTCCCCCTTAAGCAGGCATAAGAATGTTCTATAAATGTCAAACTCTCTTCTCTTTCCTAACTCAGTTCATGTGTAGCCATGTTTACAGGACCTTCATAAGTGATATCTTATGATAAGTTTCTTTTTCTGTGTGACTTATTTCACTTAGAATCATCGTACCTGAATCCACTCATTTTGCTGCTACTGGTCTTATGACATTGATTTCATGGCTGAGGGATATTCCATCGTATGTAAGTAACACAATTTTTTGAACCATTTTTATGTTTCCAGGGATATTTAAGGTGTAGACAAGTTGAGGTTCTTGTAAGCAGTGCAGCCCTAAATTTTGGGCTGGCTCTGTCTTATTGATTTTCAGTTTGCCCAAGGTATATTCCCTAGACTGGCAGTGCTCTTGGCTCTGTAGCTCTGTTGTTTACTTGTTTTAGGGAACACAATGCACTCCTCCAGAGAGGCAGTTGACAACTTACATCCCGCCCATCAGCATAACAAGGCTCCCTGTTCTCCAAGGCCTGTCTTTCCTTTCTGGTTTTTACCCATTTTGTGGATGTCCCTTTTGAATGGTGGGAAGTGATACTTCTTTGTAGTGCAGATTTGTATTGCCCGCTTGCATTTTTGGCCAAAAAGGGTGTATGCGTTTTCTCCTGCATATATTCAGGAGAAAATGCATACACCCTTTTTGGCCAAGTGCATCACTGTCGAAGTTGTGCCCCTCTTCCTGTGCTTTACAGGTGATTCCAACGTACCTCTTGAAATCTGTTTCCTGCTATTCTGCCTGACTTTCAAGTCCGCTTCGTTGCCATCCCTCAACAGATTTCTGGATGATAGTTGGCCTTTATTACTCTGCCAGTCGGTGAATTGCTCTGCCCCTAAGCTCCATTTTCAACTCGTTTTTTTTGAGCTGAATGCAAGTCCAAAGTTTTGGTTCAGGACCTATACTGTTTCCCGGTGAGTGGCTAAGGCTTTCGTTAATTCTTCTTCCTGCCGGGCAATTAGAGTGACATGTGCCCGTCCAAATGCCTAACAGCTACTCTCTCATTGGTTCTCCCTCTTCCCTTTCATCCTCTGCCAAATTGGCAACCTGTGCGAACCAGGAGGTTAAATGGGCAGTCTCTCCAAGTTGGGAGATTGATAGTAAAGCAGTTGGAAAGTCAAACCGGAGCACCAGGAGAGGGACTATTCATTGAGTTTTAGAAACCTTTCGTATTCACATTGTGTCCATTCTCTGGGTTTGTCATACATGTTATAACTGTAGTAGTATTCCCTTCAACTTGGAGAGTTGGGACCCATGGAATGGGTGCCATGCATTATTGCTTTAAAGTGTCTGCATTTGCTCACCCAATCTCACCAATCCTCTCAGTCCCAAGTGTCCAGCCTTATGCCACATCCAGCTGTCATTGTAGACAGGGTCATTCCACGTTTCATCAGAGACCCTGAAGGAATTGTAAAGAATTTCCCTGTTTTTTTGTTTTGTTTTTGAAATTCCTTTTTATAGTGGGTATGAGCTGATTCTCGCTGCCATGTTTATGCCAGTCTAGACACACTTGATTCCCTTATGGAGACATATCAATACATAGGTTTTAAGATTCTTACTAGTCAGATATATTCCTCTGCGGCAAATATGGTGTTTTGAGTCCCTTTCACTGAGGAAGGTATAGGTAGGTCTTGTCTCTTCCATAGTTGGTTTTTGGAACGGTACCTGTGCTTATATCAAACTCTGGTTTTATGCATCACCCCACCTCTCCTTCCCCCTTAAGGAGGCATGAGAGTGTTTTCTAAATGTGAGACTCTGTTCTCTTTCCTAACTCACTTCTTGTGTAGCCATGTTTACAGGATCTTCATAAGTCATATCTTATGATAAGCTTCTTTTTCTTTGTGACTTATTTCACTTACAATCATCGTACCTGAATGCACTCATTTTGCTGCTACTGGTCTTACGACATGGATTTCATGGCTGACGGATATTCCATCGTATGTAAGTACCACAATTTTTTGAACCATTTTTATATTTCCTGGGATATTTAATTTGCACCCAAGTTGAGGTTCTTGTAAGCAGTGCAGCCCTAAATTTTGGGGTGGCTCTGTCTTATTGATTTTCAGTTTTCCCAAGGTATATTCCCTAGACTGGAAGTGCCCTTGGCTCTGTAGCTCTGTTGTTTACTTGTTTTAGGGAACACAATGCACTCCTCCAGAGAGGCAGTTGGCAATTTACATCCCGCCCATCAGCATGAAAATGCTCCCTGTTCTCCAGGGCCTGTCTTGCCTTTCTGGATTTTACCCATTTTGTGGATGTCCCTTTTGACCGGTGGGAAGTGATACTTCTTTGTAGTGCAGATTTGCATTTCCCGCTTGCTTGTTTGGCCAAAAAGGGCGTATGAGTTCTCTGCTGAATATATTCAGGAGAAAACGCATACACCCTTTTTGGCCAAGTGCATCATTGTCGAAGTTGTGCCCCTCTTTCTGTGCTTTAAATGTGATTCCAACGTACCTCTTGAAATCTGTTTCTTGCTATTATGCCTCGCTTTCAAGTCCACCTCGTTGCCTTCCCTCAACAGATTTTTGGATGATAGTTGTCCTTTATTACTCTGCCTGTTTGTGAATTGCTGTGCCCCAGAGCTCCATTTTTTAACTCGTTTTTTGTGAGCTGAACGCATGTCCAATATTTTGGTTCAGGTCCTATACTGGTACCCGTTGGGTGACTGAGACATTTTTTAATTCTTCTTCCTCCTGGGAACAAAGAGTGACATATGCCCGTCCAAATGCCTAACAGCTACTCTCTCATTGGTTCTCCGTCTTTCGTTTCATCCTCTGCCAAATTGGCAACCTGTGTGAAACAGGAGGTTAAAGGGGCTGTCTCTCCAAGTTGGGAGATTGATAGTAAAGCAGTTGGAAAGTCAAACCGGAGCCCCAGGAGAGGGAATATTTGTTGAGTTTTAGAGACCTTTCGTATTCACAGTGTGTCCATTCTCTAGGTTTCCCGTATATGTTATAGCTGTAGTAATATTCCCTTCACCTTTGCGAGTTGGGACCCATGGAATGGGTGCCATGCATTATTGCTTTAAAAGGTCTGCATTTGCTCACCCAATCTCACCAATCCTCTCAGTCCCATTTGTCCAGCCTTACGCCACATCCAGCTGTCGTTGTATATAGTGTCATTCCAGGTTTCATCAGAGACCCTGAAGGAATTGAAAAGAATTTCCCTGTTTTTTTTTTTTTGTTTTTGAAATTCCATTTTATAGTGGGTTTGAGCTGATTCTCACTGCCATGTTTATGCCAGTGTAGACACACTTGATTCCATTACAGGGACATATCAATACATAGGTTTTAAGAGTCTTACTAGTAAGATATATCCCTCTGCATGGAATATGGGGAGTTGAGTCCCTTTCACTGAGGAAGGTGTAGTTCTTGTCTATTCCATACTTGGTTTTTGGAACGGTACCTGAACTAATATCAAAATCTGGTTTAATGCATCACCCCACCTCTCCTTCCTCCTTAAGCAGGCATAAGAATGTTTTCTAAATGTCAAACTCTCTTCTCTTTCCTAACTCAGTTCATGTGTAGCCATGTTTACAGGACCTTCATAAGTGATATCTTATGATAAGTTTCTTTTTCTGTGTGACTTATTTCACTTAGAATCATCGTACCTGAATCCACTCATTTTGCTGCTACTGGTCTTATGACATTGATATCATGGCTGAGGGATATTCCATCGTACGTAAGTACCACAATTTTTGGAACCATTTTTATGTTTACAGGGATATTTAAGGTGTAGACAAGTTGAGGTTCTTGTAAGCAGTGCAGCCCTAAATTTTGGGCTGGCTCTGTCTTATTGATTTTCAGTTTGCCCAAGGTATATTCCCTAGACTGGCAGTGCTCTTGGCTCTGTAGCTCTGTTGTTTACTTGTTTTAGGGAACACAATGCACTCCTCCAGAGAGGCAGTTGACAACTTACATCCCGCCCTTCAGCATATCAAGGCTCCCTGTTCTCCAAGGCCTGTCTTTCCTTTCTGGTTTTTACCCATTTTGTGGATGTCCCTTCTGAATGGTGGGAAGTGATACTTCTTTGTAGTGCAGATTTGTATTGCCCG
Organism: Mesoplodon mirus; assembly: GCF_964341445.2. Taxonomy (NCBI): domain Eukaryota; kingdom Metazoa; phylum Chordata; class Mammalia; order Artiodactyla; family Ziphiidae; genus Mesoplodon; species Mesoplodon mirus. The sequence goes on along the minus strand of NW_028295649.1, from coordinate 195,862 downwards.
CTTGCATTTTTGGCCAAAAAGTGCATATGCGTTTTCTCCTGCATATATTCAGGAGAAAATGCATACACCCATTTTGGCCAAGTGCATCACTGTCGAAGTTGTGCCCCTCTTCCTGTGCTTTACAGGTGATTCCAACGTACCTCTTGAAATCTGTTTCCTGCTATTCTGCCTGACTTTCAAGTCCGCTTCGTTGCCATCCTTCAACAGATTTCTGGATGATAGTTGGCCTTTATTACTCTGCCATTCGGTGAATTGCTCTGCCCCTAAGCTCCATTTTCAACTCGTTTTTTTTGAGCTGAATGCAAGTCCAAAGTTTTGGTTCAGGACCTATACTGTTTCCCGGTGAGTGGCTAAGGCTTTCGTTAATTCTTCTTCCTGCCGGGCAATTAGAGTGACATGTGCCCGTCCAAATGCCTAACAGCTACTCTCTCATTGGTTCTCCCTCTTCCCTTTCATCCTCTGCCAAATTGGCAACCTGTGCGAACCAGGAGGTTAAAGGGGCAGTCTCTCCAAGTTGGGAGATTGATAGTAAAGCAGTTGGAAAGTCAAACCGGAGCACCAGGAGAGGGACTATTCATTGAGTTTTAGAAACCTTTCATATTCACATTGTGTCCATTCTCTGGGTTTGTCATACATGTTATAACTGTAGTAGTATTCCCTTCAACTTGGAGAGTTGGGACCCATGGAATGGGTGCCATGCATTATTGCTTTAAAGCGTCTGCATTTGCTCACCCAATTTCACCAATCCTCTCAGTCCCAAGTGTCCAGCCTTATGCCACATCCAGCTGTCATTGTAGACAGGGTCATTCCACGTTTCATCAGAGACCCTGAAGGAATTGTAAAGAATTTCCCTGTTTTTTTGTTTTGTTTTTGAAATTCCTTTTTATAGTGGGTATGAGCTGATTCTCGCTGCCATGTTTATGCCAGTCTAGACATACTTGATTCCCTTATGGAGACATATCAATACATAGGTTTTAAGATTCTTACTAGTCAGATATATTCCTCTGCGGCAAATATGGTGTTTTGAGTCCCTTTCACTGAGGAAGGTATAGGTAGGTCTTGTCTCTTCCATAGTTGGTTTTTGGAACGGTACCTGTGCTTATATCAAACTCTGGTTTTATGCATCACCCCACCTCTCCTTCCCCCTTAAGGAGGCATGAGAGTGTTTTCTAAATGTGAGACTCTGTTCTCTTTCCTAACTCAGTTCTTGTGTAGCCATGTTTACAGGATCTTCATAAGTCATATCTTATGATAAGCTTCTTTTTCTTTGTGACTTATTTCACTTACAATCATCGTACCTGAATGCACTCATTTTGCTGCTACTGGTCTTACGACATGGATTTCATGGCTGACGGATATTCCATCGTATGTAAGTACCACAATTTTTTGAACCATTTTTATATTTCCTGGGATATTTAATTTGCACCCAAGTTGAGGTTCTTGTAAGCAGTGCAGCCCTAAATTTTGGGGTGGCTCTGTCTTATTGATTTTCAGTTTTCCCAAGGTATATTCCCTAGACTGGAAGTGCCCTTGGCTCTGTAGCTCTGTTGTTTACTTGTTTTAGGGAACACAATGCACTCCTCCAGAGAGGCAGTTGGCAATTTACATCCCGCCCATCAGCATGAAAATGCTCCCTGTTCTCCAGGGCCTGTCTTGCCTTTCTGGATTTTACCCATTTTGTGGATGTCCCTTTTGACCGGTGGGAAGTGATACTTCTTTGTAGTGCAGATTTGCATTTCCCGCTTGCTTGTTTGGCCAAAAAGGGCGTATGAGTTCTCTGCTGAATATATTCAGGAGAAAATGCATACGCCCTTTTTGGCCAAGTGCATCATTGTCGAAGTTGTGCCCCTCTTTCTGTGCTTTAAATGCGATTCCAACGTACCTCTTGAAATCTGTTTCCTGCTATTCGGCCTCGCTTTGAAGTCCACCTCGTTGCCTACCCTCATCAGATTTTTGAATGATATTTGTCCTTTATTACACTGCCAGTTTGTAAATTGCTGTGCCCTTGAGCTCCATTTTTCAACTCTTTTTTTTGTGAGCTGAACGCATGTCCAAAATTTTGGCACAGGACCTATATTGGTTACCGGTGGGTGGCTGCGAATTTGGTTAATTCTTCTTCCTCTTGGGAAATTAGAGTGACATATGCCCGTCCAAATGCCTAACAGCTACTCTCTCATTGGTTCTCCCTCTTCCCTTTCATCCTCTGCCAAATTGGCAACCTGTGAGAACCAGGAGGTTAAAGGGGCTGTCTCTCCAAGATGGGAGATTGATAGTAAAGCAGTTGGAAAGTCAAACCGGAGCACCAGGAGAGGGACTATTCGTTGAGTTGTGGAAACCTTTCGTATTCACAGTGTGTCCATTCTCTAGGTTTTCCGTACATGTTATAGCTATAGGAATATTCCCTTCAACCTGGCGAGTTGGGACCCATGGAATGGGTGCCATGCATTATTGCTTTAAAGGGTCTGCATTTGCTCACCCAATCTCACCAATCCTCTCAGTCCCAAGTGTCCAGCCTTATGCCTCATCCAGCTGTCATTGTAGACAGGGTCATTCCACGTTTCATCAGAGACCCTGAAGGAATTGTAAAGAATTTTCCTGTTTTTTGGTTTTGTTTTTCAAATTCCTTTTTATAGTGGCTTTGAGCTGATTCTCGCTGCCATGTTTATGCCAGTCTACACAAACTTGATTCCCTTACAGAGACATATCAATACGTAGGTTTTAAGATTCTTACTAGTCAGATATATTCCTCTGCGGGAAATATGGGGTTTTGAGTACATTTCCCTGAGGAAGGTATAGGTACGTCTTGTCTATTCCATAGTTGGTTTTGGGAACGGTACCTGTGCTTATATGAAACTCGGGTTTTATGCATCACCCCACCTCTCCTTCCCCCTTAAGCAGGCATGAGAGTGTTTTCTAAATGTGAGACACTGTTCTCTTTTCTAACTCAGTTCATGTGTAGCCATGTTTACAGGATCTTCATAAGTGATATCTTATGATAAGCTTCTTTTTCTGTGTGACTTATTTCACTTAGAATCATCGTACCTGAAATCATTCATTTTGTTGCTACTGGTCTTATGACATTGATTTCATGGCTGAGGGATCTTCCATCATACGTAATTAGCACAATTTTTTGAACCATTTTTATATTTCCTGGGATATTTAAGGTGTACCCAAGTTGAGGTTGTTGTAAGCAGTGCAGGCATTAATTTGGGGGTGGCTCTGTCTTATTGATTTTCAGTTTTCCCAAGGTATATTCCGTAGACTGGAAGTGTCCTTGGCTCTGTAGCTTTGTTGTTTATTTGTTTTAGGGAACACAATTCACTCCTCCAGTGAGGCAGTTGTCAATTTACATCCCGCCCATCAGCATAAGAAGGCTCCCTGTTCTCCAGGGCCTGTCTTGCCTTTCTGGTTTTTAACCATTTTGTGGATGTCCCTTTTGATATGTGGGAAGTGATACTTCTTTGTAGTGCAGATTTGCATTGCCCGCTTGCTTGCTTGGCTATAAAGGGCGTATGTGTTTTCTCCTGCATATATTCAGGAGAAAATGCATACGCCCTTTTTGGCCAAGTGCATCATTGTCGAATTTGTGCCCCTCTTCCTGTGCTTTACGGGCGAATCCAACGTACCTCTTGAAATCTGTTTCCTGCTATTCGGCCTCGCATTCAAGTCCACCTCGTTGCCTTCCCTCAACAGATTTTTGAATGATAGTTGTCCTTTATTACTCTGCCAGTTTGTGAATTGCTGTGCCCTTGAGCTCCATTTTTCAAGTCGTTTTTTGTGAGCTGAACGCATACCAAATTTTTGGTACAGGACCTATATTGGTTCCCGGTGGGTGGCTGCGACTTTGGTGAATTCTTCTTCCTGCCGGGAAATTAGAGTGACATATGCCGGTCCAAATGCCTAACAGCTACTCTCTCATTGGTTCTCCCTCTTCCCTTTCATCCTCTGCCAAATTGTCAACCTGTGAGAACCAGGAGGTTAAAGGGGCTGTCTCTCCAAGTTGGGAGATTGATAGTAAAGCAGTTGGAAAATCAAACTGGAGCACCTGGAGAGGGACTATTCGTTGAGTTTTAGAAACCTTTCGTATTCACTGTGTGTCCATTTTCTAGGTTTCCCGTACATGTTATAGCTGTAGTAATATTCCCTTCAACCTGGAGATTTGGGACCCATGGAATGGGTGCCATGCATTATTGCTTTAAAGGGTCTGCATTTGCTCACCCAATCTCACCAATCCTCTCAGTCCCAAGTGTCCAGCCTTATGCCACATCCAGCTGTCATTGTAGACAGGGTCATTCCACGTTTCATCAGAGACCCTGAAGGAATTGTAAAGAATTTCCCTGTTTTTTGGTTTTGTTTTTGAATTTCCTTTTTATAGTCGATTTGAGCTGATTCTCGCTGCCATGTTTATGCCAGTGTAGACACACTTGATTCCCTTACGGAGACATATCAGTACATAGGTTTTAAGATTCTTACTAGTCAGATATATCCCTCTACATGGAATATGGGGAGTTGATTCCCTTTCACTGAGGAAGGTGTAGTTCTTGTCTATTCCTTATTTGGTTTTTGGTACGGTACCTGAACTAATATCAAAATCTTGTTTAATGCATCACCCCACCTATCCTTCCCCCTTAAGCAGGCATAAGAATATTTTATAAATGTCAAACTCTCTTCTCTTTCCTAACTCAGTTCATGTGTAGCCATGTTTACAGGACCTTCATAAGTGATATCTTATGATAAGTTTCTTTTTCTGTGTGACTTATTTCACTTAGAATCATCGTACCTGAATCCACTCTTTTTGCTGCTACTGGTCTTATGACATTGATTTCATGGCTGAGGGATATTCCATCGTACGTAAGTACCACAATTTTTTGAACCATTTTTATGTTTCCAGGGATATTTAAGGTGTAGAGAAGTGGAGTTTCTTGTAAGCAGTGCAGCCCTAAATTGTTGGCTGGCTCTGTCTTATTGATTTTCAGTTTGCCCAAGGTATATTCCCTAGACTGGAAGTGCCCTTGGCTCTATAGCTCTGTTGTTTACTTGTTTTAGGGAACACAATGCACTCTTCCAGAGAGGCAGTTGACAACTTACATCCCGCCCATCAGCATAAGAAGGCTCCCTGTTCTCCAAGGCCTGTCTTGCCTTTCTGGTTTTTACCCATTTTGTGGATGTCCCTTTTAACCGGTGGGAAGTGATACTTCTTTGTAGTGCAGATTTGCATTGCCCGCTTGCTTGCTTGGCCAAAAAGTGCGTATGTGTTTTCTCCTGAATATATTCAGGAGAAAACGCATACGCCCTTTTTGGCCAAGTGCATCATTGTCGATGTTGTGCCCCTCTTCCTCTGCTTTACAGGCGATTCCAACGTACCTCTTGAAATCTGTTACCTGTTATTCTGCCTCGCTTTGAATGCCGCGTCTTTTCCTTCCTTCAACAGATTTTTTGACGATAGTTCTCCTTTATTACTCTGCCAGTTTGTGAATTGCTGTGCCCCGGAGCTAGATTTATCAAGTCATTTTTGGTGAGCTGACCGCAAGTCCAAAATTTTGGTTCAGGACCTATACTGTTTCCCGGCACGTGGCTGAGACTTTTGTTAATTCTTCTTCCTCCCGGGAAATTAGAGTGACATGTGCCCGTCCAAATGCATAACAGCTACTCTCTCGTTGGTTCCACTCTTCCCTTTCATCCTCTGCCAAATTGGCAACCTGTGCGACCCAGGAGGTTAAAGGGTATGTCTCTCTAAGTTGGGAGATTGATAGTAAAGCAGTTGGAAAGTCTAACAGGAGCACCAGGATAGGGACTATTCGTTGAGTTAGGAACATTTTTTATTCACAGTGTGTCCATTCTCTACGTTTCCCATACATGTTATAGCTGTAGTAATATTCCCTTCAACCTGGAGAGTTGGGACCCATGGAAAGTGTTCCACGGATTATTGCTTTAAAGGGTCTGCATTTGCTCACCCAATCTCACCAATTCTCTCAGTCCCAAGTGACCAGCCTTATGCCACATCCAGCTGTCATTTTAGATAGGGTCATTCCAAGTTTCATCAGAACCCCTGAAGATGTTGTGTAAGAATTTTACTGTTTTTATGTTTTGTTTTGAAATTCATTTTTATATTGGGTTTGAGCTGATTCTCACTGCAATGTTTATGTCGTTCTGGACACACTTGATTCCCTTATGGAGACATATCAATACATAGGTTTTAAAATCCTTACTAGTCAGATATATTTCTCTGCAGGGAATAGCGATGTTGAGTTCCGTTCACTGAGGAAGGAGTAGGTCTTTTCTCTTCTGTTTTTGGATTATGGAACGGTACCTGTGCTAATATCAAACTTTTGTGCATCTCCCCACCTCTCTTTCCCCTTAAGCAAGCATAAGAGTGTTTTCTAAATCTGAGACTCTGTTCTCTTCCCTAATTCAGTTCATATGTAACCATGTTTACATTCCCTTCATAAGTGATATCTTATGTCAGAATGCACGATGGCCCTTGTCATAATAATGCTCCATGACTCCTGTCATCACAGTGCTCCACGCCCTGGTTATCACAATGCTCCATGTCCCTTGTCATCACAATTCTCCACGTGCTTGTCATCACAATGCTACATGACACTTCTCATCAAAATGTTACATGATCTTGTCATCACAATTGTCCGTGCACTTGTCATTGCAATGCTCCATACACTTGTCATCACAATGCTCCATGCCCTTGTCATCACAATGCTCCATGACCCCTGTCATCACAATGCTCCCTGACACCTGTCATCACAATGCTACATGCCCCTTGTCATTACAGTGCTCCATGATGCTCGACATCACAATTTCCCAAGGACTTCTCATCACAATGCTCCACGGTTTTGCCATCACCATGCTCCATGCCTTGTCATCTCAAAGCTCAATGTCCCTTGTCCTCACAATTCTCCATGCCCTTGTCATTACAATGCTCCATGGCACTTCACATCACAATGTTATATGCACTTGTCATCACAATACTCCATGCACTTTTCATCGCAATGCTCCATGACCCCTGTCATAGGAAGCTCCATGTGCTTGTCATCACAATGTTTCACGACCTGGACAATAAAATTATCAATGGGCCTTGATATCACAATGCTCCATGTCCTTGTCATCACAATGCTCCTTTACTTTGTCACAACAATCCTCCATGACACTTGGCATCACAATGTTCCATGATATTGTCATGAAACTGGAACATGACGTATTTCATCACAATGCTCCCTGACAACTTTCTTCACAGTAATCCATGACCTTGTCATCACAGTGCTCCATGCTGTCATCACAATGTGCCATGCCCACTCTTATCACAATAATCCATGATACTTGTCAGACCAATGCTCCATGCCACTTTTCATCACAATGCTCCATGAACGCTGTCATCACAATGCACCATGCCCATCATCATAATGCTTCATGCTGTTGCCTTCACAATGAAATCAAAATGCTCCATGACATCTGTAATCACAATGCTCCAAACGCTTGTGATCACAATGTTCCATAACACTTGTCATCACAATGCACCATGACGCTGGTCAGCACAATTATCCATGGATTTCTCATCACAATGCACCAAGACTTTTGTCATCACAAGGCTCAATACACTTGTCATCACAATGCTCCCTGACTATTGCCCTCAGTATGCACCTGGAACTCTTTCATGACAAGGCTTCATGCCTTTTTCATCAAAATGATCCATGCCCCTTTCATCACAATGCTCCAAGATCCCTGTAATCACAATACTCCTTGCACGTGTCATCACAAAGCTCCAAGACGCATGTCATCAGTATGCTCCATGGCCTTCTCATCATAATGTTCCCTGCCCTTGTAATCACAATGCTCCAGGACACCTGTAATCACAATGTTCCCTGCGCCTTTTCATCAGAATGCTCCATGAGACTTGTCATCACAATGTTCCATGGTCTTCACATCACAGTGCTCCAGGACCTTTTCATCACAGTGCTCCATTCCCTTGTCATCACAATGCTCCATGACCCCTGTCATCACAATAATCCATGAACATTTTCAGCACAATGAACCATGACCCTTCTCATCACAATGATGCATGCCCTTGTCATCCCAATGCTCCATGTCCCCTGTATTCACAATACTCCTTGACGCTTTTCATCACAGTGCTCCATGAGACCTGTCATCACAATGCTCCATGCATTTGTGAGCAAAATGCTACATGACATTGTCATTATGATGCTCTATGTACTTGTCATCACAATACTCCATTACCAATGCCATCACAATCCACTATGAACCTTGGGATCACATTGCTTCATGCCCTTGTCATCACAATGAGCCATGCTCCTTGAAATCAAAATGAGCCATAACCTCTGTCATCACAATGCTCCAAACCCTTGTGATCACAATGTTCCATAACACTTGTCATTACAACGCTCCATGATGCGTGTCATCACAATAATCCATGCCCTTTTCATCACAATACTCAATGAACTTTGTCATCACAATTCTCAATACACTTGTCATCACAATGCTCCCTGACACTTGTCGTCAGAATGCTCCTTGAACCATGTCACGAAAAGGCTCCATGCCTTTTCCATCACAATGCCCCATGCCGTTTTCATCACAATGCTCCATGCCATTGTCATCAAAATACTCCACAAGCTTGTCATCACAATGCTCCATGAACATTGTCATCCCAATTCTCCATGCACTTGTTAGCATAATGCTCCTTGACCCTTGTCATCACAATGCTCCAAGCCATTGTCATCAAAATGCTCCATTACCTTTGTCATCTGAATCCTCCATGACACTTGGCATCACAATGCTCCATGCCATTGTCATCAGAATGGGCCATTACATATGTCACCACAATGCTCCCTGACACCTGTCTTCACAATACTACATGACCTGGTCATCACAATGCTCCATGCCCTTGTCATCACAATGTGCCGTTCCAAATGTCATTACAAAAATCCATGAAACTTATTAGACGAATGATCCATGCCCTTGCCATCACAATGTTCCATGCCCTTGTTATCACAATGCTCCATGCCCCCTGTCATCACAATTCTCCGTGACTCCAGTCATCACAATGCTTCATGACCTTTGTCATCACAATTGTCCATGCCCTCATCAGCAACAGTCTCTGTGACCTTTTTAACCACAATGCTTCATGAACTTTTCATCATAATGCTCTTTGACCCTTGTCATCAAAATGCTCTATGCCTTTCTCAGCACAAGGCTCCATGACCCTTGTCATCAAAATGATTCATGTGATTGTCAGCACAATGATCAATGACACATCTCATCACAATGTGCCATGCGCTTCTCATCACAGTGCTCCACAATCTTGTCATCACAATGCTCCATAAAACTTGTCATCACAATGCTCCATGCACTTCTCATCAAAACGCTCTCTCCCCACGGATATCACAATGTTACATCACTATTCATCACAATACTCCCTCACCCCAGTCATCATAATGTTCCATGACTCCGGACATCACAATGATACATGCACTTATCATCACAATGTTCGATGACCCCTGACATCACAATATTCCATAACACCTGTCATCAAAGTGCTCCATGACCCTTTTCATCCAAATGATCCATTACCCATGACATCACAATTTTCCATAACACCTGTAATCAAAATGTTCTATTACCCATTTCATCAAATTGCTCCATGACCCTGTCATCACAATGCTCCCTGCCCTTCTCATCACAATGCACAACACCCTTGTCATCAAAATGCTCCATGACCTATGTCATCACAAAGATCCATGACCCTTGGCATCAAAATGCTTCATGTCATTGTCATCACAATGCTCCATGAACGATCACATCACACTGCTCCAAGATCTTGTCATCACAAAGCTCCATGACAAATATCATCAGAATGCTCCATGTCCTTCTCATCACAATGCTCCATGCCCTTGCCATCACAATGCTCCATTCGCCCTGTCATAACAATGCTCCATGTTCCCTGCCATCACGATATTCCATGGCCTTGTCATCACAAGGCTCCATGACCCTTCTCATCACAATGCTCCAAGACCTCTTTAATCACAGTGCTCCATGCCCGTTTTTATCTCAAAGCTCCATGAATCCTGTCATCACAATGCACCATGCCCATCATCATAATGCTTCATGCTATTGTCATCAAAATGAAATCAAAATGCTCCATGACCTCTGTCATAACAATGCACCAAACCCTTGTGATCACAATATTCCATAACACTTGTCATCACTGTGCCCCATAACACTCGTCATCACAATTATCCATGGTCTGCTCATCACAATGCTCCATGACCTTTGTCATCACAATGCTCAATACACTTGTCATCAAAATGCTCCCAGACACTTGTTGTCTGTATGCTCCTTGAACCCTGTCATGACAAGGCTCCATGCCTTCTTCATCACAATGATCCATGCCCTTTTCATCACAATGCTCCAAGACCCATGTAATCACACTGCTCCATGCCCTTGTCATCCCAAAGCTCAATGACACATGCCATCAGAATTCTCCTTGGTCTTCTCCTCACAATGCTCCATGCCCTTGTCATCACAATGTTCCAAGACCCCTATAATCACAATGCTTCATGCCCCTTTTCATCAGTATGCTCCATTCCCTTGTCATCAAAAGGCTCCATGACCCCTGTCATCACAATAATCCATAAACATTTTCAGCCCAATGCTCCACGTCCTTCTCATCACAATGCTCCATGGCCAATATCATCACAATGCTCCATGACCACAGTCATGACAACACTACAAGACACCTGACAACACAATGATCCGTGACAATTGTCATCACAATGCTCCATTCCCTAGTCATCACAAGGCTCCATGAACCCTGTCATCACAACACTCCATGAACATTTTCAGCCCAGTGCTCCATGACCCTTGTCATCAAAATGATCCATGCCCTTGTCATACCAATGCTCCATGACCCCTGTATTCACAATGCTCTGTGGCTTTTGTCATCACAGTGCTCCATGACACATGTCATTACAATGCTCCATGCCTTTGTCAGCAAAATGCTACATGACCTTATCATTAAAATGCTCTATGCACTTGTCACCAAAATACTCCATTTCCATTGTCATCACAATTCTCTATGAACATTGGGATCACATTGATTCATGCCCTTGTCATCAAAATGCTCCATGATCCTTGAAATCAAAATGATCCATGACATCTGTCATCACAATGCTCCAAAACCTTGTGATCACAGTGTTCCATAACACTTGTCATCACAACACTCCATGATGCCTGTCATCACAATACTCCATGCCCTTTTCATCACAATGCTCCATGACCTTTGTCATCACAATTCTCAATACACTTGTCATCAGAAAGCTCCGTGACACTTGTCATCAGAATGCTCCTTGAACCCTGTCACGGAAAGGCTCCATGCAATTTTCATCACAATGCCCCATGCCATTTTCATCACAATGCTCCATGCCATTGTCATCAAAATACTCCACAAGCTTGTCATCAGAATGCTCCATGACCCTTGTCATCACAATTCTCCATGCACTTGTCAGCACAATGCTCCCTGACCCTTGTCATCACAATGCTCCAAGCCATTGTCATCACAATGCTCCATTTTCTTTGTCATCAGAATCCTCCACGACACTTGGCATCACAATGCTCCATGCCATTGTCACCACAATGGGCCTTTACATATGTCATCACAATGCTCCCTGACACCTGTCTTCACAATACTGCATGACCTGGTCATCACAATGCTCCATGCCCTTGTCATCACAATGCGCCATTACAACTGTCATCGCAATAATCCATGAAACTTATGAGACCAAAGTTCCATGCCCTTGTCATCACAATGTTCCATGACCTTGTCATCACAATGCTCTGTGACTCCAGTCATCACAATGCTTCATGACCCTTGTCATCACAATGGTCCATGCCTTCCTCATCAATAGTCTCTGTGACCTTTTTAACCACAATGCTCCATGAACTTTTAATCACAATGCTCTTTGACCATTGTCATCACAATGCTCCATGCGCTTGTCAGCACAATGCTCCATGACACATGTTAGCACAATGCACCATGCACTTGTCATCAAAATGCTCCATGACCCCTGTCATCACAATGCTCCGTGACTTCAGTCATCACAATGTTTCATAACGTTTGTCATCACAATGGTCCATGCCCGCGTCATCACAAGGCTCTGTGACCTTTGTAACCACAATTCTCCATGAAGTTTTCATCACAATTCTCTGTGACACTTGTCATCACAATGCTCCATGTCTTTGTCAGAACAATGCTCCATGACCATTGTCATCAAAATGTGCCACGCGCATTTCATCCCAATGGTCCACAACATTGTCATTGCAATGCTCCATAAACTTTGTAATCACAATGGTCCATGCACTTCTCATGAAAATGCTCTCTCACCAGAGATATCACAATATTCCATCACTAGTCATCACAATACTCCCTCACCCCTGTAATCACAATGTTCCATGACTCTGTCATCAAAATGCTCCATAACCCATTTCATCCCAAAGCTCCAAGACCACTGACATCACAATGTTCTATAACACCTGCCATCAAAATGTTCCATTACACTTTTCATCAAATTGCTGCATGACTCGATCATCAAAATGCTCCCTGCCCTTCTCATCACAATGTACCATGCCCTTGTCATCAAAATGCTCCATGACTTGTCATCACAAAGCTCCATGTCCCTTGGCATCACAATGCTTCATGCCGTTGTCATCACAATGCTCCATGAACCCTCTCATCACATTGCTCCATGCCCTTGTCATCACAAAGCTCCATGACACTTGTCATCACAATGCTTGATGCCCTTCTCATCACAATGCTCCATGCCTTTGTCATTACAATCCTGCATTACCCATGTATCACAGTGTTCCGTGCCCTTGTCATCACAATGCTCCATGCCCACTCTCATCACAATAATCTATGAAACATTTCAGACAAAAGTTCCATGCCCTTCTCATCAAAATGCTCCATTAACCCTCTCATAACAATTGCAACATGGCCCTTGCCATCACAAAGTTCCACTGGCTAGTCATCACAAGGTTCCATGACACATGTCATCACAATGCTCAAGACCCCTGAAATCACAATGCTCCATGCCCTTGTCAACCCAAAGCTCCATGATGCATGTCATCAGAATGTTCCATGAACTTCTCATCACAATGCTCCATGCCCTTGTCATCACAATGCTCCAAGACCCTTGTAATCACAATGCTCCATGCTCCTTTTCATCTCAGTGATCCATGTACACTGTTATCACAATGCACCATGCCCATCATCATAATGCTTCAGGCTATTGTCATCATAATGAAATCAATATTCTTCATGAACTCTGTCATCATAATGCTCCAAACCCTTGTGATCAAAATGTTCCATAACTCTTATCATCACAACACCCCATGACGCTCATCATCACAATTATCAACTGTCTTCTCATCACAAAGCTCCATGATCTTTGTCATCACAATGCTCAATAGACTTGTCATCACAATGCTCCCTGACACTTGTCGTCAGTATGCTCCTTTAACCCTGTCATGACAAGGCTCCATGCATTTTTCATCACAATGATCCATGCCCTTTTCATCACAATTCTCCAAGACCAATGTAATCTCAATGCTCCATGCCCTTGTCATCACAAAGCACAATGACACATGCAATCAGAATGATCCTTGGTCTTCTCCTCACAATGCTCCATGCCCTTGTCATCACAATGTTCCAAGACCCCTGTAATCTCAATGCTCCATGCCCTTGTCATCACAAAGCACAATGACGCATGCAATCAGAATGCTCCATGCCCTAGACATCACAATGTTCCTAGACCCCTGTAATCACAATGCTCCATGCCCCTTTTCATCAGAATGCTCCATGAGACTTGTCATAACAAGTCTCCATGGTCTTCTCATCACGATGCTCCAGGACCTTGTCATCACCATGCTCCATTCCTTTGTCATCTCAGTGCTCCATGACCCCTGTCATCACAGTAATCCATGAATATTTTCAGCCCAATGCTCCACGACCTACTCATCACAATGCTCCATGGCCAATATCATCACAATGCTCCATGACCACTGTCATCACAACACTCCATGACACCTGACAACACAATTATCCGGGACTCTTGTCATCACAATGCTCCATGACCCCTGTATTCACAATGCTCTGTGACGCTTGTCATCACAGTGCTCCATGACACGTCATCACAATGCTCCATGCCTTTGTCAGCAAAATGCTACATGACTTTGTCATTACAATGCTCTATGTGCTTGTCATCACAATACTCCATTTCCATTGTCATCACAATCCTCCATGAACCTTGGGATCACATTGCTTCATGTTCTTGTCATCACAATGCCCCATGCTCCTTGAAATCAAAACGATCCATGACCTCTGTCATCACAATGCTCCAAACCCTGGTGATCACAATGTTCCATAACACTTTTCATCACAACGCTCCATGATGCCTGTCATCACGATACTCCATGCCCTTTTCATCACAATGCTCCATGACCTTTGTCATCACAATTCTCAATACACTTGTCATCACAATGCTCCGTGACACTTGTCATCAGAATGCTCCTTGAACCCTGTCACGACAAGGCTGCATGCCTTTTTCATCACAATGCCCCATGCCGTTTTCACCACAATGCTCCATGACATTGTCATCAAAATACTCCACAAGCTTGTCATCAGAATGCTCCATGACCATTATCATCACAATTCTCCATGCACTTGTCAGCACAAAGCACCCTGAACCTTGTCATCACAATGCTCCAAGCCATTGTCATCACAATGCTCCATTACCTTTGTCATCAGAATCCTCCACGACACTTGGCATCACAATGCTCCATGCCATTGTTATCAAAATGGGCCATTACTTATGTCATCACAATGCTCCCTGACACCTGTCTTCACAATACTGCATGACCTGGTCATCACAATGCTCCATGCCCTTGTCATAACAATGTGCCATTCCAACTGTCATCGCAATAATCCATGAAACTTATTAGACCAATGTTCCATGCCCTTGTCATCAAAATGCTCCATGCCCTTTTCATCACAATGCTCCATGACACCTGTCATCTGAATGCTCCGTGACTCCAGTCATCACAATGCTTCATGACATTTGTCATCACAATGGTCCATGCCCTCGTCATCAACAGTCTCTGTGACCTTTTTAACCACAATGCTCCATGAACTTTTCATCACATTGCTCTTTGACCCTTGTCATCACAATGCTCCATGCGCTTGTCAGCACAATGCTCAATGACACATGTCTTCACAATGCACCATGCGCTTGTCATCACAGTGCTCCACTATCTTGTCATCACAATGCTCCATAAAATTTGTCATCACAATGCTCCATGCACTTCTCATCAAAATGCTTTCTCACCACTGATATCACAATGCTACATCACGATTTGTCTCAATACACCCTCACCCCTGTCATCACAATGGTCCATGACTCCTGTCATCACAATGCTACATGCACTTATCATCACAATGTTCTATGACCCCTGACATCACAATGTTCCATAACACATGTCATCAAAATGTTCCATGACACTTTTCATCAAATTGCTCCATGACCCTGTCATCAGAATGCTCCCTGCCCTTCTCATCACAATGCACAACTCCCTTGCCATCAAAATGTTCCATGACCTTTGTCATCACAAAGATCCATGACCCTTGGCATCACAATGCTCCATGTCATTGTCATCACAGTGCTCCATGAACGCTCTCATCACATTGCTCCATGCCCTTGTCTTCACAAAGCTCCATGACACATGTCATCAGAATGCTCCATGTCCTTCTCATCACAATGCTCCATGCCCTTGCCATCACAATGCTCCATTACCCCAGTCATAACAATGCTCCATGACCCCTGCCATCACGATGTTCCATGGCCTTGTCATCACAATGCTCCATGACTCCAGTCATCACCATGATTCATGAACTTTGTAATCACATTGATCCATGCCCTCGTCATCAACAGTCTTTGTGACAATTTTAACCACAATGCTCCATGAACTTTTCATCACAATGCTCTTTGACACTTGTCATTACAAAGCTCTATGCCTTTCTCAGCACAATGCTCCATGATCCTTGTCATCACAATGCGCCATGCGCTTGTCATCAAAGTGCTCCACAATCTTGTCATCACAATGCTCCTTAAAAGTTGTCATCACAAGGCTCCATGCACTTCTCATCCAAATGCTCTCTCACCACTGATATCACAATGTTACATCACTATTCATCACAATAATCCCTCACCCCAGTCTTTACAGTGTTCCATGACACATGTCATCACAATGCTCCATGACTTCAGTCATAAAAATGCTCCATTACTTATGTCATCACAAAGATCCATGTCATTGTAATCACAGTGCTCTATGAACGCTATCATCACATTGCTACATGCCCTTGTCATCACAAAGCTCCATGCGGCATGTCATCAGAATGTTCCATGGCCTTCTCATCACAATGCTCCATGCCCTTGTCATCAAAATGCTTCAAGACCACTGAAATCACAATGATCCATGCCCCTTTTCATCTCAATGCTCCATGAAACCTTTCATCACAATGCACCATGCCCATCATCATAATGCTTCAGGCTATTGTCATCACAATGAAATCAAAATGCTCCATGACCTCTGTCATCACAATGCTCCAAACCCTGGTGATCACAATGTTCCATAACACTTATCATCACAACACCCCATGACCCTCATCATCACAGTTATCCATGGTCTTCTCATCACAGTGCTCCATGACCTTTGTCATCACAATTCTCAATACACTTGTCATCACAATGCTCCCTGACACTTGTCATCAGTATGCTCCATGAACCCTGTCATGACAAGGCTTCATGCCTTTTTCATCACAATGATCCATGCCCTTTTAATCACAATGCTCCAAAACCACTGTAATCACAATGCTCCATGCTCTTGTCATCACAAAGCTCCATGACGCATGTCAGCAGAATGTTTCATGGACTTCTCATCACAATGCTCCATGCCCTTGTCATCACAATGTTCCAAGACCCTTGTAATCACAATGCTCCATGCCCCTTTTCATCTCAATGCTCCATGAACCCTGTCATCACAGTGCACCATGCCCATCGTCATAATTCTTCAGGCTATTTTCATCACAATAAAATCAAAATTCTCCATGACCTCTGTCATCACAATGCTCCAAACCCTGGTGATCACAATGTTCCATAACACTTATCATCACAACACCCCATGACCCTCATCATCACAGTTATCCATGGTCTTCTCATCACAGTGCTCCATGACCTTTGTCATCACAATTCTCAATACACTTGTCATCACAATGCTCCCTGACACTTGTCATCAGTATGCTCCATGAACCCTGTCATGACAAGGCTTCATGCCTTTTTCATCACAATGATCCATGCCCTTTTAATCACAATGCTCCAAAACCACTGTAATCACAATGCTCCATGCTCTTGTCATCACAAAGCTCCATGACGCATGTCAGCAGAATGTTTCATGGACTTCTCATCACAATGCTCCATGCCCTTGTCATCACAATGTTCCAAGACCCTTGTAATCACAATGCTCCATGCCCCTTTTCATCTCAATGCTCCATGAACCCTGTCATCACAGTGCACCATGCCCATCGTCATAATTCTTCAGGCTATTTTCATCACAATAAAATCAAAATTCTCCATGACCTCTGTCATCACAATGCTCCAAACCCTGGTAATCACAATGTTGCATAACACTTATCATCACAACACGCCATAACGCTCATCATCACAATTATCCATGACCTTCTCATCACAATGCTCCATGACTTTTGTCATGACAATTCTCAATACACTAGTCATCACAATGCTCCCTGACACTTGTCTTCAGTATGCTCCATGAATCCTGTCATGACAAGGCTCCATGCCTTTTTCATCACAATGACACATGCCCTTTTCATCACAATGCTCCAAGACCCCTGTAATCACAATGCTCCATGCCCTTCTCATCACACAGCTCCATGACGAATATAATCAGAATGCTCCATCGCCTTCTCATCACAATGCTCCATGCCCTGTTCATCACAATGCTCCAAGACCCCTGTAATCACAATGCTCCATGCCCCTATTCATCAGAATGCTCCATGAGACTTGTCATCACTTGTCCCCATTGTCTTCTCATCAAAGTGTTCCAAGACCGTGTCATCACAATGCTCCATTCCCTTGTCATCACAATGCTCCATGATCCCTGTCATCACAATACTCCATGAATATTTTCAGCCCAATGCTCCATGACCTTCTCATCAAAATGTTCCATGACCAATATCATCACAATGCTCCTTGAGCAATGTCATCACAACACTCCATGACACCTGACAACTCAATGATCCAGGACTCTTATCATCACAATGCTCCATTCCCTAGTCATCACAATGCTCTATGCCTTTCTCAGAACAATGCTCCAAGACCATTGTCATCACAATGCTCCATGCGCTTCTCATTACAATGCTCTATTACACATGTCATCACAATGCTCCATGCGCTTGTCATCACAGTGCTCCACAATCTTTTCATCACAATGCTCCATAAACCTTGTCATCACAATGCTACATGCACTTCTCATCAAAATGCGCTCTCACCAGTGATATCACAATGTTACATCACTATTCATCAGAATACTCCCTCACCCCTGTCATCATAATGTTCCATGACTACTGTCATCACAATGGTACATGCACTTATCACAATGTTCGTTGACCCCTGACATCACAATGTTCAATAACCCTTGTAAGCAAAATGCTCAATGACCCTTTTCATCAAAATGCTCCATGACCACTGACATCACAATGTTCCATAACCGCTGTCCTCAAAATGTTCCATGACACTTTTCATCAAATTGCTCCATGACTCTGTCATCACAATGCACCCTGATCTTCTCATCACAATGAACAATGCCCTTGTCATCAAAATGCTAAATGACCTTTGTCATCTCAAAGATCCATGACACTTGGCATCACAATGCTCCATGTCATTGTCATCACAATGTTACAAGAACGCTCTCATCACATTGCTCCATACCCTTGTCATCACAAAGCTCCATGATGCATGTCATCAGAATGCTCCAAGGCCTTCTCATCACAATGTTCCAACCCTTGCCATCACAAAGCTCCATTACCCCTGTCATAACAATGTTCCATGACCCCTGCCATCACGATGTTCCATGGCCATGTCATCACAAGGCTCCATGACCCTTCTCATCACAATGATCCAAGACCCCTGTAATCACAATGCTCCATGCCCTTTTTCATCTAAATGCTCCATAAACCCTGTCATCACAATGCACCATGACCATCATCATAATGCTTCATGCTATTGTCATCACAATGAAATCAAAATCCTCCATGACCTCTGTCATCACAATGCTCCAAATCCTCGTGATCAAAATATTCCT
Source organism: Mesoplodon mirus (assembly GCF_964341445.2). Lineage (NCBI taxonomy): Eukaryota > Metazoa > Chordata > Mammalia > Artiodactyla > Ziphiidae > Mesoplodon > Mesoplodon mirus. The sequence continues at coordinate 176,407 of NW_028295649.1, read as the reverse complement.
TAACACTTATCATCACAACTCCCCATGACGCTCGTCATCACAATTATCCATGGTTTTCTCATCACAATGCTCTATGACATTTGTCATCACAATGCTCAATACCCTTGTCATCACAATGGTCCCTGACACTTGTCATCAGTATGCTCCTTGACCCCTGTCATGACAAGGCTCTATGCCTTTTTCATCACAGATTTCCATGCCCTTTTCCTCACAGTACTCCAAGACACCTGTAATCACAATGCTCCATACCCTTGTCATCACAAAGCTCCATGATGCATGTCATCAGAACGCTCCATGGCATTCTCATCCAAATGCTCCATGCCCTTGTTATCACAATGCTCCACGACCCCTGTAATCACAATGCTCCATTCCCCTTTTCATCAGAATGCTCCATGAGACTTGTCATCACAAGGCTCCATGGTCTTCTCATCACAATGCTCCAGCACCTTGTCATCACAACGTTCGATGACCTCTGTCATCACAATACTCCATGAACATTTTCAGCCCAATGCTCCATGACCTTCTCATCACACTGCTCCATGTCCCATGTCATTACAATGCTCCATGACCACTGTCATCACAACGCTCCATGAACCCTGACAACACAATGATCCGGGACACTTGTCATCAAAATGCTCCATGCCCTTGTCATCCCAATGCTCCATGACCCGTGTAATCACAATGCTCCATGACGCTTGTCATCACAGTGCTCCATGAACCTTGTCATCACAATCCCTTTGTCAGCAAAATGATACATAATCTTGTCATCACAATGCTCCATGCTCTTGTCATCAAAATACTCCACAAGCTTGTCATCAGAATGCTCCATGACACTTGTCATCACAATTATCCATGCACTTGTCAGCACAAAGCTACCTGACCCTTGTCATCACAATGCTCCAAGCCATTGTCATCACAATGCTCCATTACCTTTGTCATCAGAATCCTCCATGACACTTGGCATCACAATGCTCCATGCCATTGTCATCACTATGGGCCATTACATATGTCATCACAATGCTCCCTGACACCTGTCTTCACAATACTGCATGACCTGGTCATCACAATGCTCCATGCCCTTGTCATCACAATGCACCATTCCAACTGTCCTGGCAATAATCCATGAAAGTTATTAGACCAATGCTCCATGCCCTTGTCATCACAATGCTCCATGCACTTGTTATCACAATGTTCCATGACCCCTGTCATCACAATGCTCCGTGACTCCAGTCATCACAATGCTTCATGACCTTTGTCATCACAATGGTCCATGCCCTCATCATCAACAGACTCTGTGACATTTTAAACACAATGCTCCATGAATATTTCATCACAATGCTCTTTGACCCTTGTCATCACAATGTTCTGTGCCTTTCTCAGCACAATGCTCCATGACCCTTGTCATCACAATGCTCCTTGCGCTTGTCAGCTCAATGCTCAATGACACATGTCATCACAATGCACCATGCGCTTGTCATCACAGTGCTCCACAATCTTGTCATCTCAATGCTCCATAAAACTGGTCATCACGATGCTCCTTGCACTTCTCATCAAAATACTCACTCACCACTGATATCACAATGTTACATCACTATTCGTCACAATACTCCCTCACCCCTGTCATCACAATGTTTCATGACTCCTGTCATCACAATGCTACATGCACTTATCATCACATTGTTCGATGACCCCTGACATCACAATGCTCCATAACCTCTGTCATTAAAATGCTCCATGAACCTTTTCATCAAAATGTCCATGACCCGTGACATCACAATGTTCCATAACCCCTGTCATCAAAATATTCCATGAACTTTTTCATCAAATTGCTCCATGACCCTGTCATCATAATGCTCGATGCCCTTCTCATCACAATGCACAACGTACTTGTCATCAAAATGCTCCATGCCCTTGCCATCACAATGCTCCTTTACCCCTGTCATAACAATGCTCCATGAATCCTTTCATCACGATGTTCCATGTCCTTTTCATCACAAGGCTCCATGACCCTTCTCATCACAATGCTCCAAGACCCATGTAATCACAATGCTCCATGCCCCTTTTCATCTCAATGATCCATGAACCTTGTCATCACAATGCACCATGTCCATCATCATAATTCTTCATGCTATTGTCATCACAATGAAATCAAAATGCTCCATGACCTCTGTCATAACAATGCTCCAAACCCTTGTGATCACAATATTCCATAACACTTGTCGTCACAATGCCCCATGACGCACGTCATCACAATTATCCATGGCCTTCTCATCACAATGCTCCGTGACTTTTGTCCTCACAATGCTCAATACACTTGGCATCAAAATGCTCCCAGACACTTGTTGTCTGTATGCTCCTTGAACCCTGTCATGACAAGGCTCCATGCCATTTTCATCACAATGATCCATGCCTTTTTCATCACAATGCTCCAAGACCCCAGTAATCACAATGTTCCATGCCCTTGTCATCACAAATCTCAATGACCCATGTCATCAGAATGCTCCTTGGCCTTCTCCTCACAATGCTCCATGCCCTTGTCATCACAATGTTGCAAGACCCCTATAATCTCAATGCTCCATGCCCTTTTTCATCAGTATGCTCCATGAGACTTGTCATCACAAGGCTCCATGGTTTTCTCATCACAATGCTCCAGGACCTTGTCATCACAATGCTTCATGACATTGTCATGAAAATTCTCAATGGCTCTTGTTATCATAATGCTCCAATCCCTAGTCATCACAATGCTCCATTATATTTGTTATCACAATCCTCCATTAAATTTGGCATCACAATGCCCCATGCCATTGTCATCACAGTGGAACATGACATATGTCATCACAATGCTCCCTGACACCTGTCTTCAAAATACTCCATGAACTTCTCATCACAATGCTGCATGCCTTTGTCATCACAATGCTCCATGACCACTGTCATCACAATCCTCCATGACTCCAGTCATCACAATGCTGCATAACGTTTGTCATCACAATGGTCCATGCCCGTGTCATCACAACGCTCTGTGACCATTGTAACAACAATGCTCCATGAACTTTTCATCACAATGCTCGGTGACACTTGTCATCACAATGCTCCATGACTTTGTCAGAACCATGCCTCATGACCCTTGTCATCACAGTGTGAAACGTGCTTTTCATCACAACAGTCCACAAATTTGTCATCGCTATGCTCCATAAAACTTTTAATTGAATGCTCCATGCCCTTCTCATCACAATGCTCCATTACCCCTGTCATAACAATGCTCCATGACACCTGCCATCAAAATGTTCCACGGCCTTGTCATCACAAGGCTCCATGACACTTGTCATCACAGAGCTCTAAGACCCCTGTAATCACAATGCTCCATGCCCTTGTCATCACAAATCTCCATGACGCATGTCATCAGAATGTTCCATGGCCTTCTCATCACAATGTTCCATGCCCTTGTCATCACAATGCTCCAAGACCCCTGTAATCACAATGCTCCATGCCAGTTTTCATCTCAATGCTCCATGAACCCTGTCATCAAAATGCACCATGCCCATCATCATAATGCTTCAGGCTATTGTCATCACAATGAAATCAAAATGCTCCATTACCTCTGTCATCACAATGCTCCATGACCCCTGTCATCACAATACTCCATGAACATTTTCAGCCCAATGCTCCATGATCTTCTCATCACAATGCTCCATGACCACTGTCATCACAACACTCCATGACACCTGTCAACACAGTGATCCGGGACTCTTGTCATCACAATGCTCCATTCCCTAGTCATCACAATGCTCCATGACCCCTGTTATCACAACACTCCATGAACATTTTCATCCCAATGCTACATGACACTTGTCATCACACTGATCCATGCCCTTGTCATCCCAATGCTCCATGACCCCTGTATTCACAATGCTCCGTGATGCTTGTCATCACAGTGCTCCATGACACCTGTCATCACAATGCTCCATGCCTTTGTCAGCAAAATGCTACATGACCTTGTCATTACAATGCTCTATGCGCTTGTCTTCACAATACTCCATTACCATTGTCATCACAATCCTCCATGAACCTTGGGATCACATTGCTTCATGCCCTTCTCCTCACAATGCTCCATGCTCCTTGAAATCAAAATGATCCATGACCTCTGTCATCACAATGCTCCAAACCCTTGTGATCACAATGTTCCATAACACTTGTCATCACAACGCTCCATGATGCCTGTCATCACAATACTCCATGCCCTTTTCATCACAATGCTCAATGACCTTTGTCATCACAATTCTCAATACACTTGTCTCACAATGCTCCCTGACACTTGTGGTCAGAATGCTCCTTGAACCCTGTCACGAAAAGGCTCCATGCATTTTTCATCACAATGCCCCATGCCGTTTTCATCACAATGCTCCATGCCACTGTCATCACAATACTCCACAAGCTTGTCATCAGAATGCTCCATGACCCTTGCCATCGCAATGCTCCATGTCCACTGTCATCACAATGCTCCATCCCCCTTGTCATTACAGTGCTCCATGACGCTTGTCATTACAATTATCCATAGCCTTCTCATCCCAATGCTTCCCGGTCTTGCCATCACAATGCTCCATGCCCTGGTCATCACAATGCTCCATGTTCCCTGTCATCACAATTCTCCACTTTCTTGGCATTACTATGTTCCATGACACTTCTCATCACAGAGTTACATGCTTTGTCATCACAATACTCCACAATCTTGTCATCAGAATGCTCCATGACCCTTGTCATCACAAAGATCCATGATGCCTGTCATCACAATGCTCCATGGCACTTGTCATCAAACTGCTCCAATCCCCTTGTCATTACAGTGCTCCATGATGCTCGTCACCACAATTATCCATGGTCTTCTCATCACAGTGCTCCACGGTCTTGCCATCACAATGCTCCATGCCCTGGTTATCACAATGCCCCATGTCCCTTGTCGTCACAATTCTCCACGTCCTTGTCATCACAATGCTCCAAGACAGTTCTCATCACAATGTTACATGCTCTTGTCATCACAATTCTCCATGCACTTGTCACTGCAATGACCCATGAACCCTGTCATAGCTAGTTCCATGCCTTTGTTATCACAATGCTTCACGACTTTTTCATCAAAATTCTCAATGGCCATTGTCACCACAATGCTCCATTCCCTAGTCATCACAATGCTCCAAGCCCTTGTCATCACAATACTCCATTACCTTTGTCATCACAGTCCTCCATAAAACTTGCTATCACAATGCTCCACAAACTTTTCATCACAATGCTCCATAAAGCTTGTCGTCACAATGCTCCATGCACGTCTTATAAAAATGCTCTCTCACCACTGATATCAAAATGTTCCCTCACTAGTCATCACAATACACCCACTCCCCTGTCACCACAATGGTCCATAACCCCTGTCATGAAAATGTTCCATGACCCCTGACATCACAATGTTCCATAATCCCTATCATCCAAATGTTCCATGACAGTTTTCATCAAATTGCTCCATGACCCTGTCATCACAATGCTCCCTGCCCTTCACAACAGAATGCACAACACCCTTGTCATCAAAATTCTCCATGACATTTGTCATCACAAAGCTCCATGACCCTTGGCATCACAATGCTGCATGCCATTGTCATCACAATGCTCCATGAACCCTCTCATCACATTTTTCCATGCCCTTGTCATCACAGGCTCCATGATGCTTTTCATCACAATTCTCGATGCCATTCTTCTCACAATGCTCCCTGCGCTTGTCATTACAATCCTCCATGACCCGTGTTTCACAGTGTTCCGTGCTCTTGTCATCACAATGCTCCTTGCCCCCTCTCATCACAATAATCCATGAAATATTTCAGACCAATTCTCCATGCCCTTGTCATCACAATGCTCCATTACCCCTGTCATAACAATGCTCCATGACCACTGCCATCACAATGTTCCACAGCCTTGTCATCACAAGGCTCCATGACACTTGTCATCACAATGCTCCAAGACCCCTGTAATCACAATGCTCCATGCACTTGTCATCACAACGCTCCAGGACGCATGTCATCAGAATGCTCCTTGGCCTTCTCATTCACGATGCTCCATGCCATTGTCATCACAGTGCGCCAAGACTCCTGTAATCACAATGCTCTATGCCCCTTTTCATCTCAATGATCCATGAACCCTGGCATCACAATGCACCGTGCCCATCATCATAATGCTTCATGCTATTGTCATCACAATGAAATCAAAATGCTCCATGACCTCTGACATCACAATGCTCCAAATCCTTGTGATCAAAATGTTCCATAACACTTATCATCACAATGCCCCATGATGCTCGTCATCACAATTATCCATGGTCTTCTCATCACAATGGTCCATGACCTTTGTCATCACAATGCTCAATACACTTGTCATCACAATGTTCCCTGACACTTGTCGTCAGTATGATCCTTGAACCCTGTCATGACAAGGCTCCATGCATTTTTCATCACAATGTTCCATGCCCTTGTCATCACAAAGCTCCATGATGCATGTCATCAGAACGCTCCATGGCCTTCTCATCCCAATCCTCCATGCCCTTGTCATCACAATGCTCCAAGACCCCTGTAATCACAATGCTCCATGCCCCTTTTCATCAGAATGTTCCATGAGACTTGTCATCACAAGGCTCCATGGTCTTCTCATTACAATGCTCCAGTACCTTGTCATCACAATGCTCCATGACGTCTGTCATCACAATACTCCATGAACATTTTCATCCCAATGCTCCATGACGTTCTCATCACAATGCTTCATGACCCCTGTCATCACAATGATCCATGACACCTGTCATCACAATGCTCAATGAACCCTGACAACACAATGATCCGGAACTCTTGTCATCACAATGCTCCATGCGCTTGTCATCACAATACTCCATGACCCTTGGGATCACATTGCTTCATGCCTTTCTCATCTCTCTCTTGCCTTTCTGGTTTTTACAGATTTTCGGATGTCCATTTTGACCGGTGGGAATTGACAATTCTTTGTAGTGTGGATTTGCATTGCACGCTTGCTTGATTGGCCAAAAAGGGGGTATGCGTTTTCTCCTGAATATATTCAGGAGAAAAGGCATACGCCGTTTTTGGCCAAGTGCATCATTGTCGAAGTTGTGATGCTTTTCCTGTGCTTTAAAGGCGATTCCACTTTACCTCTTGAAATAGGTTTTGTGCAATTCTGCCTCATTTTCAAGTCTGCTTTGTTGCCTTCCCTCAAGAGATTTTTGGAAGAGAGTTATCCTTTATAACTCTGCAGTTTTGTGAATTGCTGTGCCCCTGAGCTCCAATTTTCAAATCCCATTTTTGGGAGCTGACCGCAAATCCACAATTTTGCTTCATGACCTATAGTGGTTCCAGGCGTGGCTATACTGTTCCCTGCGGGTGGCTGGGACTTTGGTTAATTCTTCTTCCTGACGTGAATTTAGAGTGACATGTGCCCGTCCAAATGCCTACATCTACTCTCTGATTGGTTCTCCCTCTTCCCTTTCATCCTCTGCACAATTAGCAAACTGTGCGAACTGGGAGGTTATAGGGGCTGGCTCTCCTAAGTTGGGAGATTGATAGTAAAGCAGTTTGAATGCCAAACTGGAGCACAAGGTGAGGAAAAATTAGGAGACATTTAGAAACCTTTCACCATCACAGGGTGTCCATTCTCTAGGTTTCCCATACATGTTATAACTGTAATGATATTCACTTCTACCTGGAGATTGGGACCCATGGAATGGTGGCATGCATTGATACTTTATAGGGTCTGCATTTTCTCTCCCAATCTCACCAGTCCTCTCAGTCCCAAGTGTCCAGCCTTATGTCTCATCCAGCTGTCTTTGCAGTTATGGTCATTCCAGGTTTCATCAGAACACCTGAAGGAATTGTGTAAGAATTTCGCTGTTCTTTTGTTTTGTTTTTGAAATTCATTTTTATAATGAGGTTGAGCTTATTTTCACTGACCTGCTTATGCCGGTCTAGACATACTTGATTCCCTTACGGAGACATATAAGTACATAGGTTTTAAGATTCTTACTAGTCAGATATATTCCTCTGCGGGGAATAGGTGTTTTGAGTCCCGTTCACTTAGGAAGGTGTAGGTCTTTTCTATTCTGTATTTGGTTTATGGAATGGTACCTGTGCTAATATCAAACTCTGGTTTTATGCATCACCCCACCTCTCCTTTCCCATTAAACAGGCATAAGAGTGTTTTCTAAATGTGAGACTCTGTTCTCTTTCTTAATTCAGTTCATGTGTTGTGATGTTGACATTCCCTCTGTAAGTGATATCTTATGAATAGATTCTTTTTCTGTGTGACTAATTTCACTTAGAATCATCATACCTAAATCCACTCTTTATGCTGCTACTGGCCTTATGACATTGATTTCACGTCTGAGTGATATTCCATTGTACAAAATTACCACAAGTTATTTATGCATTTCTCTTTTTCCTGGGATATTTTAGGTGTACCGAAGTTGAGGTTCTTGTATGCAGAGCAGCCCTAAACTTTGGGGTGCCTGTGTCTTGTCTATATTTAGTCTTCCCAAGTTATATGTCCATGAGTTGAAGTCCCGTTTGCTCAGGGGCTTTGTATTTAAATGTTTTAGGAAACAGCATACACTTCTTCAGAGTGGCTCTTGGATATTTATACCCCACCCATCAGCGTGACTAGGCTCCCTGTTCTCCATGGCCTCTCCTGCATTTCTGGTTTGTACACATTTTTTGGATGGCCTTTCTGAGCAGTTGAAATTGAGACTTCTTTGTTGTGCGGATTTGCATTTCCCGCTTGCTTGGTTGGCCAAAAACTCTGTATGTGTTTTTTTCCTGAAGATATTCACGAAAAAAAGGCATACACCCTTTTGCCCAACTGCATCATTTGAGAAATTCTGCTGCTTTTCATATGCTTTAAATGTGAGTACAATCTACCTTTTGAAATCCGTTTCCTGCAATTCTGCCTCTCATTCAGATCCTCTTTCTTGCCTTACCTGAATATATTTTTGGACGTTGGTTATCATTTATATCTTTGCAGGTCTTTGAATTGTCTGCTCCTGAGCTCCATTTTGCAACTCGCATTTATTGTGAGCTGGCCTCCAAACCTTTGGATTGCTTCTGGCCCTATTCTGGTTCTGAGGAGGTAGGCTGAGCCTTTGGTTAATTCTTGTTCCTAATGGGAAATTAGAGTGACATGTGCCTGTCAAAACTCCTACAGCTAATCTCTCTTTGGTTCCCCCCTTCCCATTTATCCTCTGCACAAATTGCAAACTGTGTGAAACAGGAGGTTAAAGGTGCTGATTCTCCAAGTGGGGAGATTTTTAGTAATGTGGCTGAAATGGAGAACCCCAGCACCAGGAGATCAAAAATGAGGTGCATTTTAGACACCTTTCCTGAGCACACGGTGTACATTCATCTCGGTTTCGCAGGCATGTTTTCGCTGTCAGAAGATTCCCTTGAACCTGCCGATTTGGGACCCATGGAATGGGTACCAGGCAGTATTAATTTAAAAGGTCTGCATTTCCTCACCCAGCCTCTTTAACATCTCTTAGCGTGCATAGCTTCCAGCCTTATATATCATCCTGCTGTGGGTCTACATGTGTTCAATCCATGTTACATCGTAGCTGTTCAACAAATGTTGTAAGAATTTTTGTCTGTCTCACTGTTTTTATAAATATTTTTAAATTTATTTTTATATTGGTTACAGCTGATTTTCAAAGCTCTGTTTTTTGCTGCTGTACATCCACTAGATCCATGTACTGTGAGACAACAATAAATTCTTTCTCAGATGCTTACGAGTCATATGTATTATTGTCCAGTGACTTGAGTGGGCTGAGTGCAGTTCTTTGAGGTACCGTGTAGGCCTTGTCAGTTATTCAATTCGGTACTTGGAATGGTATCTTTGCTAGTTTCAACCTCCTGGATAATACCTCACCATTCCCCACCTTTCCCATTTAGCAGCCTTATGTCTATTTTCTACATATTTGACTATGTTTCTGTTTTGTAGTTTATTTCATGTGTAGCCATTTTTGATTCCACCTTTAAGTGACATCTTATGATATGTGTCTCTTTCTTTCTGACATATGTCACCTAGAATGATCGTATGTAACTCCTCCAGAGTTGTTCCAACTGGCCTTATTTCACTGATTTCTGGATGAGTAATATTCCACTCTACATAAGCACCCCATCTCTTTTATCGATTTTATCCTTCCAGGGACATTTAGGTTATATCCAAGTGGAGGCCCTTTTTAACAGAGAGGTGGTAAACGTTGGCGTGCCTGTTTTCTGTCCATTTTTGTTTTTCCCAAGGTATACGCCCATGAGTGCAAGTGCCCTATGCTCTGTAGCTCATATTTTAGATGTTTTAGCAAACACAATACACTTCTCCAGAGTGGCCGTTGGCAACTTACAATTCCACTATCAGCCTCACAGGGCTCCCTTTTCTCCTCGCCCTGTCCTGCATTTCTGGTGTTTACACTTTATGTGGATGGCCCTTCTGACTGATGTGAAGTGATACATTTTGTAGTATTGATTTCCAGTGCCCACCTGTTTGGTTGGATAAAAAGTGTGTATGGCCTTTACTTGAATATATTCAGAAAACCTGCATACGCCCTTTTGGGCCAACTGCATCATTGGCGATGTTCAGCCCCTTTTCTTGTGCTTTAATGGGGAGTCCTTTCTACCTCTTCAAATCTGTTTCCTGCCACTCTCCCTTGCTTACAACTCATTTTCTGTGACTTACCTCAAGACATTTTTTGATGATAGATATTTTCAACTCTGCAGTTTCATGAATTTTAGTGCCCCTGAGTTCCATTTTTCAACTTGTGTTTTTGGAAACTGGACACAAAACAGCGGGATTTCCTCTAGACCTATTCTGTTTCCGTGGGTAATTCTAGCCTTTGATGAATTTGTCTTCCGGATTGGAAATTAGAGTGGCATGTGCCTGTCCGAACATCTAAGACTTGTCTCTAAATTTTTCTCATCCTTCCGCTTCATCGTCTGGACAAATTCCAAACTGTGTGCAACAGGATGTTGACGGTGCTGATATCCCCAAGTGAGGAGATTGTTAGGAAAGATGCTGGAGGGGTGAACCCGAGCACCAGGCGATGAGGAGATGAGGTGCCTTTTCCAAACTCTTTCCGATAAAACGGTGTACCATCCTCTAGGTGTGACAGGCATGTTTCAGCTGTAGGAAGGGTCCCGTGCATGGAAGGAGAACACCAGGGATTTTTCCAAATCAGTGCCTCCCCGTACCCCAAACTGGGGAATTTTTAAGCTACGGCTACACGTATGTCCATTAAGTGCCTTGGGAAATAGGCAGAGCCCAAATTTTAGATGACTGAAATCTTCAGTTTCAGAAGCGTTCACCATCGGCCTTGCTTAGGTTACATTTTATCTGTCATTGATAGATGATGTCAATAAAAATATCGATTCTTTTTCAGATTATTTCCCCTTATAGGTTATTGCAAAATATTCAGTGTAGTTCCCTATGCTATACAGTAGTTCCTTGTTGATGATCTATTTTATACATAGCAGTGTGTATGTGTTAATCCCAAACTGTTAATTTATCCCTTCTCCTACCTTTCCCCTTTGGTAATAATAAATTATAAGATTTTATACTTCTCAGAAATGGGGGAGCTGAAAGAGAGGTATCCTTTTCAATGGAAAAGCATTCAAAACAAGATTGAAGCTTCAGCCAAGAGTATTCGATGTACATCCATGGAAATAAATCACTTCATTTCTCTAATGTTGTCCTGACAAATAAGACAGACGTCTTCACTCAACTTGCTTATAGTAAAGTGATGGAAATATCAAATGTAAGTCTTAGAAACATCTTATTTTACCCGAGCATTATACACTGCTCTATGTTAACTACAGTTTGGCTCACACATCTGTTCATTGAAGTTACAAGGTTCTCTATATCTGTTACTGATCCTCCAGAGTGGACCCCAACAGGAGTCCCCGTGCCCAGTGTCATTGGAGCCAACAGATCAAGACTGAGTTTTGTTCAGAAGCAAAGGAAACATTATTTTGAAAACAGAATGGAGAGGTGAGAGTGTGCACGCCCCCATGGGCTCTGGGCTGGACTGCTGTGTAGTGATCCCAGCAGCGTCAGTGGGAGGGAGGGGATGGAGCTCTCGAGGGCTGGGTTGGCTGCAGCTCAGGCACTGAACCTCAGAGTCTGCATGGGACCCCACTAGCTGAGGTTTTGACCCAGCCATTCTGCACTAGGAAATAGGGTCTGAAGTGCCGGGTGTGGGACCTCTGCATACAGAACCCTAGACGCAAGTGAATTAGACAAAGCACAAAGGAAAAACATGTTAGACTTTATTTTATTGCTCAGATTCTCTTTTTATCTCCCAGGAATTTTTAATGAACGTTGCCAGAGACGAGCAGCTCCTCTGCTTTTTGTTCCATTCCTCATTCTTGGGGTGTTGAGGGTGCAGACCCCTCTTTTGTAACTGCTTCATGCTGTGGTGGGAGACATGATACCTGGGGGGAGGGGCAAAACGTCTCCCCACCAGCCTCCAGGTGAGGTTGATTGTCCCAAGGCCTCCTGCCTCACTTCTCGTCCGCCTGAGCACCAGCATTGGAAGTGTTATAGATTGTAATGACCTTTAAGTGTCCAGGAAAGAGATGTGCATTGATGCTGAGGTGGCAGGTTTCACCACACCCCACATTTGTTTGGCGACCTTAGGCTGACGGTTTTTGCCAGCCTAGATGCTCTGACCAGTAGTCTGTGCTTTCTTTAATTAGGTCCCTGAATTAATGTACAAACAGCACCATGTGTCAGAGCCCTGCCCGCGCAACTCCCAGACAGTCCAGGGTCAGTGGTGATCCAGGACCATGACGTCCACTGAGTCAATGGCTTTTAGTAGTAGCCAGCAGTCCAGCCGGTCATATTGGCCACCATCACCGCGGTGTCTGTAGGGTTTTCTACTGTGAAAGCGTGATATACGTTTCCCCAGCCAAGCTTATTAGCTCCCCTCTGGGTGCAGTAAGTCCTGCAAGCAGTAGTCTGCTCTTTTGCGGCACAGTCTTCTTGTTTTCTGAGAGAAACTCCAGGTCAAGTGATGGTCACATGAGTAATCTTGGGGGCCCATTGCCCCCGTTTGTCTCTCTAGAGGTTGGAGTTGGAGGGCCTCCTCACTCGAGGTCAGTGTGTCCACAGAGCGACCCCTGCAACTTCAGGGCATGATGGGTGGTTAGGATCACGACGTGGGGTCCTTTTCCATTAGGAGGGAGCTGGCCTTGTGGGCTGTTGATTTCCAGCTTTTTAGATACCCCAGTATCCTGGCCTTATGAGTCGGTGGGCAAAGCCCTTGGTGACCATAGTTTATCATACCTGAAGGGCATTCTTGTGTTGCTCCATTTCAAGTGGTCCCAGTTTTTGCACTAAGGCTCCAAGGGCGATTAACCTTTGACCAGGTATGTAAAGGTCAAAGGGCTTAGCTAAATTAGGGAGTTCCTGGGCAAGGGTCTGAATTGACTGCTCTTTCCTTTCTTGAAGGCTGCTTCTGGATTCTATTCAAAAGGATCATCATCTTTTCGTGTCAGTGTTTCATGTAGAGGCCCATCTATTAGACTGTAGTTAGGGATCCAGATGCAGAAAACCTTGGCCTCCCCAGGAACCCCTAAGCTGTCTTCTAGTTTTAGAAGAGGTAAGGCTGCAAATGGCTTCTTCCCTATCCTGGGATGCGTTTCTCCGAATATCTGTGAGAATGAAGCCCAGGCATGTCACCTGAGCCTGGGATATTTGAGCCTTTTTCTTGGACACCTTCTATCCTTTCTTGGCTAGGTAGTTCAGAGGCGTCTTTAGTAGGCCTGGCGATCAGAATGTCATCTGCATATTGAAGGAGGGTTCCCTTTTACAGAGGTAGAACTTTTAGGTCTTTAGAGGACATTTCCCCAATGATGGTGTGGGGATTTTTGTACCATTGGGGCAGGACGGCCCAGCATTATTGCTTGTGTTGCATGTTGTGTCCTGCCACTCACAAGCCAAAAATTCTTGTGACTCTGAGATGAATGGAATACAGAAGAAGGCATCATTGAAGTCTAATACCGAATGCCATGGCCTGGTGGATGGTAGAATGAGCAGCAGGGTGTAGGAAATAGGAGCTACTGGATGTATATCCTCGGTGGCTTCACTGACTGTCCTGATATCCTTTACCAGGTCTCCAGCAGCCCATGGGGCTCTCGTGGTCAGGCCAATCCCAGGATATGGAGCTCACCTGGGCTGCACGCCCCACCCCACTGCCCACGGGGCTCTCGTGTTCAAGTCCCTCCCAGGGTATGGAGCTCACCTGTGCAGCTACCCAGCAGCCCATGGGGCTCTCATAGTCAGGCCCTTCCCAGGATACAGAGCTCCCCTGCGCAGGTACCCCAGCAGGGCTGGACACACAGGAATTGTGCACATAACCCAACTTGCAGAGAACCCCCAGCTCACCTGTCGCTCACAGCTGACACAGAATACCTCAGAGCAGGACTTGAACTAACAAACAGCAGCTCTGACAGGTCTGTGACCCTGGCTATCACTCTGTGCAGCCTCTCTCTGCCTGGTCTTCCAGACACTTCCACTGCAGCCAGGGCACCAGGCCTCTGTCTCCACCCACCATCACTCCTCTCCCTGACTCCTGGGTTCCTCTCAATAGGATACGGTCTTCTTGAAGTTGTTTTCCACTCATGGACCAGATAAAATGATAAGAAAACAAGCCGCAGCTGCAGCCCCTTGTCTATCCTGACTCTCAAGAGCCCACACCTGTTCCTTGAGACTGGCCCGTTTTGCAAGGTTCATTTTCTGCAACTGTGAGCCCCTGAGGGGAGAGGATCGGCCTATTTGGGCAGCCTGACACTGCCTGCCAGCCCCCTACCAATGTGTGCCAGGGTTGAGGTCAATATAAACACCTCTCCAGTCAACAAGAGCCCCTGTAGCTGTGCCTGACACCATATTCTCTGCCCCATCATCTGTGTCGGGGCTGGGGTGGTGGGAGGGAGTGAGGGGCCGTGGCTTTGTGTGTGGTCCAGTGTGAGTGGGGCTCTGCTGGACTTTCTGCAGGAGTTGCCAGGCTGCCACCTGCTAAAGAAGAGGATGTGTCACCCATACCTGCCGCTGGAAATTCTCCCCAGGCAGAGGTGAGGAAGTAAAAAAGCAGTGGGGGCCGTGGCAGGAGGGGTATCTCAGGCAGGGAAATGGAAAGCTTCCAGAAGAGCATCTGGGGCCAGGACCATCCTGGCTGGCCTTCAGGCACAAAGTCGGCCTGCGTGCTGTCGCTGGTGTGGCTCCACAGCCCTTCCTCTAGTCTTGCAAGTGCTTGTACATATTCAGGTGTTTTACCTGGAAAGGGTGGGAAGAGTTCAGCTGCAGCAGGACTGGGACTCAGCTCACATTTACTCACAGACGCCTAGACACAGTCCCCCAGCTTTGCAATGAGGATGCTCCTTGTCGGGGGGAGTGCTGCTGAGTGCATGGGAGACGATTTCCCACCTCTGACCAACTTAAGAATTTTTTACCACTGGAGCAAGTGCCCTGATACGATTTTCCTCTGTATTACTGGTGGGTTCTGTTTTTTTTTTTTCTTTTTTTCTTTTTGATTCAAGGTAGATTTTATTTATTCCTCTTTTTTTTTACTTTGGAGATATAAACATGGAAATAATGCATTAATATAAAGACGTCTATGTGAAGGGAAACACTTTTTTTCTGTTTTCTTTTATTAAATGCTATTTATTTTTATTTTTTTAAATTTATTTCTTTTATACAGCAGGTTCTTATTGGATATCTATTTTATACATATAAGTGTGCACATGTGAATCCCAGTCTCCCAATTCATCCCACCACCACCCTCACATGGCGTTCCCCCCTTGGTGTCCATATGTTTGTTCTCTACATCTGTGTCTCTATCTCTGCCCTGCAAACCGGTTCATCTGTACCATTTTTCTAGGTTCCGCATATATGCATTAATATACAATATTTGTTTTTCTCTATCTGACTTACTTCACTCTGTATGTCAGTCTCTAGATCCATCAAGGTCTCTACAAATGACCCAATTTCATTCCTATGTATGGCTGAGTAATATTCCATTGTATATATGTACGACATCTTTATCCATTCGTCTGTCTGTGGGCACTTAGGTTGCTTTCATTACCTGGCTATTGTAAAGAGTGCTGCAATTAACATTGTGGTGAATGTGTCTTTTTGATTTATGGTTTTCTCTGGGTATATGTCCAGTAGTGGGATTGCTGGATTATATGGTAATTCTATTTTTAGTTGTTTAAGGAACCTCCATACTGTTCCCCATAGAGACTGTATCAATTTACATTCCCAAAAATAGTGGAAGAAATTTCCTTTTCTGCACACCCTCTCCAGCATTTGTTGTTTGTAGATTCTCTGTTGATGCCCATTCTAACAGGTGTGACGTGACACCTCATTGTAGTTTCCCTTTCCATTTCTCTAATAATTAGTGATGTTGAGCAGATTTTCCTGTGCGTACTGGCCATCTCTATGTCTTCTTGGAAGAAATGTCTATTTAGATCTTTTTCCATTTTTGTATTGGGTTGTTTGTTTTATTAATATTGAGCTGTATGAGCTGTTTATATATATTGGAGATTAATCATTTGTCCATTGATTCGTTTGCAAATATTTTCTGCCATTCTGAGGGTTGTCTTTTTGTCTTGTTTGTAGTTTCCTTTGCTTTGCAAAACCTTTTAAGTTTCATTAGGTCCCATCTGTTTAGATTTCTTTTTTTATTTCATTACTATAGGAGGTGGATCAAAAAAGATCTTGCTGTGATTTACGTCAGAGCATCCTTCGTAAGTTTTCCTCTCAGAGTTTTATACTGTCCAGTCTTACATTAATGTCTCTAATCCATTTTGAATATATTTTTATGTATGGTGTTGGGGAGTGTTCTAATTTCATTCTTTTACATGTAGCTGTCCATATTTCCCAGCAGCAATGATTGAAGAAACTTTCTTATCTCCATTGTATAGTCTTGCTTCCTTTGTCATAGATTAGTTGACCATAGGTGTGTAGGTTTATCCCTGGGCTTTTTTTTTTTTTTTTTTTCTTTTACACGTTTGTTGGAGTATAATTGATTTACAATGGAGTGTTCGTTTCTGCTGTATAACAAAGTGAATCAGCTATACATATACAAATATCACCAGATCCCCTCCCTCTTGCATCTCCCTCCTACACTCCATATCCCACCCCTTTATGTGGTCACAAAGCACCGAGCTGATCTCCCTGTTCTATGTGGCTGCTTCCCAGTAGCTATCCGTGTTACATTTCGTAACGTATTTATGTCCATGCCACTCTCTCACTTCGTCCCATCTTAACCATCCGCCTTCCAGGGTCCTCAAGTCCTTTCTCTATGTCTGTGTCCTTAATCCTGTCCTGCCACTAGGTTCTTCAAAATCTTTTTTTTTCTTCATTAGATTCCGTATATCTCTGTTAACATACAGTATTTGTTTTTCCCTTTCTGACTTACTTCACTGTGTAGGACAGATTCTAAGTCCATCCACCTCAGTACAAATAACTCAGTTTTGCTTCTTTTTATGGCTGAGTAATATTCCATTGTATATATGTGCCAGATCTTCTTTATGCATTCATCAGTCGATGGACACTTAGGTTGCTTCCATGTCCTGACTATTGTAAATAGAGCTGCAATGAACATTTTTGTACATAACTCTTTTTGAATTATGGTTTTCACAAGGCAAATGCCCAGTAGTTGGATTGTTGTGTCGTATGGTACTTCTATTGTTAGTTATTTAAAGGAACCTCCGTACTGTTCTCCCTAGTGCCCATATAAATTTACATTCCCACCCACAGTGCAAGTGTGTGCCCTGTTCTCCAATAAAGGCCTCTCCAGCATTTATTGTTTTGTAGATTTTTTTGATGATTGCCACTCTGACTGCTGTGAGGTGATACCTCAGGGTAGTTTTGATTTGCATTTCTCTAATGATTAGTAATGTTCAACATCCTTTCATGTGTTTCTTGGTAATCTGTATATCTTCTTTGGATAAACGTCTATTTAGGTCTTCTGCCCGTTTTTGGATTGGGTTGTTTGTTTTTGTGATATTGAGCTACATGAGGTGCTTGTAAAGTTTGGAGATTAATCCTTTGTCAATTGCTTCATTTGAAAATATTTTATCTCATTCTGAGGGATGTTTTTGCATCTTGTTTATGTTTTCCTGTACTGTGTGAAAGCTTTTAAGTTTCATTAGGTCCCATTTGTTAATTTCTGTTTTTATTTCCATTTCTCTAGGAGGTGGGTCCAAAAGGATCTTGCTGTGATTTATGTCATAGAGTGTTCTGCCTATGGTTCCCTCTAAGTGTTTTATAGTGTTTGGTCTTATATTTAGATCTCTAATCAATTTAGAGTTTATTTTTGTGTATGGTGTTATGGAGTGTTCTAATTTCATTCTTTTATGTGTAGGGGTCCAGTTTTCCCAGCACCAATTACTGAAGAGACTGTCTTTTCTCCATTGTATATCCTTAGCTCCTTTGTCATAGATGAGATAGCCATAGGTATGTAGGTTTATCTCTGGGCTTTCTGTCCTGTTCCATTGATCTGTGTTTATGCCAATCTACATACACTTGATTCCATTATGGAGACATATAAATACATAGGTTTCAAGGTTATTACCAGTCAGATATATTCCTCTTCAGTGAATAGGGTGTTTTGTGTCCAGTTCATTGAGAAAGGAGTAGGTCTTGTCTATTACATATTTGGTATATGGAATGGGATCTGTGCTAATTTCAAACTCTGCTTTTACACATCACCCCACGTCACCTTTCCACTTAAGGAGGAATAAGTGTGTTTTCTAAATGTGTAACTCTGTTCACATTTGAAATTCAGTTCATGTGTAGCAATGTTTACATTCCCTCTCTAAGTGATATATTACAATAAGTTTCTTTTTTCTTTGTGGCTCATTTCACTTAGCATCATCGTACCTAAAGCCACTCATTATGCTGCTATTGGCCTTATGACATTGATTTTATGTCTGAGTGACATTCCATTGTATATAAGTACCACAACATCTATATCCATTTTTTTTTTCCTTTCCTGGGATATTTAAAGTGTAGCGAAGTCGAGGTTCTTGTAAACAGAGCAGCCCTAAACTTTGGGCTGGCTGTGTGTTGTGGATTTTTAGTTTTCCCAAAATACACGCCCATGAGTGGAAGTGTGCTATGCTCTGTAGCTCTGTTTTAAAAAACAACATACAGTTCTCCAGAGAGGCTGTTGGCAATTTACATCCTGTCCATCGGCATAACCAGGCTCCCTTTTCTCCTTGGCCTGTCCTGCATTTGTGGTTTTTACACTATTTGCAGATGGCCCTTTTGACTGGAGGTAAGGGACACTACTATGTAGTGTGGATTTGCAATGCCTGATGTCTTGCTTTGCCAAAAACGGCGTATGCATTTTTTCCCGAATATATTCAAGAAAATACACATACTCCCTTTTCGGCCAAGGGCAACATTGTCGAAGTTCTGTCGGTTTTCATGTGCTTTAGAGATGACTCCAATCTACGTCTTGAAATCTGTTTCCTTCAATTCTGCCTTGCATTCAAATTCTCTTCACTGCCTTACCTCAATATATTTCTGGATGATAGTTGTCCTTTATAACTCTGCAAGTTTGTGAATTGCTGTGCCCCTGATTTCCATTTTCAACTCGCCTATTTGTGAGCTGGCTGCAATACCGCAGGATGGCTGTAGGCCCTAGTCTGGTTCTGGGGCGTCAGGCTGAGCCTTTGGTTATTTCTTCTTCCTGATGGGAAACTAGAGTGACATGTGCTCATCCAAACACCTACAGCTAATCTCTCATTTGTTTCCCCTCTTCCTGTTCATCCTCTGCATAATTTGCAAACTGTGCATAACAGGAGGGTAAAGGTGCTGAAACTCCAAGTGGGGAGATTTTTAGTAATGCAGATGGAATGACGAAGCCGAGCACGACAAAAGCTAAAATGAGGTACCTTTTAGAAAACTTTCCCAATTACACAGTGTACCATCCACTGGGTTTCCCATGCATGCTTTAACTGTAGGAAGATTCCCTTAAACCTGGAGAGTTGGGACCACTAGAATGGGTAGTACACAGTATTGCTCTAAGTCGTGTTCTTTTGCTCACACAAACTCAACAATCTTGTCAGCCTCAAGTGTCCAGTTTTATGTCTCATCCAGCTGTGGGTGTAAAGGTGGACAATCCAGGTTGCAACAAAGGCCCTGAACGTAATTCTTAAGGCTTTCTCTCTGTTTCGCTGTTTTTTTGTTTTGTTTTGCTTTGTTTTTATTTTTATTTATTTTATATATTTTTTTATTTTTTATTTTTTTGCTTTATAGCAAATTTAATCAGTTATACATATACATATGTTCCCATATCCCCTCCCTTTTGCGTCTCCCTCCCACCCTCCCTATCCCACCCCTCCATGCAGTCACAAATCACGGAGCTGATCTCCCTGTGCTATGCGGCTTCTTCCCACTAGCTATCTACCTTACGTTTGGTAGTGTATATATGTCCATGCCGCTCTTTCACTTTGTCACAGCTTACCCTTCCCCCTCCCCATATCCTCAAGTCCATTCTCTAGTAGGTCTGTGTCTTTATTCCTGTCTTACTCCTATGTTCTTCATGACAATTTTTTTTCTTAAATTCCATATATATGTGTCAGCATACAGTATTTGTCTTTCTCTTTCTGACTTACTTCACTCTGTATGACAGACTCTAGGTCCATCCACCTCTTTACAAATAGCTCAATTTCATTTCTTTTTATGGCTGAGTAATATTCCATTGTATATATGTGCCACATCTTCTTTACCCATTCATCTGATGATGGACACTTAGGTTGTTTCAATCTCTGGGCTATTGTAAATAGGGCTGCTATGAACATTTTGGTACATGTCTCTTTTTGAATTTTGGTTTCCTCAGGGTATATGCCCAGTAGTGGGATTGCTGGGTCATATGGTAGTTCTATTTGTAGTTTTTTAAGGCACCTCCATACCGTTCTCCATAGTGGCTGTACCAATTCACATTCCCACCAGCAGTGCAAGAGTGTTCCTTTTTTTCCACACCCTCTCCAGCATTTATTGTTTCTAGATTTTTTGATGATGGCCATTCTGACTGGTGTGAGATGATATCTCATTGTAGTTTTGATTTGAATTTCTCTAATGAGCAAAGATGTTGAGCATCCTTACATGTGTTTGTTGGCAGTCTGTATATCTTCTGTGGAGAAATGTCTATTTAGGTCTTCTGCCCATTTTTGGATTGGGTTGTTTGTTTTTTTGTTATTGAGCTGCATGAGCTGCTTATAAATTTTGGAGATTAATCCTTTGTCAGTTGCTTCATTTACAAATATTTTCTCCCATTCTGAGGGTTGTCTTTTGGTCTTGTTTATGGTTTCCTTTGCTGTGCAATAGCTTTTAAGTTTCATTAGGTAACATGTGTTTATTTTTGTCTTTATTTCCATTTCACACTCTTTCGCTGTTTTTGCATTTGGCTTTTCAAATTTATTTTTATAAGGGTGTTTAGCTGAATTTCAGTGCTGTGTTCATTCTGTTATACACACATATGATTCCTTTATGGAGACATGATAATACATATGATTTAAAATTCTTGGAGTCAGATATATTCCTCTGCTATGAATAGGGGGTGTTGAGTCCAGTTCATTGTGCAGGGAGTAGGTGAGGTCTATTACATACTTGGTTTATGTAACGGTATATGTGCTAATTTAAAACTGTGGTTTTATGCATCAACCCACCTCTCCTTTCCCCTTAAGCAGGCAGAATATTGTTTTCTAAGTGTGTGACTCTGTTGTGTTTGTAATTCAGTTAATTCGTAGCCAAGTGTACATTCCCACTATGAGGGATATCTTATGATAAGATTCGGTACTCTGTTATCTTTCCTAACTCAGTTCATATGTACCCATGTTTACAGGATCTTCATAAGTGATATCTTATGATAAGTTTCTTTTTCTGTGTGACTTATTTCACTTAGAATCATCGTACCTGAATCCACTCATTTTGCTGCTACTGGCCTTATGACATTGATTTCATGGCTGAGGGATATTCCATCGTACGTAAGTACAACAATTTCTTGTACCATTTTTGTTTTTCCTGGGATATTTAAGGTGTACCCAAGTTGAGGTTCTTGTAAGCAGTGCAGCCCTAAATATTTGGGTGGATCAGTCTTACTGATATTCAGTTTTCCCAAGGTATATTCCCTAGACTGGAAGTGCCCTTGGCTCTGTAGCTCAGTTGTTTACTTCTTTTAGGGAACACAATGCACTCCTCCAGAGAGGCAGTTGGCAATTTACATCCCGTCCATCAGCATAACAAGGCTCCCTATTCTCCAGGGCCTGTCTTGCCTTTCTGGTTTTTACACATTTTGCTCATGTCCCTTTTCACCGGTGGGAAGTGATACTTCTTTGTAGTGCAGATTTGCATTGCCCGCTTGCTTGCCTGGCCAAAAAGGATGTATTCGTTTTCTCCTGAATATATTCAGTAGAAAATGCATATGCCTCTTTTGGCCAAGTGCATCATTGTCGAAGTTGTGCCCCTCTTCCTGTGCTTTAAAGGCGATTCCAACGTACATCTAGAAATCTGTTTCCTGCTATTCTGCCTCGTTTTCAAGTTCGGCTCTTTGCATACCATCAACATATTTTTGGACAATAGTTGTCCCTTTTTACTCTGCCAGTTTGTGAATTGTGTGCCCCTGAGCTCCATTTTTCAACTTGTCTTTTGTGAGCTGACCACAAGTCTGAAATTTTGGTTCAGGACCTATACTTGTTCCCGGCGGGTGGCTCAGTCTTTGGTTCATTCTTCTTCCTGCCTGGCAATTAGAGTGACATGTGCCCGTCCAAATGCCTAACAGCTACTGTCTCATTGGTTCTCCCTCTTCCCTTTCATCCTCTGCCAAATTGGCAACCTGTGCGAACCAGGAGTTTAAAGGGGTTGTCTCTCCAAGTTGGCAGATTGATAGTAAAGCAGTTGGAAAGTCAAACCGGGGCACAAGGAGAGGGACTATTAGTTGAGTTTTAGAAACCTTTCATATTCAAGGTGTGTCCATTCTCTAGGTTTCCCGTACATGTTATAGCTGTAGTAGATTTCCCTTCAACCTGGAGAGTTTGGACCCATGGAATGGGTGTCATGCATTATTGCTTTAAAGGGTCTGCATTTGCTCACCCAATCTCACCAATCCTCTCAGTCCCAAGTGTCCAGCCTTATGCCACATCCAGCTGTCATTGTAGACAGGGTCATTCCACGTTTCATCAGAGACACTGAAGGAATTGTAAAGAATTTCCCTGTTTTTTGGTTTTGTTTTTGAAATTCCTTTTTATAGTGGCTTTGAGCTGATTCTCGCTGCCATGTTTATGCCAGTCTAGTCACACTTGATTCCCTTACGGAGACATATCAATACATAGATTTTAAGATTCTTTCTAGTCAGATATATTCCTCGGTGGAAAATATGGGGTTTTGAGTCCCTTTCACCGAGGATGGTGTAGGTATTGTCTATTCCATAGATGGTTTTTGAAACGGTACCTGTGCTTATATCAAACTCTGGTTTTATGCATCACCCCACCTCTCATTCCCCCTTTAGCAGGCATAAGAGTGTTTTCTAAATGTGAGACTCTCTTCTCTTTCCTAACTCAGTTCATGTGTAGCCATATTTATAGGATCTTCATAAGTGATATCTTATGATAGGTTTCTTTTTCTATGTGATTTATTTCACTTAGAATCATCATACCTGAATCCAATCATTTTGCTGCTACTGCTCTTATGACATTGATTTCATGGCTGAGGGATATTCCATCATACATAAGTACCAATATTTTTTGAACCATTTTTATTTTTCCTGGTATATTTAAGGTGTACACAAGTTGAGGTTCTTGTAAGCAGTGCAGCCCTAAATTTTGGGGTGTGTCTGTCTTATGGATTTTCAGATTTCCCATGGTATATTCCCTAGACTGGTAGTGCCCTTGGCTCTGTAGCTCTGTTGTTTACTTCTTTTAGGGAACACAATGCACTCCTCCAGAGAGGCAGTTGGCAATTTACATCCCTCCCATCAGCATAACAAGGCTCCCTGTCCTCCAGGGCCTGTCTTGCCTTTCTGGTTTTTACACATTTTGCGGATGTCCCTTTTGACCGGTGGGAAGTGATACTTCTTTTTAGTTCAGATTTGCATTGCCCGCTTGCTTGGTTGGCCAAAAAGGGCATATATGTTTTCTTCTGAATATATTCAGAAGGAAACGCATATGCCCTTTTTGGACAAGTACATCATTGTCGAAGTTGTGCCCCCTTCCTGTGCTTTACAGGTGATTCCAATGTACTTTTTGAAATCTGTTTCCTGCTATTCTGCCTCGCATTTAAGTCCACCTCGTTGCCTTCCCTCAAAAGAATATTGGACGATAGTTGTCCTTTATTGTCTGCCATTTTGTGAATTGCTGTGCCCCTGAGCTCCATTTCTCAAGTCGTTTTTTGTGAGGTGAAACGCAAGTCCCATATTCTGGCCCAGGAGCTATACTGGTTCCCAGTGGGTGCCTGAGACTTTGGATAATTCTTCTTCCTGCCCAGAAATTAGAGTGACATGTACCCGTCCACATAACTAACAGCCACTCTCTCATTGGTTCTCCCTCTTCCCTTCAATCCTATGCAAATTGGCAACATGTGCGAAACAGGAGCTTAAAGGTGTTGTCTCTCCAGGTTGGGAGATAATTAGTAAAGCAGATGGAAAGACAAACCGGAGCACCAGGAGAGGGACAATTAGTTGAGTTTTACAAATCTTTCATATTCACAATGTGTCCATTCTCTAGGTTTCCCGTACATGTTATAGCTGTAGTAATATTCCCTTCAACTGGAAGAGTAGGGACACATGGAATCGGTGACACACATTATTGCTTTAAACGGTCTGCATTTCTTCAACGAATCTCACCAATCCACTCAGTCCCAAGTGTCCAGCTTTATGCCACATCCAGCTGTCGTTGTAGACAGGGTCATTCCAGGTTACATCTGAGACCCTGAAGGAATTGTAAAGAATTTCCCTGTTTGGTTGTTTTGTTTTTGAAATTCTATTTTATAGTGTGTTTGAGCTGATTCTCACTGCCAAGTTTATGCCAGTCTAGACACACTTGTTTCCCTTACGGAGACATATCAATACATAGGTTTTAAGATTCTTAGTAGTCAGATAAGTTCCTCTGCGGAAAATATGGGGTTTTGAGTCCCTTTCACTGAGGAAGGTGTAGGTCTTGTCTCTTCCATACTTGGTTTTTGGAACGGTACCTGTGCTTATATCAAACTCTGGTTTTATGCATCACCCCACCTCTCCTTCCCCCTTAATCAGTCATAAGAGTGTTTTCTAAATGTGAGACTCTCTTCTCTTTCCTAACTCAGTTCATGTGTAGTCATGTTTACAGGATCTTCATAAGTGATATCTTATGATAAGTTTCTTTTCCTGTGTGACTTATTTCACTTAGATTCATCGTACCTGAATCCACTCATTTTGCTGCTTCTGGTCTTATGACATTGATTTCATGGTTGAGGGATATTCCATTGTATATAAATACCAATATTTTTGAACCATTTTTATCTTTCCTCGGATATTTAAGGTGTACCAAAGTTGAGGTTCTTGTAAGCAGTGCAGCCCTAAATATTGGGGTGGCTTTGTCTTATTGATTTTCAGTTTTCCCAAGGTATATTCCGTAGACTAGAAGTGCCCTTGTCTCTGTAGCTCTGTTGTTTACTTGTTTTAGGGAAAACAATGCACTCTTCCAGAGGGGCAGTTGGCAATTTACATCCCACCCATCAGCATAACAAGGCTCCCTGTTCTCCAGAGCCTCTCTAGCCTTTCTGGTTTTTACACATTTGGTGGATGTCCCTTTTGACTGGTGGGAAGTGATACTTCTTTGTACTGCAGATTTGCATTGCCCGCTTGCTTGCTTGCTCAAAAAGGACGTATGCGTTTTCTCCTGAATATATTCAGGAGAAAACACATACGCCTCTTTTGGCCAAGTGCATCATTGTTGAAGTTGTGCCCCTCTTCCTGTGCTTTAAGGGTGATTCCAACATACGTCTAGAAATCTGTTTCCTGCTATACTGCCCCCTTTTTCAAGTTCTCTTCTTTGCCTACCCTCAACATATTTTTTGACGATAGTTGTCCTTTATTATTCTGCCAGTGTGTGAATTGTGTGCCCCTGAGCTCCATTTTTCAACTCGTCCTTTGTGAGCTGACCGCAAGTCCGAAATTTTGGTTCAGGACCTATAATTGTTCCCGGTGGGTGGCTGAGACTTTGGTTAATTATTCTTCCTGCCGGGCAATTAGAGTGACATGTGCTCGTCCAAATGCCTAACAGCTACTGTCTCATTGGTTCTCCCTCTTCCCTTTCATCCTCTGCCAAATTGGCAACCTGTGCGAACCAGGAGTTTAAAGAGGCTGTCTCTCCAATTTGGCAGATTGATAGTAAAGCAGTTGGAAAGTCAACCCGGAGCACAAGGAGAGGGACTATTATTTGAGTTTTAGAAACCTTTCATATTCAAGGTGTGTCCATTCTCTAGGTTTCCCATACATGTTATAGCTGTAGTAGATTTCCCTTCAACCTGGAGAGTTCATACCCATGGAAAGGGTGCCATGCATTATTGTATTAAAGGGTCTGCATTTGCTCACCCAAACTCACCAATCCTCTCAGTCTCATGTGTCCAGCCTTATGCCACATCCAGCCGTCATGTAGATAGGGTCATTCCAGGTTTCATCAGAGACCCTGAAGGAATTGAAAAGAATTTCCCTGTTTTTTTGTTTTGTTTTTGAAATTCCATTTTATAGTGGGTTTGAGCTGATTCTCACTGCCATGTTTATGCCAGTCTAGACAAACTTGATTCCATTACGGGGACATATCAATACATAGGTTTTAAGATTCTTACTAGTAAGATATATCCCTCTGCATGGAATATGGGGAGTTGAGTCCCTTTCACTGAGGCAGGTGTAGTTCTTGTCTATTCCGTATTTGGTTTTTGTAATGATACCTGTGCTTATATCAAACTCTGGTTTTATGCATCA
The DNA here is from genome assembly GCF_964341445.2 of Mesoplodon mirus. Lineage (NCBI taxonomy): Eukaryota > Metazoa > Chordata > Mammalia > Artiodactyla > Ziphiidae > Mesoplodon > Mesoplodon mirus. Next base: position 149,370 of record NW_028295649.1, on the reverse strand, counting down.
CCCCACCTCTCCTTCCCCTTTAAGCAGGCATAAGAGTGTTTTCTAAATGTGAGTGTCTGTTCTCTTTCCTAACTCAGTTCATGTGTAGCCATGTTATAGGATCTTCATACGTGATATTTTATGATAAGTTTCTTTTTCTGTGTGACTTATTTCACTTAGAATCATCGTACCTGAGTCCACTCATTTTGCTGCTACTGGTCTTATGACATTGATTTCATGGCTGAGGGATATTCCATCTTATGTAAGGAATACAAATTTTTGAACCATTTTCATCTTTCCTGGGATATTTAAGGTGTACCCAAGTTGAGGTTCTTGTAAGCAGTGCAGCCCGAAATATTGGGGTGGCTCGGTCTTATTGATATTCAGTTTTCCAAAGGTATATTCCCTAGACTGGAAGTGCCCTTGGCTCTGTAGCTCGGTTGATTACTTGTTTATAGAACACAATGCACTCCTCCAGTGAGGCAGTTGGCAATTTACATCCCATCCATCAGCATAACAAGGCTCCATGTTTTCCCGGGCCTCTCTAGCCTTTTTGGTTTTTACCCATTTTGTGGATGTCCCTTTTGACCGGTGGGAAGTGATACTTCTTTGTAGAACATATTTGCATTACCCACTTGCTTGCTTGGCCAAAATGGCCATATGCGTTTTCTCCTGAATATATTCAGGAGAAAACGCTTTCACCCTTTTTGGCCAAGTATATCACTGTCGCAGTTGTGCCGCTCTTCTTGTGCTTTAAAGGCGATTCCAACGTACCTCTTGAAATCTCTTTCCTGCTATTCTGCCTCGCTTTCAAGTCCGCCTCGTTGCCTTCCCTAAACAGATTTTTGGAAGATAGTTGTCCTTTATAACTCTGCCAGTTAGTGAAGTGCTGTGCCCCTGAGCTCCATTTTTTCACTCGTTTTTTGTGAGCTGTACGCAAGTCTAAATTTTGCTTCAGGACCTATAGTGGTTCCCGGTGGGTGGCTGAGACTTTGGTTAATTCTTCTTCCTCCCGGGATATAAGAGTGACATGTGCCCGTCCAAATACCTAACAGCTAATCTCTCATTGGTTCTCCCTCTTCCCTTTCATACTGTGCCAAATTGGCAACCTGTGCGAACCAGGTGGTTAAAGGTGCTGTCTCTGCATGTTGGGAGACAGATAGTAAAGCAGTTGGAATGTCAAACCGGAGCACCAGGAGGCGGACTATTCGTTGAGTTTTAGAGACCTTTCGTATTCACAGTGTGTCCATTCTCTAGGTTTCCCTTACATCTTATAGCTGTTGTAATATTCCCTTCAACATGGAGAGTTGGGACCCATGGAATGGGTGCCACTCATTATTGCTTTAAAGTGTCTGCATTTGCTCTCCCAATCTCAACAATCCTCTCAGTCCAAAGTGTCCAGCCTTATGCCACATCCAGCTGTCATTGTAGATAGGGTCATTCCAGGTTTCATCAGAGACCCTGAAGGAATTGTAAGGAATTTCCCTGTTTTTTTTTGTTTTGTTTTTGAAATTCCTTTTTATAGTTGGTTGAGCTGATTCTCACTGCCATGTTTATGCCAGTCTAGACACACTTGATACCCTTATGGAGACATGTCAATACATAGGTTTTAAGATTCTTACTAGTAAGATATGTTACTCTGCAGTGAATATAGGGTGTTGAGTCCCTTTCACTGAGGAAGGTGTAGGTCTTGTCTATTCTGTATTTGGTTTTTGGAACTGTACGTGTACTAATATCAAACTCTGGTTTTATGCATCACCCCACATCTCCTTCCCCCTTAAGAAGGCATAAAGGTGTTTTCTAAATGTGAGACTCCCTTCTCTTTCCTAATTCAGTTCATGTGTAGCCATGTTTACAGGATCTTCATAATTGATATCTTATAATAATTTTATTTTTCTGTGTGACTTATCTCACTTAGAATTATAGTACCTGAATCCACTCATTTTGGTGCTACTGCCCTTATGACATTGATTTCATGGCTGAGGGATATTCCGTCATACGTAAGTACCACATTTTCTTGAACCATTTTTGTCTTTCCTGGGATATTTAAGGTGTACCCAAGTTGAGGTTCTTGTAATCAGTGCAGCCCTGAATTTTGGTGTGGATCTGTCTTATTAATTTTCAGTTTTCCCAAGCTATATTCGCTAGACTGGAAGTGCCCTTGGCTCTGTAGCTCTGTTGTTTACTTGTTTTAGGGAACACAATGCACTCCTCCAGAGAGGCAGTTGGCAATTTACATCCCGCCCATCAGCATAACAAGGCTCCCTGTTCTCCAGTGCCTGTCTTGCCTGTCTGGTTTTTACACATTTTGCGGATATCCCTTTTGGCTGGTGGAAAGTGATAGTTCTTTGTAATGCAGATTTGCATTGCCCGCTTGCTTGCTTGGCCGAAAAGGGCATATGAGTTTTTTCCTGAATATATTCAAGTGAAAACCCACATGCCCTTTATGACCATTTCCATTATTTTCGAAGTTGTGATGCTTTTCCTGTGTTTAAAGGTGATTCCAATGTACCTCTTGAAATCTGTTTCATGCCACTCTGCCTCATTTTCACTTCCACCTCGTGGCTTTCCCTCAACAGATTTTTGGAAGAGAGTAGTCCTTTATAACTCTGCATGTTAGTGAATTGCTGAGGCCCTGAGTTCCATTTTTCAACTCGCGTTTTTGTGAGCTGACCGCAAATCCAGTTTTGCTTCTGGACCTATACTGGTTCTGGGGGGGGGCAGGCTGAGTCTTTGGTTAATTCCTCTTCGTGACGGGAAATTAGAGTGAAATGTGGCCGTCCAAATGCCTACAGCTACTCTCTCATTGGTTCTCTCTCTTCCCTTATATCCTCTGCACAATTTGCCAGCTGTGCGAACCAGGAGTTTATAGGGCCTGACTCTACAAGTTGGGAGATTGATAGTAAAGCAGTTGGAATGTCAAACTGGAGCACAAGGAGAGAAAAAGTAGTAGAGTTTTAGAAACGTTTCACCATCAGATGGTTTCCATACTCTAGGTTCCCATACATGTTATAACTGTAGTGATATTCCCTTCTACTTGGAGAGTTGGGAACCATGGAATGCGTGGCAGGCATTATTGCTTTAAAGGGTCTGCATTTTTTCACCCAATCTCACCAATCCTCTCAGTCCCAAGTGACCAGCGTTATGCCACATCCAGCTGTCATTGTAGATAGGGTCATTCCAGGTTTCATCAGAACCCCTGAAGGTATTGTGTAAGAATTTTACTGTTTTTATGTTTTGTTTTGAAATTCATTTTTATATTGGGTTTGAGCTGATTCTCACTGCCATGTTTATGTCATTCTAGAGACACTTAGTTCCCTTACGGAGACATATCAATACATAGGTTTTAAAATTCTTACTAGTCAGATATATTTCTCTGCAGTGAATAAGGATGTTGAATTCCGTTCACTGAGGAAGGAGTAGAGCTTGTCTCTTCTGTTTTTGGATTATGGGACGGTACCTGTGTTAATATCAAACTTTTGTTTTGTGCATCTCCCCACCTGTCTTTCCCCTTAAGAAAGCGTTAAAGTGTTTTCTTAATCTGAGACTCTGTTCTCTTCCCTAATTCAGTTCATATGTAGCCATGTTTACATTCCCTTCATAAGTGATATCTTATGTCAGAATGCACCATGGCCTTGTCATAATAATGCTCCATGCCCCCTGTCATCACAATGCTCCATGCCCTGGTTATCACAAGGCTCCATGTCCCTTGTCATCACAATTCTCCACGTCCTTGTCATCACAATGCTATATGACACTTCTCATCAAATTATTACATGCCCTTGTCATCACAATTCTCCTTGGACTTGAAATTGCAATGCTCCATGCACTTGTCATCACAATGCTCCATGCAATTGTCATCACAATGCTCCATGCCCTTGTCATCACATTGCTCCATGACACCTGTGTTCACAATGCTCCCTGACACCTGTCATCACAATGCTTCATGCCCCTTGTCATTACAGTGCTCCATGATGCTCGACACCACAATTACCCAAGGTCTTCTCATCACAATGCTCCACAGTTTTGCCATCACCATGCTCCATGCCTTGTCATCTCAAATCTCAATGTCCCTTGTCCTCAGAATTCTCCAAGACCTTGTCATTACAATGCTCCATGGCACTTCACTTCAAAATGTTATACGCTCTTGTCATCACAATACTCCATGCACTTGTCATCGCAATGCTCCATGACACCTGTCATAGGAAGCTCCATGTGCTGTTCATCACAATGTTTCACGACCTGGATATTAAAATGATCAATGGCCCTTGATATCACAATGCTCCATGGCCTTGTCATCACAATGCTCCTTTAATTTGTCACAGCAATCCTCCATGACAGTTGGCATCACAATGCTCCATGATATTGTCATCAAACTGGAACATGACATAATTCATCACAATGCTCCCTGACAACTTTCTTCACAATAATCCATGACCTTGTCATCACAGTGCTCCATGCCCTTGTCATCACAATGTGCCATGGCCACTCTTATCACAATAATGCATGAAACTTGTCAGACCAATGCTCCATGCCACTTTTCATCACAATGCTCCATGAACGCTGTCATCACAATGCACCATGCCCATCATCATAATGCTTCATGCTATTGTCATCACAATGAAATCAAAATGCTCCATGACCTCTGTCCTCACAATGCTGCAAACCCTTGTGATCACAATGTTCCATAACACTTGTAATCACAATGCCCCATGACGCTGGTCAGCACAATTATCCATTGCCTTCTCATCACAATGCACCATGATTTTGTCATCACAATGTTCAATACACTTGTCATCACAATGCTCTCTGACTATTGCCCTCAGTATGCACCTTGAACTCTTTCATGACAAGGCTCCTTGCCTATTTCATCACAATGATCCATGTCCTTTTCATTACAATGCTCCAAAACACCTGTGATCACAATGCTCCTTGCACTTGTCATCACAAAGCTCCATGACGCATGTCATCAGAATGCTCCATGGTCTTCTTTTCATAATTTTCCATGCCCTTGTCATCACAATGCTCCAAGACCCCTGTAATCACAATGTTCCCTACGCCTTTTCATCAGAATGCTCCATGAGAATTGTCATCACAAGGTTCCATGGTCTTCACATCACAGTGCTCCAGGACCTTGTCATCACAGTGCTCCATTCCCTTGTTTTCACAATGGGCCATTACATATGTCATCACAATGATCCCTGACATATGTCTTCACAATAATGCTTGACCTGGTCATCAAAATGCTCCATGCCTTTGTCATCACAATACGCCATTCGAACTGTCATCTCAATAATCCATGAAACTTATTAGACCAATGCTCCATGCCCTTGACATCACAATGCTCCATGTCCATGTTATCAAATTGCTCCATGACCCCTGTTATCACAATGTTCCATGACTCCAGTCATCACAATGTTTCATGACGTTTGTCATCACAATGATCCATGCCCTCATCATCAACAGACTCTGTGACCTTTTTAACCACAATGCTCCATGAACTTTTCATCACAATGCTCTTTGACCCTTGTCATCAATGTGCTCTATGCCTTTCTCAGCACAATGCTCCATGACACATGTCATCACAATGCGCCATGCACCTGTCATCACTGTGCTCCACAATCTTGTCATCACAATGCTCCATAAAATTTGTCATCACAATGCTCCATGCATTTCTCATCAAAATGTTCTCTCACCACTGATATCACAATGATACATCACTATTCGTCACAATACTACCTCACACCTGTCATCACAATATTCCATGACTCCTGTCATCACAATGCTACATGCACTTATCATCACAATGTTCGATGACCACTGACATCACAATGTTCCATAACCCATGTCATCAAAATGCTCCATGACACTTTTCATCAAAATGCTCCATGACCACTGACATCACAGTGTTCCATAACCCCTGTCATCAAAATGCTCCATGACATTTTTCATCAAAATGCTCCATGAACCCTGCCATCACGATGTTCCATGGCCTTGTCATCACAAAGCTCCATGACCCTTCTCATCAAAATTCTCCAAAAACGCTGACATCACAATGTTCCATAACACCTCTCATCAAAATGTTCCACGACACTTTTCATCAAATAGCTCCATGACCCTGTCATCAGAATGCTCCCTGCCCTTCTCATCACAATGCACAATGCACTTGCCATCAAAATGTTCCATGACCTTTGTCATCACAAAGATCCATGACCCTTGGCATCACAATGCTCCATGTCATTGTCATCACAGTGCTCCATGAACACTCTCATCACATTGCTCCATGCCCTTGTCTTCACAAAGCTCCATGACACATGTCATTAGAATGCTCCATGGCCTTCTCATCACAATGCTCCATGCCCTTGCCATCACAATGCTCCATTACACCAGTCATAACAATGCTCCATGAACCCTGCCATCACAATGTTCCATGGCCTTGTCATCACAAAGCTCCATGACCCTTCTCATCACAATGCTCCAAGAACCCTGTAATCACAATGCTCTATGCCAATTTTCATGTCAATGATCCATGAACCCTGTCATCACAGTGCACCATGCCCATCATCATAAGGCTTCAGGCTATGGTCATCACAATGAAATCAAAATTATCCATGACCACTGTCATCATAATGCTCCAAACCCTAGTGATCACAATGTTCCATAACACTTGTCATCACAACACCCTGTGACGCTCATCATAACAATTATCCATGGTCTTCTCATCACACCATGACCTTTGTCATCACAATTCTCAATACAGATGTCATCACAATGCTCCCTGACACTTCTCCTCAGTATACTCTTTGAAACGTGTCATGACAATGTTCCATGCCTTTTCATCACAGTGATCCATGCCCTTTTCATCACAATGCTTCAAGACACCTGTAATCACAATGCTCCATGCCCTTGTCATCACAAAGCTCCATGACACATGTCATCAGAATGCTCCATGGCCTTCTCCGCACAATGCTCATTTCCCTTGTCATCACAATGCTCCAAGACCCCTGTAATCACAATGCTCCATGCCCCTTTTCATCAGAATGCTCCATGAGACTTGTCATCACAAGTCTCCATGGTCTTATCATCACAATGCTCCAGGACCTTGTCATCACCATGCTCCATTCCCTTGTCATCACCATGCTCCTTGACCTCTGTCACCACAATAATCCATGAATATTTTCAGCCCAATGCTCCATGACCATTGTCATCACAACACTCCATGACACCCGACAACACAATGATCCGGGACTCTTGTCATCACAATGCTCCATTCCCTACTCATCACAATGCTCCCTGACAGTTGTCATCAAAATGATCCATGCCCTTGTCATCCCAATGCTCTATGACACCTCTATTCACAGTGTTCCATGACGCTTATCATTATTGTGCTCCATGACACATGTCATCACAATGCTCGATGCCTTTGTCAGCAAAATGCTACATGACCTTGTCATTACAATGCTCTTTGCGTTTGTCATCACAATACTACATTACCATTGTCATCACAATCCTCCATGAACCTTGGGATCATATTGCTTCATGCCCTTGTCATCACAATGCTCCATGCTCCTTGAAATCAAAATGATCCATGACCTCTGTCATCGCAATGCACCATACCCTTGTGATCACAATGTTCCATAACACTTTTCATCACAACGCTCCATGATACCTTTCATCACGATACTCCATGCCCTTTTCATCACAATGCTCCATGACTTTTGTCATCACAATTCTACAATACACTTTTCATCACAATGCTCCCTGACACTTGTCATCAGAATGCTCCTTGAACCCTGTCACGAAAAGGCTCCATGCCTTTTTCATCACAATGTCCCATTCCGTTTTCATCACAATGCTCCATGCCATTGTCATCAAAATACTCCACAGGATTGTCTTCAGAATGATCCATGACCCTTGTCATCATAATTCTCCATGCACTTGTCAGCACAATGCTCCCTGACCCTTGTCTTCACAATGCTCCTAGCCATTGTCATCACAATGCTCCATTACCTTTTTCATCAGAATGCTCCATGACATTTGGCATCACAATGCTCCATGCCATTGTTATCACAATGGGCCATTACATATGTCATCACAATGCTCCCTGACCCCTGTCTTCACAATACTGCATGACCTGGTCATTACAATGCTCCATGCCCTTGTCATCACAATGCGCCATTCCAAATGTCATCACAATAATCCAAGAAACGTATTAGACCAATGATCCATGCCCTTGTCATCACAATGCTCCATGCCCTTGTTATCACAATGCTCCATGAACCCTGTCATCACAATGCTCCGTGACTCCAGTCATCACAATGCTCCATGACCTTTGTCATCACAATGGTCCATGCCCTCATTATCAACGGTCTCTGTGACCTTTTTAACCACAATGCTCCATGAACATTTCATCACAATGCTCTTTAACACTTGTCATCACAAAGCTCTATGCGTTCTCAGCATAATGCTCCATGCCCATGTCAACACAAAGCTCCATGACACCTGTCATCACAATGCTCCTTGACTCCAGTCATCACAATTCTTCATAACATTTGTCATCACAATGGTCGATGCCCGCGTCATCACAAGGCTCTGTTACCTTTGTAACCACAGTGCTCCTTGGACTTTTCAACACACTGCTCCGTGACACTTGTCATCAAAATGCTCAATGCCTTTGTCAGAAAAATGCTCCATGACCCTTGTCATCACAATGTGCCACACGCTTTTCATCCCAACGGTCCACAAATTTGTCATCGCAATGCTCCGTAAACCTTGTAATCACAATGCTCCATTACCCCTGTCATAACAATGCTCCATGAACCCTGCCATCACAATGTTCCACGGCCTTGTCATCACAAGGCTCCATGACCCTTGTCATCACAATGCTCCAAGACCCTGTAATCACAATGCTCCATGCCCTTTTCATCACAAAGCTCCATGACACATGTCATCAGAATGTTACATGGCCTTCTCATCAAAATGCTCCATGCCCTTGTCATCACAATGCTACCACAACCCTGTAATCACAATGCTCCATGCCCCTTTTCATCTCAATGCTCCATGAACCCTGTCATCACAATGCATCATGCCCATCATCATAATGCTTCTGGCTATTGTCAGCACAATGAAATCAAAATTCTCTATGACCTCTGTCATCACAATGCTCCATGACCCCTGTCATCACAATACTCCATGAACATTTTCAGCCCAATGCTCCATGACCCTTGTCATCAAAATGATCCATGCCCTTTTCATCCCAATGCTCTATGACCCCTGTATTCACAATGCGCCTTGACACTTGTCTTCACAGTGCTCCATGACACCTGTCATCACAATGCTCCATACCTTTGTCAGCAAAATGCTACATGACCTTGCCATTACAATGCTCTATGCACTTGTCATCACAATACTCCATTACCATTGTTATCACAATCCTCCATGAACCTTGGGATAACATTGCTTCATGCCCTTGTCATCACAATGCTCCATGCTCCTTGAAATCAAAATGATCCATGACCTCTGTCATCGCAATACTCCAAACCCTTGTGATAACAATGTTCCATAACACTTGTCATCACAACGCTCCATAATGCCTGTCATCACAATACTCCATGCCCTTTTCATCACAATGCACCATGACCTTTGTCATCACAGTTCGCAATACACTTGTCATCACAATGCTCCCTGACACTTGTCGTCAGAATGCTCCTTGAACCCTGTCACGAAAGGCTCCCTGACATGTTCATCACAATGCCCCATGCCGTTTTCATCACAATGTTCCATGTCATTGTCATCAAAATACTCCACAAGCTTGACATCAGAATGCTACATGACACTTGTCATCATAATTCTCCATGCACTTGTCAGCAAAATGCTCCCTGACCCTTGTCATCACAATGTTCCAAGCCATTGACATCACAATGCTCCATTACCTTTGTCATCAGAATCCTCCATGACACTTGGCATCACAATGCTCCATGCCATTGTCATCACAGTGGCCCATTACATATGTCATCACAATGTGCCCTGACACCTCTCTACACAATACTGCATTACCTGGTCATCACAATGCTCCATGTCCTTTTCATCACAAATCGCCATTCCAACTCTCATCGCAATAATTCATGAAACTTATTAGACCAATGCTCCATGCCCTTGTCATCACAATGCTCCATGCCCTTGTTATCACAATGCTCCATGACGCCTGTCATCACAATGTTCCGTGATTCCAGTCATCACAATGCTTCATGACCTTTGTCATCACAATGGTCGATGCCCTCATCATCAACAGTCTCTGTGACCTTCTTAAGCACAATGCTCCATGAACTTTTCATCACAATGCTATTTTACCCTTTTCATCGCAATACTCCATGAACATTTTCAGCCCAATGCTCCATGACCTTCTCATCACAATGCTCCATGACCAATATCATCACAATGGTCCATGACCACTGTCGTCCCAACACTCCATGACACCTGACAACACAATGATCTGAGATTTCTGTCATCACAAAGCTCCATTCCCTAGCCATCACAATGCTCCTTGACCCCTGTCATCACAATACTCCATGAATATTTTCAGCCCAATGCTCCATGACCCCTGTCATCACAATGCTCCGTGACTCCATTCATCACAATTCTCTTTAACACTTGTCATCACAGTGGTCCATGCCCGTGTAATCAAAAGACTCTCTTACCTTTGTAACCACAATGCTCCATGAACTTTTCATCACAATGCTCCGTGAACCTTGTCATCACAATGCTCCATGCCTTTGTCCGAAAAATGCTACATGACCCTTGTCATCACAATGTGCCATGCGCTTTGCATCCCAATGGTCCACAAATTTGTCATCACAATGCTCCATAAATCTTGTAATCACAATTCTCCATGCCCTTCTCATCACAATGCTCCATTACCCCCGTCATCACAATGCTCCATGACCCCTGCCATCACAATGCTCCGTGACTCCAGTCATCACAATGCTTCATAACGTTTGTCATCACAATGGTTCATGCCCGCGTCATCACAAGGCTCGGTGACATTTGTAACCACAATGCTCCATGAACATTTCATCACCATTCACTGTGACCCTTGTCATCACAATGCTCCATGTCTTTGTCAGAATAATGCTCCATGACCATTGTCATAACAATGTGCCATGCATATTTCATCACAACAGTCCACAACTTTATCATTGCAATGCCCCATAAATATTGTAATCACAATGGTCCATGCACTTCTCATCAAAATGCTCTCTCACCAGAGATATCACCATGTTCCATCACTAGTCAGCACAATACTCCCTCACCCCTGTAATCACAATGTTCCATGACCCTGTAATCACAATGCTACCTCCATTATTATCACAATGTTCCATGACCCCTGACATAACAATGTTCCATAACCCCTGTCATAAAATGCTCCATGACCCTTTTCATCACAAAGCTCCAAGAACCCTGACATCACAATGTTCTATAACCCCTGCCATCAAAATGTTCCATTACACTTTTTATCAAATTGCTGCATGACCCGGTCATCAAAATGCTCCCTGCACTTCTCATCACAATGCACCATTCACTTGTCATAAAAATGCCCCATGACTAGTCATCAAAAAGCTCCATGACCCTTTGCATCACAATGCTCCATGTCATTGTCATCACAGTGCTCCATGAACTCTCTCATCACAATGCTCCATGCCCTTGTCATAACAAAGCTCCATTATCCCTGTCATAACAATGCTCCATGACCCCTGCCATCACGATGTTACATGGCCTTGTCATCACAAGGCTCCATGACCCTACTCATCACAATGCTCCAAGAACACTGTAATCACAATGCTCTACCCACATTTTCATCTCAGTGATCCATGAACACTGTCATCACAATGCACCATGCCCATCATCATAATGCTTCCTGCTATTGTCATAACAGTGAAATCAAAATGCTCCATGACCTCTGTCATAACAATGCTCCAAACCCTTGTGATCACAATATTCCATAACAATTGTCATCACAATGCACCATGACGCTCATCATCACAATTATCCATGGTCTTCTCATCACAATGCTCCATGACCTTCGTCATCACAATGCTCAATACACTTCTCATCAAAATGCTCACTGTCACTTGTTGTCTGTATGCTCCCTTTACCCTGTCATGACAAGGCTCCATGCCTTTTTCATCACAGTGATCCATGCACTTTTCATCACAATGCTCCAAGACCCATGTAATCACTATGCTCCATGCACTTGTCATCACAAAGCTCAATGATGCATGCCATCAGAATGCTCCTTGGACTTCTCCTCACAATGCTCCATGCCCTTGTCATCACATAGTTCCAAGACCCCTGTAATCACAATGCAGCATGCCCTTTTTCATCAGTATGCTCCATGAGACTTGTCATCACATGGCTCCATGGTTTTGTCATCATAATGCTCTAAGCCCTAGTCATCACAATGCTCCATTATATTTGTCATCACAATCCTCCATTACATTTGGCATCACAATGCTCCCTGCCATTGACATCGCAATGGACCATGACATATGTCATCCCAATGCTCCATGACCCCTGTATTCACAGTGCTCCATGACGCTTGTCATCACAGTGCTCCATGACACCTGTCATCACAATGCTCCATGCCTTTGTCAGCAAAACGCTATATGACCTTTTCATTACAATGCTCTATACGCTTGTCACCACAATACTCCATTACAATTGTCATCACTATCCTCCTTGAACCTTGGGATCACATTGCTTCATGACCTGCTCATCACAATGCTCCAAGAACATTATCACAATGCGCCATGACCACTGTCATCACAACACTCCATGACACCTGACAACACAATGATCCGGGAATCTTGTCATCACAATGCTCCATTCCCTAGACATCACAATGCTCCATAACCCCTGTCATCACAATACTCCATGAACATTTTCAGCCCAATGCTCCATGACCCTTGTCATCACAATGATCCATGCCCTTGTCATCCCAATGCTCCATGACCCCTGTATTCACAATGCTCCGTGATGCTTGTCATCACAGTGCTCCATGACACCTGTCATCACAATCCTCCATGCCTTTTTCAGCAAAATGCTACATGACCTTGTCAGTACAATGCTCTATGCGCTTGTCATCACAATACTCCATTTCCATTGTCATCACAATCCTCCATGAAACTTGGGATCACATTGCTTCATGCCCTTGTCATCAAAATGCTCCATGCTCCTTGAAATCAAAATGATCCATGACCTCTGTCATCACAATGCTCCAAACCCTTGTGAACACAATGTTCCATAGCTCTTGTCATCACAACGCACCATGATGCTTGTCATCACAATACTCCAAGCCTTTTTCATCACAATGCTCCATGACCTTTGTCATCATAATTCTCAATACACTTTTCAACACATTGCTCCCTGACACTTGTCATCAGAATGCTCCTTGAACCCTGTCACGAAAAGGCTCCATGCATTTCTCATCACAATGCCCCATGCCATTTTCATCAAAATGTTCCATGCCATTGTCATCAAAATATTCCAGAAGATGCCATCAGAATGCTCCATGACGCTTGTCATCACAATTCTCCATGCACTTGTCAGCACAATGCTCCCTGACCCTTGTCATCACCATGCTCCAAGCCATTGTCATCATAATGCTCAATTACCTTTGTCATCAGATTCCTCCATTATACTTGGCATCACAATGCTCCATGCCATTGTCGTCACAATGGGCCATTACATATGTCATCACAAAGCTCCCTGACAACTGTCTTCACAATACTGCATCACCTGGTCATCAGAATGCTGCATGACCTTGTCATCACAATGCTCCATGCCCTTGTTATCACAATGCTCCATGACCCCTGTCATCACAATGCTCCGTGACTCCAGTCATCACAATGCTTCATGACCTTTGTCATCAAAATGATCCATGCCCTCATCATCAACAGTCTCTGTGACATTTTATCCACAATGCTCCATGAACTTTTCATCACAATGCTCTTTGACACTTGTCATCACAATGCTCTATGACTTTCTCAGCACAATGCCCCATGCCCTCATCATCACAATGCTCCATGGTCCCTGTCATCTCAATGCTCCATGACTCCAGTCATCACAATGCTTCATAACATTTGTCATCACAATGGTCCATGCCCGTGTCATCACAAGGCTCTGTTACATTTGTAACAACATTGCTCCATGAAATTTTCATCACAATGCTTCATTCCCTTCTCATCACAATGCTCCAAGAACACTGTAATCACAATGTTCTATGCCCCTTTTAATCTCAATGATCCATGAACCCTGTCATCACAATGCACCATGCCCATCATCATAATGCTTCAGGCTATTGTCATTACAATGAAATCAAAATTCTCCATGACCTCTCTCATCATAATGCTCCAAACCCTTGTGATCACAATGTTCCATAACACTTATCATCACAACACCTCATGACGATCATCATCACAATTATCCATGGTCTTCTCATCACAATGGTCCATGAACTTGGTCATCACAATGCTCAATAAAATTGTCATCACAATGCTCCCTGACACTTGTCGTCAATATGCTCTTGAACACTGTCATGACAAGGCTCCATGCCGTTTTCATCACAATGATCCATGAACTTTTCATCACAATGCTCCAAGGCCCCTGTAATCACAGTGCTCCATGCCCTTGTCATCACAAAGCTCGATTACGCATGTAATCAGAATGCTCCATGGCCTTCTCCTCACAATGCTCCATGCCCTTGTCATCACAATGCTCCAAGACCCCTCTAATCACAATGCTCCATGCCCCTTTTCATCAGAATGCTCCAAGAGACTTGTCATCACAAGTCTCCATGGTCATCTCATCACAATGCTCCAGGACCGTGTCAGCAGCATGCTCCATTCCCTTGTCATCACAATGCTCCATGACCCCTGTCATCACAATACCCCATGAACATTTTCAGCCCAATACTCCATGAACATTTTCAGCCCAATGCTCCATGACCTTCTCATCACAATGCTCCATGACAAATATCATCACAATGCTCCATGATCACTGTCATCACAACACTCCATGACACCTGACAACACAATGATCCCAGACTCTTGTCATCATAGTGCTCCATGAACCCTGTCATCACAATAATCCATGAACATTTTCAGCCCAATTCTCCATGACACTTGTCATCACAATGATCCATGCCCTTGTCATCCCAATGCTCCATGACCCCTGTATTCACAATGCTCCGTGACGCTTGTCATCACAGTGCTCCATGACACCTGTCATCACAATGCTCCATGCCTTTGTCAGCAAAATGTTACATGACCTTGTCATTACAATGCTCTATGCGCTTGTCATCACAATACTCCTTTACTATTGTCATCACAATCCTCCATGAACTTTGGGGTCACATTGCTTCATGCCTTTGTCATAACAATGCTCCATGCTCCTTGAAATCAAAATGATCCATGACCTCTGTCATCACAATGCTACAAACCCTTGTGATCACAATGTTCCATAGCACTTGTCATCACAACGCACCATGATGCCTGTCATCACAATAATCCATGCCTTTTTCATCACAATGCTCCATGAACTTTGTCATCACAATTCTCAAAACACTTATCATCACAATGCTCCCTGACACTTGTCGTCAGAATGCTCCTTGAACCCTGTCACGAAAATGCTCCATGCCTTTTTCATCACAATACCCCATGCCGTTTTCAGCACAATGCACAATATCATTGCCATCAAAATACTCCAGAAGCTTGTCATCAGAATGCTCCATGACCCTTGTCATCACCATGCTCCATTCCCTTGTCATCACAATGCTCCAGGACCCCTGTCATCCCAATACTCCATGAATATTTTCAGCCCAATGCTCCATGACCTTCTCATCACAATGCTCCATGATCTATATCATCACAATGCTCCATGACCACTGTCATCACAACACTCCTTGACACCTGACAACAAAATGATCCGGGACTCCTATCATCACAAAACTCCAAGACCCCTGTAATCACAATGCTCCATGACCCCTGTCATCACAATACTCCATGAACATTTTTAGCCCAATGCTCCAGGAAACTTGTCATCACAATGATCCATGCCTTTGTCATCCCAATGCTCCATGACCCCTGTATCCACAATGCTCCGTGACTCTTGTCATCACAGGGCTCCATGACACCTGTCCTCACAATGCTCCATGCCTTTTTCAGCAAAATGTTACATGACCTTGTCATTACAATGCTCTATGCGCTTGTCATCACAATACTCTTTACCATTGTCATCACAAAACTCCAAGAACCTTGGGATCACATTGCTTCATGCCCTAGTCATCACAATGCTCCATGCTCCTTGAAATCAAAATGATCCATGACCTCTGTCATCGCAATGCTCCAAACACTTGTGATCACAATGTTAAATAACACTTTTCATCACAAAGCTCCATGATGCCTGTCATCACAATATTCCATGCCCTTGTCATCACAATGATCCATGCCCTTGTCATCACAATGTTCCAAGACGCCTGTAATCAGAATGCTCCATAACCCTTTTCATCAGTATGCTCCATGAGACCTGTCATCACAAGGCTCCATGTTTTTCTCATCACAATGCTCCAGGACCTTGTCATCACAATGCTTCACGACACTGTCATGAAAATTCTCATTGGCCCTTGTCATCATAATGATCCAAGCCCAAGTCATCACAATGCTCCATTATATTTGTCATCACAATCCTCCATTACATTTGGCATCACACTGCTCCATGCCAATGTCATCGTAATCACCATGACATATGTCATCACAATGCTCCCTGACACCTGTCTTCACAATACTCCATGCCCTTGTCATCATAATGCTCCATGCCCTTGTCATCACAATGAACCATGTCCACTGTCATCACAATAATCTATGAAACTTGTCAGACCAATGCTCCATGCCCCTGTCATCACAATTCAACATGCCCTTGTCATCACAATGCTCCATGAACCCTGTCATCACAAAGCTCCGTGACTCCAGTCATCACAATGCTTCATAACGTTTGTCATCAGAACAGTCAATGCCCGCGTCATCACAAGGCTCTGTGACCTTTGTAACCACAATGCTCCATGAACTTTTCATCACAGTGCTCCGTGACGCTTGTCATCACAATGCTCCATTTCTTTGTCAGAACAATGCTCCATGACCCTTGTCATCACAAAGTTCCATGCGTTTTTCATCACAATGATCCACAACATTGTCATCGCTATGCTCCATAAACATTGTGATCACAATGCTCCATGCACTTCTCATCCAAATGCTCTCTCACATGAGATATCACAATGTTCCATCACTGGTCATCACAATCCTCCCTCACCCCTGTTATCACAATGATCCATGACCCCAGTCATAACAATGCTACATCCCCTTATCAGCACAATGTTCCATGACCCCTGATATCACAATGTTCCATAACCCCTGTCATCAAAATGCTCCATGACCCTTTTCATCCCAATGCTCCATGACCCCTGGCAACACAATGTTCTATACCACCAGTCATTAAAATTTCCATTACACTTTTCATCAAATTGCTGCATGACCCTGTCATCAAATTGCTCCCTGCCCTTCTCATCAAAATGCACCACACACTTTTCATCAGAATGCTCCATGACCTTTGTCATCACAAAGCTCCATGACCCTCGTCATTACAATGCTCCATGTCATTGTAATCACAATGCTCCATGAACCCTCTCATCACATTGCTCCATGCCCTTGTCATCACAAAGCTCCATGACACTTGTCATCACATTGCTCGATGCCCTTCTCATCACAATGCTCCATGCCCTTGTCATTAAAATCCCCCATGACCCATGTATCACAGCGTACTGTGCCCTTGTCATCACAATGCTCCATGCACACTCTCATCACAATAATCCATGAAATATTTCAGACCAATGCTCAATGCCCTTCCCATCACAATGCTCCATTACCTCTGTCATAACAATGTTCCATGACCCCTGCCATCACAATGTTCCACGGCCTTCTCATCACAAGGCTCCATGAACATTGTCATCACAATGCTCCAGGACACTTGTAATCAAAATGCTCCATGCCCTTGTCATTACAAAGCTCCATGACGCATGTCATCAGAAGGTTCCATGGCCTTCTCCTCACAGTGCTCCATGCCCTTGTCATCACAATTCTCCAAGAACCCTGTAATCACAATGCTCCATGCCACTTTTAATCAGAAATCTCCATGAGACTTCTCATTACAAGTCTCCATGATCTTCTCATCACAATGCTCCAGGACTTTGTCATCTCCACGCTACATTCCCTTGTCATCACAATGCGCCATGACCGCTGTCATCACAATATTCCATGAAGATTTTCAGCCCAATGCTCCATGACCTTCTCATCACAATGCTCCATGACCAATATCATCACAATGCTCCATGACCACTGTCAACATAACACTCCATAACACCTGACAACACAATGTGCCGGGACTCTTGTCATCACAATGCTCCAAGACCCCTGTAATCACAATGTTCCATGACCCCTGTCATCACAATACTCCATGAACATTTTCAGCCCAGTCCTCCATGACCCTTTTCATCACAATGATCCATGCCCTTGTAATCCCAATGCTCCATGACCCCTGTATTCACAATACTCCATGACACTTGTCATCACAGTGCTCCATGACACCTGTCATCACAATGTTCCATGCCTTTGTCAGCCAAAAGCTACATGACCTTGTCATTAAAATGCTCTATGTGCTTGTCATCACAATACTCCATTACCATTGTCATCACAATCCTCCATGAACCTTGGGATCACATTGCTTCATGCCCTTGTCATCACAAAGCTCCATGCTCCTTGAAATCAAAATGATCCATGACCTCTGTCATCACAATGCTCCAAACCCTTGTGATCACAATGTTCCATAACTCTTGTCATCACAACGCTTCATGATGCCTGTCATCACAATAATCCATGCCCTTATCATCACAATGCTCCATGACCTTTGTCATCACAATTCTCAATACACTTGTCATCACAATGCTCCCTGACACTTGTCGTCAGAATTCTCCTTGAACCCTGTCACAAAAAGGCTCCATGCCTTTTTCATCACAAAGCCCCATGCCATTTTCATCACAATGCTCCATGCCATTGTCATCAAAATACTCCACAAGCTTGTCATCAGAATGCTTCTTGATCCTTGTCATCACAATTCTCCATGCACTTGTCAGCACAATGCTCCCTGACCCTTGTCATCACAATGCTCCAAGCCATTGTCATCACAATGCTCCATTACCTTTGTCATCTGAATCCTCCATGACACTTGGCATCACAATGCTCCATGCCATTGTCATCACAATGGGCCATTACATATGTCATCACAATGCGCCCTGACACCTCTCTTCACAATACTGCATGACCTGGTCATCACAATTCTCCATGCACTTGTCATCACAAGGCACCATTCCCACTGTCATCACAATAATCCAAGAAACATTTTAGACCAATGCTCCATGCCCTTGTCATCACAATGCTCCATGACGACTGTCATCAGAATACTCCATGCCCTTGTCATCACAGTGCTCCATGCCCTTTTTATCACAATGTTCCAAGAACCCTGTAATCAGAATGCTCCATGCCCTTTTTCATCAGTATGCTCCATGAGACCTGTCATCACAAGGCTCCATGGTTTTCTCATCACAATGCTCCAGGACTTTGTCATCACAATGCTTCACGACATTGTCATGAAAATTCCCAATGGCCCTTGTCATCATAATGCTCCAAGCCCTAGTCATCACAATGGTCCATTATATTTGTCATCACAGTCCTCCATTACATTTGGCATCACAATGCTCCATGCCATTGTCATCGCAATTGACCATGACATATATCATCACAATACTCCCTGACAACTGTCTTCACAATACTCCATGCACTTGTCATCACAATGGTCCATGCCCTTGTCATCACAATGCACCATGTCCACTGTCATCACAATAATCTATGAAACTTCTCAGACCAATATTCCATGCCCCTGTCAGCACAATGCTCCATGCCCTTGTCATCACAATGCTCCATGACACCTGTCATCACAATGCTCCGTGACTCCAGTCTTCACAATGCTTCATAACGTTTGTCATCACAACGGTCCATGCCCGCATCATCACAAGGCTCTGTGACCTTTGTAACCACAATGCTCCATAAACATTTCATCACAATGCTCCGTGACCCTTGTCATCACAATGCTCCATGTCTTTGTCAGAACAATGCTCCATGACCCTTGTCATCACAATATGCCATGTGCTTTTCATCACAAAGATCCACAACCTTGTCATCGCTATGCTCCATAAATGTTGTAATCACAATGCTCCATGCACTTTTCATCCAAATGCTCTCTCACATGAGATATCACAATGTTCCATCACTAGTCATCACAATCTTCCCTCACCCCTCTTATCACAATATTCCATGACCCGTGTCATCACAATGCTATATCCCCTTATCAGCACAATGTTCCATGACCCATGACATCACAATGTTCCATAACCACTGTCATCAAAATGCTCCATCACCCTTTTCATGGCAAAGCTCCATGACCCCTGGCATCACAATGATCTATAACCCTTGTCATCAAAATGTTCCATTACACTTTTCATCAAATTGCTGCATGAACCTGTCATCAAAATGCTCCCTGCACTTCTCATCACAATGCACCACATGCTTGACATCAAAATGCTCCATGACATTCTCATCACAATGCTCCATGACCCTTGGCATCACAATGCTCAATGTCATTGTCATCACAATGCTCCATGAACCCTCTCATCACATTGCTCCATGCCCTTGTCATCACAAAGCACCATGACACTTGTCATCACAATGCTCGATGCCCTTCTCATCACAATGCTCCATGCCATTTTCATTGCAATCCCACATAACCCATGTATCACAGTGTACCGTGCCCTTGTCATCACAATGTTCCATGCCCACTCTCATCACAATAATCCATGAAACATTTCAGACCAATGCTCAATGCCATTCTCATCAATATGCTCCATTACCTCTATCATAACTATGCTCCCTGACCCCTGCCATCACAATGTTCCACATCCTTGTCATCACAAGGCTCCAAGACCCATGTAATCACAATGCTCCATGACGCATGTCATCAGAATGTTCCATGGCCTTCTCCTCACAGTGCTCCATGCCCTTGTCATCACAATGCTCCAAGACCCCTGTAATCACAATGCTCCATGTCCGTTTTCATCAGAATGCTCCATGAGACTTGTCATTACAAGTCTCCATGGTCTTCTCATCACAATGATCCAGGACCTTGTCATCACCACGCTCCATTCCCTTGTCATCACAATGCTCCATGACACCTGTCATCACAATACTCGATGAACATTTTCAGCCCAATGCTCCATGACCTTCTCATCACAATGCTTCATTACCAATATCATCACAATGCTCCATGACAACTGTCATCACAACACTCCATGACACCTGACAACACAATGATCCGGGACTCTTGTCATCACAATGCTCCATGAACATTTTCAGCCCAAATCTCCATGACCCTTGCCATCAAAATGATCCATGCCCTTGTCATCCCAGTGCTCCATGACCCATTTATTCACAATGCTCCGTGACGCTTGTCATCACAGTGATCCATGACACCTGTCATGACAATGCTCCATGTGTTTGTCAGCAAAGTGCTACATGACCTTGTCATTACAATGCTCTATGCGCTTGTCATCACAGTACTCCATTACCATTGTCATCACAATGCTCCATGCTCCTTGAAATCAAAATGATCCATGACCTCTGTCATCACAATGCTCCAAACACTTGTGATCACAATGTTCCATAACACTTGTCATCACAACGCTCAATGATGCCTGTCCTCACAATACTCCATGCCCTTTTCATCACAATGCTCCATGACCTTTGTCATCACAATGCTCAATACACTTGTCATCAAAATGCTCCCTGACACTTGTCATCAAAATGCTCCTTGAACCCTGTCACGAAAAGGCTCCATGCCTTTTTCATCACAATTCCCCATGCCGTTTTCATAACAATGCTCCATGCCATAGTCATCAAAATACTCCAGAAGCTTGTCATCAGAATGCTCCATGACGCTTGTCATCACAATTCTCCATGCACTTGTCAGCACAATGCTCCCTGACCCTTGTCATCACAATGCTCCAAGCCTTTGTCATCACAATGCTCCATTACCTTTGTCATCAGAATTCTCCATGACATTTGGTATCACAATTCTCCTTGCCATTGTCATCACAATGGTCCATGACATATGTCATCACAATGCTCCCTGAAACCTCTCTTCACAATACTGCATGACCTGGTCATCACAATGCTCCATGCCCTTGTCATCACAAGGCGCTATTCCCACTGTCATCACAATAATCCATGAAACTTATTAGACCAATGTTCCATGCCCTTGTCATCACAATGCTCCATACCCTTGTTATCACAATGCTCCATGACCCTTGTCATCACAATGCTCTGTGACTCCAGTCATCACAATGATTCATGACCTTTGTCATCACAATGGTCAATGCCCTCGTCATCAACAGTCTCTGTGACCTTTTTAACCACAATCCTCAATGAAGTTTTCATCACAATGCTCTTTGACCCATGTCATCACAATGCTCTACGCCTTTCTCAGCACAATGCTCCAACCCTTGTCATCACAATGCTCCGTGACTCCAGTCATCACAATGCTTCATAACATTTGTCATCACAGAGGTCCATGTCTGCATCATCACAAGGTTCTGTGACATTTTTAACCACAATGCTCCATGAACTTTTCATCTCAATGCTCCGTGACTCTTGTCATCACTGAGCTCCATGCCTTTGTCAGAAAAATGCTCCATGACCCTTGTCATCACAATATGCCACGCGCTTTTTATCCCAACGTTCCACATATTGTCATTGCAATGATCCATAAAACTTGTATTCAAAATGCTCCATGCCCTTCTCATCACAATGCTCCATTACCGCTGTCATAACAATGCTCCATGACCCCGTCAACTCAATGTCCCACGGCCTTGTCATCACAAGGCTCCATGACACTTGTCATCACAATGCTCCAAGACCCCTGTTATCACAATGCTCCATGCCCTTGTCATCACAAAGCTCCATGACACATGTCATCAGAATGTCCGATGTCCTTCTCATCAAAATGCTCCATGCCCTTGTCATCACAATGCTCCAAGACCCCTGTAATCACAATGCTCCATGCCCCTTTTCATCTCAATGCTCCATGAACCCTGTCATCACAATGTATCATGCCCATCATCATAATGCTTCCGGCTATTGTCAGCACAATAAATCAAAATTCTCCATGACCTCTGTCATCACAATGCTCCATGACCCCTGTCATGAAAATACTCCATGAACATTCTCAGGCCAATACTCCATGACCCTTTTCATCAAAATTATCCATGACCCTTGTATTCAAAATGCTCCGTGACACTTGTCATCACACTGCTCCATGACACATGTCATCACACTGCTCCATGCATTTGTCAGCAAAATTCTCCACGACGTTGTCATTACAATGCTCTATGCGCTTGTCATCACAATGCTCCAAGATCCCTGTTATCACAATGCTCCATGCCCTTTTTCATCTCTATGTTCCATGAACCCTGTCATCACAATGCACCATGCCCATCATCACAATGATTCAGGCTATTGTTACCACAATGAAATCAATATTCTCCATGACCTCTGTCATCATAATGCTCCAAACCCTTGTGATCACAATGTCCCATAACATTTATCATCACAACACCCCATGACGCTCATCATCACAATTAGTCATGGTCTTCTCATCACAATGCTCCATGATCTTTGTCCTCACAATGCTCAATACACTTGTCTTCACAATGCTCCCAGACACTTGTCTTCTGTATGCTCCTTGAACACAGTGATGACAAGGCTCCAGGCCTTTTTCTTCACAATGATCCATGCCATTTTCATTTCAATGCTCCAAGACCCTTGTAATCGCAATGCTCCATGCCCTTGTCATCACAAAGCTCCATGACGCATGTCACCAGAATGCTCCATGGCCTTCTCCTCACAATGCTCCATGTCATTGTCATCACAATGATCCTTGTACTCTCTCATCACATTGCTCCATGCCATTGTCATTACAATTGTCCATGACCCATGTATCACAGTGTTCCGTGCCGTGGTCATCACAATGCTCCCGCCCACTCTCATCACAATAATGTATGAAATATTTCAAACCAATGTTCAATGTCCTTCTCATCACAATGCTCCATTACCTCTGTCATAACAATGTTCCATGACCCCTGCCATCACAATGTTCCACGGCCTTGTCATCACAAGGCTCCATGACACTTGTCATCACAATGCTCCAGGACAGTTGTAATCAAAATGCTCCATGCCCTTGTCATAACATAGCTCCATGACGCATGTCATCAGAATGTTCCATAGACTTCTTATCAAAATGCTCCATGCCCTTGTCATCACAATGCTCCAAGACCTCTGTAATCACAATGCTCCATGCCCCTTTTCATCTCAATGCTCCATGAAACCTGTCATCAAAATGCACCATGCCCATCATCATAATGCTTAATGTTATTGTAATTAAAATGAAATCAAAATTCTCCATAACCTCTGTCATCATAATGCTCAAAACCCTTGTGATCACTATGTTCCATAACACTTATCATCTCAACACCCCTTAACGCTCATCATCACAATTATCCATGGTCTTCTCATCACAATGCTCCATGATCTTGGTCATCACAATGCTCAATACACTTGTCATCACAATGCTCCCTGAAACTTGTCGTCAATATGCTCTTGAACACTGTCATGACAAGGCTCCATGCCGTTTTCATCAAAATGATCCATGCCCTTTTCATCACAATGCTCCAAGACCCATGTAATCACAGTGCTCCATGCCCTTGTCATCACAAAGCTCCATGACGCATGTCATCAGAATGCTCCATGGCCTTCTCCTCACAATGCTCCATGCTCTTGTCATCACAATGTTCCAAGAACCCTGTAATCACAATGCTCCATGCCCCTTTTCATCAGAATACTCCATGAGACTTGTCATCACAAGTCTCCATGGTCATCTCATCACAATGCTCCATTTCCTTGTCATCAGCATGCTCCATGACCCATGTCAACACAATACTCCATGAACATTTTCAGCCCAATGATCCATGAACATTTTCAGCCCAATGCTACATGACCTTCTCATCACAATGCTTCATGACCAATATCATCACAATGCTCCATAATCACTGTCATCACAACACTCCTTGACACCTGACAACACAATGATCCGGGACTCTTGTCATCACAATGCACCATGACCCCTGTCATCACAATACTCCATGAACATTTTCAGCCCAATGCTCCATGACCCTTGTCATCACAATGATCCATGCCCTTGTCATCCCAATGCTCCATGACCCCTGTATTCACAATGTTCCATGACGCTTTTCATCACAGTGCTCCATGACACCTGTCATCACAATGCTCCATGCCTTTGTCAGCAAAATGCTACATGAACTTGTCATTACAATGCTCTATGCACTTGTCATCACAATACTCCATTTCCATTGTCATCACAATCCTCCATGAACCTTGGGATCACATTGCTTCATGCCCTTGTCATCACAATGCTCCATGCTCCTTGAAATCAAAATGATCCATGACCTTTGTCATCACAATGCTCCAAATCATTGTGAACACAATGTTCCATAGCACTTGTCATCACAACGCACCATGATGCTTGTCATCACAATACTCCAAGCCTTTTTCATCACAATGCTCCATGACCTTTGTCATCATAATTCTCAATACACATTTCATCACATTGCTCCCTGACACTTGTCGTCAGAATGCTCCTTGAACCCTGTCACGAAAAGGCTCCATGCATTTCTCATCACAATGCCCCATGCCATTTTCATCACAATGCTACATGCCATTGTCATCAAAATACTCCAGAAGCTTGTCATCAGAATGCTCCATGACCCTTGTCATCACATTTCTCCATGCACTTGTCAGCACAATGCTCCCTGACACTTGTCATCACAATGCTCCAAGCCATTGTCATTATAATGCTCCATTACCTTTGTCATCAGATTCCTCCATTACACTTGGCATTACAATGCTCCTTGCCATTGTCATCACAATGGGCCATTACATATGTCATCACAAAGCTCCCTGACACCTATCTTCACAATACTGCATCACCTGGTCATCAGAATGCTACATGCCCTTGTCATCACAATGCTCCATGACCCCTGTCATCACAATGCTCCGTGACTCCAGTCATCACAATGCTTCATGACCTTTGTCATCAAAATGGTCCATTCCCTCACCATCAACAGTCTCTGTGACATTTTATCCACAATGCTCCATGAACTTTTCATCACAATGCTTTTTGACCCTTGTCATCACAATGCTCTATGCCTTTCTCAGCACAGTGCCCCATGCCCTCGTCATCACAATGCTCCATGGTCCCTGTCATCTCAATGCTCCGTGACTCCAGTCATCACAATGCTTCCTAATATTTGTCATTACAATGGTCCATGCCCGCGTCATCACAAGGCTCTGTTACATTTGTAACCACATTGCTCCATGAACTTTTCATCACAATGCTTCATGCCCTTCTCATCACAATGCTCCAAGAACACTGTAATCACAATGCTCTATGCCCCTTTTCATCTCAATGATCCATGAACCCTGGCATCACAATGCACCATGTCCATTATCATAATGCTTCAGGCTATTGTCATCACAATGAAATCAATATTCTCCATGACCTCTGTCATCATAATGCTCCAAACCCTTGTGATCACAATGTTCCCTAACTCTTATCATCACAACACCCCATGACGCTAATCATCACAATTATCCATGGTCTTCTCATCACAATGCTCCATGACATTTGTCGTCACAATTCTCAATACACTTGTCATCACAATGCTCCCTGACACTTGTCATCAGAATGCTCCTTGAACCCTGTCACGAAAAGGCTTCATGCCTTTTTTATCACAATGGCCCATGCCGTTTTCATCACAATGCACAATGCCATTGTCATCAAAATACTCCACAAACTTGTCATCAGAATGCTCCATGACCCTTTTCATCACAATTCTCCATGCACTTGTCAGCACATTGCTCCCTGACCCATGAATTTACAATGCTCCGTGACACTTGTCATCACAGTTCTCCATGACACCTGTCATCACAATGCTCCATGCCTTTGTCAGCAAAATTCTACATGACCTTGTCATTACAAATCTCTATGCGCTTGTCATTACAATGCTCCAAGACCCCTGTAATCACAATGCTCCATGCCCTTTTTCATCTCAATGCCCGATGAACCCTGTCATCACAATGCACCATGCCCATCATCATAATGCTTCAGGATATTGTCATTAAAATGAAATCAAAATTCTCCATGACCTCTGTCATCATAATGCTCCAAACCCTTGTGATCACAATGTTCCATAACACTTATCATCACAACACCGCATGACGATCATCATCACTATTATCCATGGTCTTATCATCACAATGCTCCATGAAATTTGTCATCACAATGCTCAATACACTTGTCATCACAATGCTCCCTGACACTTGTCGTCAGTATGCTACTCGAACCCTGTCATGACAAGGCTCCATGCCATTTTCATCACTATGATCCATGCCCTTTTCATCAAAATCTTCCAAGACCCCTGTAATCACAATGCTCTGTGCCCTTGGCATCAAAAAGCTCCATGACGCATGTCATCAGAATGCTCCATGGCCTTCTCCTCACAACGCTCCATGTCATTGCCATCACAATGCTCCATGAACCCTCTCATCACATTGCTCCTTGCCCTTGTCATTACAGTCCTCCATGACCCATGTGTCACAGTGTTCCGTGCCCTTGTCATCACAATGCTCCATGCCCAATATCATCACAATAATCCATGAAATATTTCAGACCAATGCTCAATTCCCTTCTCATCACAATGCTCCATTACCTCTGTCATAACTGTGCTCCACGCCCACTGCTATCACAATGTTTCACGGCCTTGTTATCACAAGGCTCCATTACCCATGTCATCGCAATGCCCCAAGACACCTCTAATCAAAATGCTCCAAGACCTTGTCATAACAAATCTCCATGACGCATGTCATCAGAAGGTTCCATGGCCTTCTCTTCACAATGTTCCATGCCCTTGTCATCACAATGCTCCATGAACCCTGTAATCACAATGCTCCTTGCCCCTTTTCATCTCAATGCTCCATGAAACCTGTCATCACAATGCACCATGCCCATCAACCTAATGTTTCATGCTATTGTCATCACAATGAAATCAAAATACTCCATGACCTCTGTCATAACAATGCTCCAAACCCTTGTGATCACAATAGTCCATAACAATTGTCATCACAATGCCACATGACGCTTGTCATCACAATTATCCATGGTCTTCTCATCACAATGCTAGATGACATTTGTCATCACAATGCTCAATACACTTGTCATCAAAATGCTCCCTGACTCTTGTTGTCTGTATGCTCCTTGAACCCAGTCATGACAAGGCTCCATGCATTTTTCATCACAATTATCCATGCCCTTTTCATCACAATCCTCCCTCACCCCTGTTATCACAATATTCCATGACCCCTGTCATCACAATGCTACATGCACATATCATCACAATGTTCGATGACCCCTGACATCTCAGTGTTCCATAACACCTGTCATCAAAATGTTCCATGACAATTTTCATCAAATTGCTCCATGACCCTGTCATCAGAATGCTCCCTGCCCTTCTCATCACAATGCACCACACACTTGTCATCAAAATGCTCCATGACGTTTGTCATCACAAAGCTCCCTGAACCTTGGCATCACAATGCTCCATGTCATTGTCATCACAGTGCTCCATGAAGCCTCTCATCACATTGCCCCATGCCCTTGTCATCACAAAGCTCCATGACACTTGTCATCACAATGCTCGATGCCCTTCTCATCACAATGCTCCATGCCCTTGTCATTACAATCCTCCATGACCCAAGTATCACATACTACCGTGCCCTTGTCATCACAATGGTCCATGCCCACTCTCATCACAATAATCCATGAAACATTTCAGACCAATGCTCAATGCCCTTCTCATCAAAATGCTCCATTACCTCTGTCATAACAATGCTACATGACCCCTGCCATCACAATGTTCCACGGCCTTGTCATCACAAGGCTCCATGACCCGTGTCATCACAATGCTCCAAGACTCTGTAATCACAATGCTCTATGCCCTTGTCATCACAAAATTCCATGACACATGTCATCAGAATGTTCCATGGCCTTCTCCTCACAATGATCCATGCCCTGGTCATCACAATGCTCCAAGACCCCTGTAATCACAATGCTCCATGCCCTTTTCATCAGAATGCTCCTTGAGACTTGTCTTCACAAGTCTCCATGGTCATCTCATCACAATGCTCCAGCACCATGTCATTCCCATGCTCCATTCCCTTGTCATCACAATGAACCACGACCCATGTCTTCACAGTACTCCATGAACATTTTCAGCCCAATGCTCCATGACATTCTCATCACAATGCGCGATGACAAATATCATCAAAATTCTCCAAGACCCCTGTCATCACAATGCTCCATGAACCCTGTCATCACAATACTCCATAAAATTTTTCAGCCCAATGCTCCATGACCCTTGTCATCACAATGATACATGCCCTTGTCATCCCAATGCTCCATGACCCCTGTATTCACAATGCTCTGTGATGCTTGTCATCACTGTGCTCCATGACACATATCATCACAATGCTCCATGCCTTTGTCAGCAAAATGCTACATGACCTTGTCATTACAATGCTCTATGCGCTTGTCATCACAATACTCCTTTACCATTGTCATCACAATCCTCCATGAACCTTGGAATCACATTGCTTCATGCCCTTGTCATCACAGTGGTCCATGCTCCTTGATATCAAAATGATCCATGACCTCTGTCATCACAATGCTCCAAACACTTGTGATCACAATGTTCCATAACAATTGTCATCACAAAGCTCCATGATGCTTGTCATCACAATACTCCATTCCCTTTTCATCACAAACCTCCATGACCTTTGTCATCACAATTCTCTATACACTTGTCATCACAATGCTCCCTGACACTTGTCATCAGAATGCTCCTTGAAACCTGTCACAAAATGGCTCCATGCCTTTTTCATTACAATGCCCCATGTCATTTTCATCACAATGCTCCATGCAATTGTCATCAAAATACTCCACAAGCTTGTCATCAGAATGCTCCATGACCCTTGTCATCACAATTCTCCATGCACTTGTCAGTACAATGCTCCCTGACCCTTGTTATCACAATGCTCCAAGCCATTGTCATCACAATGCTCCATTACCTTTGTCATCAAAATCCTCCATGACCCTTGGCATCACAATGCTCCATGCCATTGTCATCACAATGGGCCATTACATATGTCATCACAATGCTCCCTGACAACTCTCTTCACAATACTGCATGCCCTTGTCATCACAATGCTCCATGCCGGTGTTATCACAATGTTCCATGTCCCCTGTAATCAGAATGCTCCATGCCGCTTTTATTCAGTATGCTCCTTGAGACTTGTCATCACAAGCCTCCATGGTTTTCTCACCACAATGCTACAGGGCCTTGTCATCAAAATGCTTCACGACATTGTCATGAAAATTCTCAATGGCCCTTGTCATTATAATGCTCCAAGCCCTAGTCATCACAATGCTCAATTATATTTGTTATCACAATCCTCCATTACATTTGGCATCACAATGCTCCATTCTATTGTCATCGCAATGGACCATGACATAGGTCATCACAATGCTCCCTGACACCTCTCTTCACAATACACCATGCCCTTGTCTTCACAATGCTCCATGCCCGTGTTATCACAATGTTCCAAGTCCCCTGTAATCAGAATGATCCATGCCACTTTTATTCAGTATGCTCCTTGAGACTTGTCATCACAAGCCTCCATAGTTTTCTCATCACAATGCTACAGGACCTTGTCATCAAAATGCTTCACGACATTGTCATGAAAATTCTCAATGGCCCTTGTCATCATAATGCTCCAAGCCCTAGTCATCACAATGCTGAATTATATTTGTTATCACAACCCTCCATTACATTTGGCATCACAATGTTCCATTCTATTGTCATCGCAATGGACCATGACATAGGTCATCACAATGCTCCCTGACACGTGTCTTCACAATACACCATGCCCTTGTCTTCACAATGCTCCATGCCCTTGTCATCACAATGCACCATGTACACTGTCATCACAATAATCTATGAAACTTGTCAGACCAATGCTCCATGCCCCTGTCATCACAATGCTCCATGCACTTGTCATCATAATGCTCCATGACCCCTGTCATCACAATGCTCCGTGACTCCATTCATCAGTATGCTTCATAACGTTTGTCATCACAACGGTCTATATCCACGTCATCAAAAGGCTCTGTGACCTTTGTAACCACAATGATCCATGAACATTTCATCACAATGCTCCGTGACCCTTGTCATCTCAATGCTCCATGCCTTTGTCAGAACAATGCTCCATGACACTTGTCATTACAATGTGCCATGTGTTTTCATCAAAATGATCCACAACCTTGTCATCGCTATGCTCCATAAACCTTGTAATCACAATGCTCCAAGCACTTCTCATCCAAATGCTCTCTCACATGAGATATCACAATGTTCCATCATTAGTCATCAGAATCCTCCCTCACCCCTGTTATCACAATGTTCCATGACCCCTGTCATCACAATGCTACATCCCCTTATCAGCACAATGCTCCATGACCCCTGACATCACAATGTTCCATAAACCCTGTCATCAAAATGCCCCATGACCCATTTTATCCCAAAGCTCCATGATCCCTGGCATCACAATGGTCTATAACCCCTGTCATCAAAATGTTCCATTACACTTTTCATCAAATTGCTGCATGACCCTGTCATCAAAATGTTCCCTGGCCTTCTCATCACAATGCACCACACACTTGTCATCAAAATGCTCCATGACCTTTGTCATCACAAAGCTCCATTACCCTTGGCATCACAATGCTCCATGTCATTGTCATCACAGTGCTCCATGAACCATCTCATCACTTTGCTCCATGCGCTTGTCATCACAAAGCTCCATGACATTGTCATCACAATGCTCGATGCCCTTCTCATCACAATGCTCCTTGCCTTTGTCATTACAATCCTCCATGACCCATGTATCACAGTGTACTGTGCCCTTGTCATCACAATGCTCCATGCCCACTCTCATCACAATAATCCATGAAATATTTCAGGCCAATGCTCAATGCCCTTCTCATCACAATGCTCCATTACCTCTGTCATAACAATGCTCCATGACCCCTGCCATCACAATGTTCCACGGCCTTGTCATCACAAGGCTCCATGACGCTTTTCATCACAATGCTCCAAGACCCCTGTAATCACAATGTTCCATGCCCTTGTCATCACAAAGCTCCATGACGCATGTCATCAGAATGTTCCATGGCCTTCTCCTCACAATGCTCCATGCCTTGTCATCACAATGTTCCATGCCCTTGCTATCATAATGTTCCAAGACTCCTGTAATCAGAATGCTCCATGCCCCTTTTCATCAGAATGCTCCATGAGATTTGTCAACACAAGTCTCCATCGTCATCTCATCACAATGCTCCAGGATATTTTCATCACCATGCTACATTCCCTTATCATCACAATGCTCCATGACCCCTGTCATCACAATACTCCATGAATATTTTCAACCCAATGCTCATGACCTTCTCATCACAAAGCTCCATGACCAGTATCACCACAATGATCCATGACCACTGTCATCACAATGCACCATTCCAACTGTCATCACAATAATCCATGAAACTTATTAGAACAAAGCTCCATGCCATTTTCATAACAATGCTGCATGCCCTTGCTATCACAATGTTCCAAGACTCCTGTAATCAAAATGCTCCATGCCCCTTTTAATCAGTATGCTCCATGAGACTTGTCATCACAGGGCTCCATGGTTTTCTCATCACAATGCTCCAGGACATATTCATCACAATGCTTCACGACATTGTCATGAAAATTCTCAATGGCCCTTGTCATCATAATTATCCAAGCCCTAGTCATCACAGTGCTCCATTATATTTGTCATAACAATCCTGCATTACATTTGGCATCACAATGCACCATGCCATTGTCATCGAAATGGACCATGACATATGTCATTACAATGATCACTGACACTTTTCTTCACAATACTCCATGACTTTCTCATCACAGTGCTTCATGCTCTTGTCATCACAATGCTCCATGACCCCTGTCAACACAATGCTCCGTGACTCCAGTCATCACAATGCTTCATAACGTTTGTCATCACAAAGGTCCATGCCCGCGTCATCACAAGGCTCTGTGACATTTGTAACCACAATGCTCCATGAAATATTCATCACAATGCTCCGTGACACTTGTCATCACAATGCTCCATGTCTTTGTCAGAACAAGGCTTCATGACCCTTGTCATCAAAATGTGCCACGGGCTTTCCATCACAATGATCCACAACCTTGTCATCGCTGTGCTCCATAAACCTTGTAATAACAATGCTCCATGCTCTTCGCATCCAAATGCTCTCTCACCTGGGATATCACCATGTTCCCTCACTAGTCATCACAATCCTCCCTCACTCCTTTAATCAAAATGTTCCATGACCCCTGTCATCACCATGTTCCATTCCCTTGTCATTACAATGCTCCATGACCAATGTCATCACAATACTCCATGAACATTTTCAGCCAAATACTCCATGACCTTCTCATCACAATGCTCCATGACAAATATCATCACAATGCTCCATGACCTCTGTCATCAAAACACTCCATGACACCTGACAACACAATGATCCGTGACTCTTGTCATTACAATGCTCCATTCCCTAGTCATCACAATGCTCCATGAACCCTGTCATCACAATACTCCATGAAATTTTTCAGCGCAATGCTGCATGAACCTTGTCATCAAAATGATCCATGCCCTTGTCATCCCAATGCTCCATGACCCCTGTATTCACAATGCTCCGTGATGCTTGTCATCACAGTGCTCCATGACACCTGGCTTCACAATGCTCCATGCCTTTGTCAGCAAAATGCTACATGACCTTGTCATTACAATGCTGTATGCGCTTGTCATCACAATACTCCATTACTATTGTCATCACGATCCTCCATGAACCTTGGGATCACATTGCTTCATGCCCTTGTCATCACAACGTTCCATGCTCCTTAAAATCAAAATGATCCATGACCTCTGTCATCACAATGCTCCAAATCCTTGTGATCACAATGTTCCATAGCATTTGTCATCACAACCCTCTATGATGCCTGTCATCACAATACTCCATGCACTTTTCATCACAATGCTCCATGACCTTTGTCATCACAATTCTCAATACATTTTCATCACAATGCTCCCTGCCAATTGTCCTCAGAATGCTCCTTGAAACCTGTCACAAAAAGGCTCCATGCCTTTTTCATCACAAAGCCCCATGCCATTTTCATCACAATGCTCCATGCCATTGTCTTCAAAATACTCCACAAGCTTGTCATCAGAATGCTCCATGACCCCTATCATCACAATTCTCCATGCACTTGTCAGCACAATGCTCCCTGGCCCTTGTCATCACAATGCTCCCAGCCATTGTCATCACAATGCTCCATTACCTTTGTCATCAGAATCCTCCATGACACTTGGCATCACAATGCTCCATGCCATTGTCATCACAATGGGCCATTATATATGTCATCACAATGCTCCCTGACAACTGTCTTCACAATACTGCATCACCTGGTCATCACAATGCTCCATGCCCTTGTCATCACAATGCTCCATGCCCTTGTTATCACAATGCTCCATGACCCCTGTCATCACAATGCTCTGTGACTCCAGTCATCACAATGATTCATGACCTTTGTCATCACAATTGTCCATGCCCTCATCATGAACAGTCTCTCTGAAATTTAACCACAATTCTCTATGAACTTCTCTTCACAATGCTCTTTGACCCCTGTCATCACAATGCTCTATGCCTTTCTCAGCACAATGCTCCATGACGCATGTCATCAGAATGCTCCATGGCCTTCTCCTCACAATGGTCCATGCCCTTGTCATCACAATGCTCCAAGACCCCTGTAATCACAATGCTCCATGCCCCTTTTCATCAGAATGCTCCATGATACTTGTCATCACAAGTTTCCATCGTCATCTCATCACAATGCTCCAGGACCTTGTCATCACATTTCTCCATGCCTCCTGTCATCACAATGCTCTGTGACTCCAGTCATCACAATGCTTCATAATATTTGTCATCACAGTGGTCCATGCCCGCGTCATCACAAGGCTCTGTTTCCTTTGTATCCACAATGCTCTATGAACATTTCATCACAATGCTCCTTGACCCTTGTCATCACAATGCTCCATGCATTTGTCAGTAAAATGCTCCATGACCATTTTCACCACAATCTGCCACGTGCTTTTCATCCCAACGGTCCAAAAATTTGTCATCACAATGCTCCATAAAAATTGTAATCACAATGCTGCATGCCCTTCTAATCACAATGCTCCATTACCCCTGTCATTACAATTCTCCATTACCCCTGTCATCACAATGATCCACTGACTTGTCAACACAAGGCTCCATGACACTTGTCATCACAATGCTCCAAGACCCATATAATCACAATGCTCCATGCCGTTGTCTTCACAAAGCTCCTTGACACATGTCATCAGAAAGTTCCATGGCCTTCTCATCAAAATGCTCCATGCCCTTGTCATCACAATGCTCCAAGACCCCTGTAAACACAGTGCTCCATGCCCCTTGTCATCTCAATGCTCCATGAACCCTGCCATCACAATGAATCATGCCCATCATCATAATGCTTCAGGCTATTGTCAGCAAAATGTAATAAAATTTCTCCATGACCTCTGTCATCACAATGCTCCATGACCCCTGTCATCACAATACTCCATGAATATTTTCAGCCCAATGATCCATGACCCTTGTCATCACAATTATCCATGCACTTGTCATCCCAATGCTCCATGACTCGTGTATTCACAATGCTCCATGACACTTGTCATCACAGTTCTCCATGACACTTGGCACCACAATGCTCCATGCCATTTTCATCACAATGGGCCATTACATATGTCATCACAATGCTCCCTGACTCTTCTCTTCACAATACTGCATGACCTGGTCATCACAATGCTCCATGTCCTTGTCATCACAATGCGTCATTCCAAATGTCATCGCAATAATCCATGAAACATATTAAATCAATGCTCCATGCCCTTGTCATCACAGTGCTCCATGCCCTTGTTATCACAATGCTCCATGACCCCTGTCATCACAATGCTCCGTGACTCCAGTCATCACAATGTTTCATGATGTTTGTCATCACAATGGTCCATTCCCTCATCATCAACAGTCTCTGTGACCTTTTTAACCACAATGCTCCATGAGCTTTTCATCACAATGCTGTATGACCCTTGTCATCACAGTGATCTACGCCTTTCTCAGCACAATGCTCCATGCCCTTATCATCACAATGCTCCATGACACTGTCATCACAATGCTTCATAACATTTGTCATCACAATGGTCCATGACCACGTCATCACAAGGCTTTGTGACCTTTTTAACCACAATGCTTCATGAAATTTTCATCACAATTCTCCGTGACCCTTGTAATCACAGTGCTCCATGCCTTTGTCAGAAAAATGCTGCATGACCCTTGTCATCACAATGTGCCATGTGCTTTTTATCCCAACGGTCCACAAATTTGTCATTGCAATGCTCCATAAAACTTGTAAACACAATGCTCCATGCCCTTCTCATCACAATGCTCCATGACCCCAGTCATCACAATAGTCCATGAACATTTTCAGCCCAATGCTCCATGACCCTTGTCATCACAATGTTCCATGACCCCTGTATTCACAATGCTCCGTGACACATGTCATCACAGTGCTCCATGACACCTGTCATCACAGTGCTCTATGCCTTTGTCTGCAAAATTCTACATGATCTTGTCATTACAATGCTCTATGCGCTTGTCATCAAAATCCTACAAGACCCCTGTAATCACAATGCTCCATGCCCCTTTTCATCTCAATGCTCCACGAACCCTATCATCACAATGCATCATGCCCATCATCATAATGCTTCCGGCTATTGTCAGCACAATAAAATCAAAATTATCCATGACCTCTGTCATCACAATGCTCCATGACCCCTTTCATCACAATACTCCATGAACATTTTCAGCCCAATGCTCCATGACCCTTGTCATCACAATGGTCCATGACCCATGTATTCACAATGCTCCGTGACACATGTCACCACAGTGCTCCATGCCCCTGTCATCACAATGCTCCATGCCCTTGTCATCACAATGCTCCATGACCCCTGTCATCACAGTGCTCCGTGACTCCAGTCATCACAATGCTTCATATCGTTTGTCATCACAACAGTCCATGCTTGCGTCATCACAAGGCTCTGTGACCTTTGTAACCACAATGCTCCATGAACTTTTCATCACAATGCTCCGTGACACTTGTCATCACAATGCTCCATGCCTTTGTCAGAAGAATGCTCCAGGAACCTTGTCATCACAATGTGCCATGTGCTTTTCATCACAATGATCCTCCACCTTGTCTTCGCTATGCTCCATAAACTTGTAATCAGAATGCTCCATTCACTTCTCATCAAAATGCTCTCTCACATGAGATATCACAATGTCCAACACTAGTCATCACAATCCTCTCTCACCACTGTTATCACAATGTTCCATGACCCCTGTCATCACAATGCTACATCCCCTTATCAGCACAATATTCCATGACCCCTGACATCACAATATTCCATAACCCCTGTCATCAAAATGCTCCATGACCCTTTTCATCCCAAAGCTCCATGACCCCTGGCATCACAATGTTCTATAAAACCTGTCATCAAAATGTTCCATTACATTTTTCATCAAATTGCTGCATGACCCTGTCATCAAAATGCTCCCTGCCCTTCTCATCACAATGCACCACACCCTTGTCATCAAAATGCTCCATGACATTTTTCATCACAAAGCTCCATGACCCTTGGCATCACAATGCTCCATGTCATTGTCATCACAAATCTCCATGACCCTTGGCATCACATTGCTCCATGTCATTGTCATCACAATGCTCCATGAACCCTCTCATCACATTGCTCCATGCCCTTGTCATTACAATCCTCCATGACTCATGTATCACAGTGTACCGTGCCCTTGTCATTACAGTGCTCCATGCCCACACTCATCACAATAATCCATGAAACATTTCAGACCAATGCTCAATGCCCGTCTCATCACAATGCTCCATTACCTCTGTCATAACAGTGCTCAATGTACCCTGCCATCACAATGTTCCACGGCCTTGCCATCACAAGGCTCCATGACCCTTGTCATCACAATGCTCCAAGACCCCTGTAATCACAATGCTTCATGCCCTTGTCATCACAAAGCTCCATGACGTATGTCATTAGAATGTTCCATGGTCTTCTCCTCACAATGATCCATGCCCTTGTCATCACAAAGCTCCATGACGTATGTCATTAGAATGTTCCATGGTCTTCTCCTCACAATGCTCCATGGCCTTGTCATCACAATGCTCCAAGACACATGTAATCACAATGCTCCATGCCCCTTTTCATCAGAATGCACCATGAGACTTGTCATCACAAATTAACATGGTCCTCTAATCAAAATGCTCCAGGACCTTGTCTTCACCATGCTCCATTCCCTTGTCATCACAATGCTCCATGACACCATCATCACAATAATCCATGAATATTTTCAGCCAAATTGTCCATGACCTTCTCATCACAATGCTCCGTGACCAATATCATCACAATGCTGAATGACCGCTGTCATCACAACACTCCATGACACATGACAACACAATGATCCGGGACCCTTGTCATCACAATGCTCCAAGACCCATGTAATCACAATGCTCCATGACCCCTGTCATCAAAATAATCCATGAACTTTTTCAGCCTAATGCTCCATGACCCTTGTCATCACAATGATCCATGCCCTTGTCATCCCAATGCTCCATGACCCCTGCATTCACAATGCTCCGTGATGCTTGTCATCACAGTGCTCCATGACTCCTGTGCTCACAATGCTCCATGCCTTTGTCAGCAAAATGCTACATGACCTTGTCATTACAATGCTCTATCCGCTTCTCATCACAATACTCCATTACCATTGTCATCACTATCCTCCATGAACCTTGGGATCACATTGCTTCATGCCCTTGTCATCACAATGCTCCATGCTCCTTGAAATCAAAATAATCCATGCCCTCTGTCATCGCAATGCTCCTAACACTTGTGATCACAATGTTCCAAACTCTTGTCATTACAATGTTCCATGATGCCTGTCATCACAATACTCCATGCCCTGTTCATGACAATGCTCCATGACCTTTGTCATCACAATTCTCAATACACTTGTCATCACAATGCTCCCTGACACTTGTCGTCAGAATGCTCATTGAACCCTGTCACGAAAAAGCTCCATGCCTTTTTCATAACAAAGCCCCATGCCGTTTTCATCACAATGCTCCATGCCATTGTCATCAAAATACTCCACAAGCTTGTCATCAGAATGCTCCATGACCCTTGTCATCATAATTCTCCATGCACTTGTCAGCACAATGCTCCCTGACCATTATCATCACTATGCTCCAAGCTCTTGTCATCACAGTGCTCCATTACCTTTATCATCAAAATCCTCCTTGACACTTGGCATCACAATGCTCCATGCCATTGTCATCATAATGGGTCAATACATATGTCATCAGAATGCTCCCTGACACCTCTTTTCACAATACTGCATGACCTGGTCATCACAATGCTCCTTGCCCTTATCATCACAATGCTCCATTACCTCTGTCATAACAGTGCTCAGTGTCCCCTGCCATCACAATGTTCCACGACCTTGCCATCACAAGGCTCCATGACCCTTGTCATCACAATGCTCCAAGACCCCTGTAATCACAAAGCTCCATGCCCTTGTCATCACAAAGCTCCATGACGCATGTCATCAGAATGTTCCATGGCCTTCTCCTCAAAATGCTCCATGCCCTTGTCATCACAATGCTCCTATAGCCCTGTAATTACAATGCTCCATGCCCTTTTTCATCAGAATGCTCCATGAGACTTGTCACCTAAAGTCTCCATGGTCATCTCAAAACAATGCTCCAGGACATTGTCATAACCATGCTCCATTCCCTTGTCATCACAATGCTCCATTACCCATGTCATCACAATACTCCATGAATATTTTCAGCCCAGTGCTTCATGAACTTCTCATCACAATGCTCCATGACCAATATCATCACAATGTTCCATGACCACTGTCATCACAACACTCCTTGACACCTGACAACACAATGATCCGGGACTCTTGTCATCACAATGCTCCATTCCCTAGACATCACATTGCTCCATGGCGTTGTCATTACAATCCTCCATGACCCATGTATCACAGTGTTCCGTGCCCTTGTCATCACAATGCTCCAGCCCACTCTCATCACAATAATTTATGAAATATTTCAAACCAATTCTCAATTCCCTCCTCATCACAATGCTCCATTACCTCTGTCATAACAATGCTCCATGAACCCTGCCATCACAATGTTCCACGTCCTTGTCATCACAAGGCTCCATGACAATTGTCATCACAAAGGTCCATGCCCCTTTTCATCTAAATGCTCCATGAACCCTATCATCACAATGCACCATGCCTATCATCATAATGCTTCAGGCTATTTTCATTACAATGAAATCAAAAGTCTCCATGACCTCTGTCATCATAATGCTCCAAACCCATGTGATCACAATGTTCCATAACATTTATCATCACAACACCCCATGACGATCATCATCACAATTATCCATGGCCTTCTCATCACAATGATCCATGATCTTTGTCATCACAATGCTCAATACACTTGTCATCACAATGCTCCATGACACTTGTCGTCAGTATGATCCTTGAAACCTGTCATGACAAGGCTCCATGCCTTTTTCATCACAAAGATCCATGCCTTTTCATCACAATGCTCCAAGACCATTGTAATCACAATGCTCCATGCCCTTGTCATCAAAAAGCTCCATGACGCATGTCATCAGAATGCTCCATGGCCTTCTCCTCACAATGCTCCATGTCATTGTCATCACAATGCTGCATGTACACTCTCATCACATTGCTCCCTGCCCTTGTCATTACAATCCTCCATGACCCATGTATCACAGTGTTCCATGCCCTTGTCATCACAATGCTCCAGCCCACTCTCAACACAATAATCTATGAAATATTTCAAACCAATGCTCAATACCCTTCTCATCACAATGCTCCATTACCTCTGTCATAACAATGCTCCATGAACCCTGCCATCACAATGTTCCAGGTCCTTGTCATCACAAGGCTCCATGACCCTTGTCATCACAAAGGTCCATGCCCCTTTTCATCTAAATGCTCCATGAACCCTGTCATCACAATGCACAATGCCTA
The DNA here is from genome assembly GCF_964341445.2 of Mesoplodon mirus. Lineage (NCBI taxonomy): Eukaryota > Metazoa > Chordata > Mammalia > Artiodactyla > Ziphiidae > Mesoplodon > Mesoplodon mirus. The sequence goes on along the minus strand of NW_028295649.1, from coordinate 107,661 downwards.
TCATCATAATGCTTCAAGCTATTTTCATTACGATGAAATCAAAAGTCTCCATGACCTCTGTCATCATAATGCTCCAAACCCTTGTGATCACAATGTTCCATAACATTTATCATCATAACACCCCATGACGATCATCATCACAATTATCCATGGCCTTCTCATCACAATGCTCCATGATCTTTGTCATCACAATGCTCAATACACTTGTCATCACAATGCTCCATGACACTTGTCGTCAGTATGATCCTTGAAACCTGTCATGACAAGGCTCCATGCCTTTTTCATCACAATGATCCATGCCTTTTCATCACAATGCTCCAAGACCACTGTAATCACAATGCTCCACGCCCTTGTCGTCACAAAGCTCCATGACGCATGTCATCAGAATGCTCCATGGCCCTCTCCTCACAATGTTCCATGCCCTTGTCATCAAAATGCTCCAAGACCCCTGTAATCACAATGCTCCATGCCCCTTTTCATCTCAATGCTCCATGAACCCTGTCATCACAATGCACCATACCCATCATCATAATGCTTCAGGCTATTCTCATCACAATGAAATCAAAATTCTCATGACCTCTGTCATCATAATGCTCCAAACACTTGTGATCACAATGTTCCATAACACTTGTCATCACAACGCTCTATGATGCCTCTCATCACAATACTCCATGTCCTTTTCATCACAATGCTCCATGACCTTTGTCATCACAATTCTCAATATACTTCTCATCACAATGCTCCCTGACACTTGTCCGTCAGAATGCTCCTTGAACCCTGTCACGAAAAGGCTCCATGCCATTTTCATCACAAAGCCCCATGCCATTGTCATCACAATGCTCCATGCCATTGTTATCAAAATACTCCACAAGCTGGTCATCTGAATGCTCCATGCCCTTTGTCATCACAATTCTCCATGCACTTGTCAGCACAATGCTCCCTGACACTTGTCATCACAATGCTCCAAGCCATTGTCATCACAATGCTCCATGCCTTTTTCAGAACAATGCTCCATGACCCTTGTCATCACAATGTGCCATGTGCTTTTCATCACAATGATCCACAACCTTGTCAGCGCTATGCTCCATAAACCTTGTAATCAGAATGCTCCATGCACTTCTCATCAAAATGCTCTCTCACATGTGATATCACAATGTCCATCACTAGTCATCACAATCCTCTCTCACCCCTGTCATCACAATGCTCCATGACTCCATTCATTAAATGCTTCATGACCTTTGTCATCACAATGGTCCATGGCCTCGTCATCAACAGGCTTTGTGACATATTTAACCACAATCCACCATGAACATTTCATCACAATGCTCTTTGACCCTTGTCATCACAATGCTCTATGCCTTTCTCAGCACAATGCTCCATGATTCTTGTCATCAAAATGCTCCATGCGCTTGTCAGCACAATGCTCCTTGACCCATGTCATCACAATGCAACATGCGCTTGTCATCACAGTGATCCACAATTTTGTCACCACAATGCTCCATAAAACTTGTCATCACAATTCTCCATGCACTTCTCATCAAAATGGTCTCTCACCACTGATATCACAATGTTCCATCACTATTCATCACAATACTCCCTCAACCCTGTCATCACAATGTTCCATGACTCCTGTCTTTGCAATGCTACATGCACTTATCATCACAATGTTCGATGACCCCTGACATCGCAATGTTCCATAACCCCTGTCATCAAAATGCTCCATAACAGTTTTCCTCAAAATGCTCAATGACCCCTGACATCACAATGTTCCATAACACCTGTCCTCATAATTCTCCATGATCCTTTTCATCAAAATGCTCCATGACCCCTGACATCACAATGTTCCATAACAACTGTCATCAAAATATTCCATGACCCTTTTCATCAAACTGCTCTATGACCCTCTCATCACAATGCTCCCTGCCCTTCTCATCACAATGCACCACGCCCTTGTCATCAAAATGCTCCATGACCTTTGTCATCACAAATCTCCATGACAATTGGCATCTCAATGCTCCATGCCATTGTCATCACAATGCTCCATGAACCCTCTAATCATAATGCTCCATGCCCCTTTGCATCTCAATGCTCCATGAACCCTGTCATCAAAATGCACCATGCCCATCATCATAATGCTTCAGGCTATTGTCATCACAATGAAATCAAAATATTCGATGATCTATCTCATCACAATGCTCCAAATCCTTGTGATCACAATGTTCTATAACACTTATCATCACAATGCCCCTGACGCTCATCATCACAATTATCCATGGTCTTCTCATCACAGTGCTCCATGACCTTTGTCATCACAATGCTCTATACACATGTCATCACAATGCTCCCTGACACTTGTCATCAGTATGCTCCTGGAACCCTGTCATGACAAGGCTCCATACCATTTTCATAACAATGATCCATGCCAATTTCATCACAGTGCCCAAGACACCAGTAATCACAATGTTCCATGCCCTTATCATCACAATGCTCCAAGACCCCTGTAATCACAATACTCCATGCCCCATTTCCTCTTAAAGCTCCATGAGACTTGTTATTACAAGGCTCCATGGTCTTCTCATCACAATGCTCCAGGAACTTTTCATCACAGTGCTCCATTCCCTTGTCATCACAGTGCTCCATGACCCCTGTCCTCACAATACTTCCTGAACATTTTCATTCCAATTCTCCAGGAACTCCTCATCACAATGCTTCATGATCCCTATCATCACAATGCTCCATGACCACTGTCAACACAATGCTCCATGACCCCTGACAACACAGTGATCCGGGACTCTTGTCATCACAATGCTCCATTCCCTAGTCATCACAATGCTCCATGAACATTTTCAGCCCAATGCTCCATGACCCTTGTCATCACAATGATCCATGACCTTGTCATCGCAATGCTCCATGACCCCTGTAATCACCATGATCCGTGATGCTTCTCATCACAGTGCTCCATGACCCTTATCATCACAATGCTCCATGCCTGTGTCAGCAAAATGCTACATGACCTTGTCATCACAATGCTCCATTTGCTTGTCATCACAATACTCCCTTACCATTGTCATCACAATCCTCCATGAACCTTGGGATCACATTGCTTCATGCCCTTGTCATCACAATGCTACATGGTCTTTGAAACCAAAATGATCCATGACATCTGTCATCACAATGCTCCAAACCCTTGTGATCACAATGTTCAATAACACTTGTCATCACAATGCTCCATGATGCCTGTCATCACAATTCTCCATGCCCTTTTCGTCAAAATGCTCCATGATCTTTTTCATCACAATTCTCAATACACTTGTCACCACAATGTTCCCTGACACTTGTCGTCAGAATGCTCCTTGAAACCTGTCATGAAATGGCTTCATGCCCTTTTCATCACAATGCTCCATGCCATTGTCGTCACAATTCTCCACAAGCTTGTCATCAGAATGCTCCATGACACTTGTCATCACAATGTTCCATGGCCACTGTCATCACAATGCTCCATTCCCCTTGTCATTACAGTGCTCCATGACGCTCGTCATCACAATTATCCATGGTCTTCTCATCACAATGCTCCACGGTCTTGCCATCACAATGCTCCATGCCCTGGTCATCACAATGCTCCATGTCCCCTGTCATCACAATTTTCCTCGTTCTTGGCACCACTGTGCTCCATGACACTTCTCATCACCGTATTACATGATTTGTCATCACAATTATCTATGCAATTGTCATCGCAATGCTCCATGACCCCTGTCATAGGAAGCTCCATGTGCTTCTCATCACAATGCTTCATGAACTTTTCATCAAAATTCTCAATGGCCCTTGTCATCACAATGCTCCATGCCCTTGTCATCACAATGCTCCATGTCCCTTGTCATCACAATGCTCCAAGCACTTGTCATCAAAATGCTCCATTACATTTGTCATCACAATCCTGCATGACACTTGGCATCACAATGTTCCATTCCATTGTCATCGCAATGGACCATGACATATGTCATCACAATGCTCCCTGAGACCTGTCTTCAAAATACTCCATGACCTTCTCATCACAGTGCTCCATGCCTTGTCATCACATTGCACCATGCCCACTGTCATCACAATAATCCATGAAACATGTCAGGCCAATGCTCCATGCCCCTGTCATCACAATGCTCATTGCCTTTTCATCACAATGCTCTATGACCCCTGTCATCACAATGCTCCGTGACTCCAGTCATCACAATGCTTCATGACCTTTGTCATCACAATGGTCCATGCCCTCGTCATCACAAGGCTCTGTGACATTTGTCACCAAAATGCTCCATGAAATTTTCATCACAATGCTCGTTGACCCTTTTCATCACAATGCTCCATGCCTTTGTCAGCACAGTGCTCCATGACCCATGCCATCACAATGCGCCATGTGCTTGTCATCACAATGCTCCACAACCTTGTCATCACAATGCTCCATAAAACTTGTCATCACAATGCTCCATGCACTTCTTATCAACATGCTCTCTCACGACTGATATCAAAATGTTCCTTCACTAGTCATCACAATACACCCACTCCCCTGTCATCACAATGGTCCACAACACCGTCATGAAAATGTTCCATGACTCCTGACATCACAATGTTCCATAACCCCTGTCATCAAAATGTTGCATGACACTTTTCATCAAATTGCTCCATGACCCTGTCATCACAATGCTCCCTGCCCTTCACAAGAGAATGCACCACACCCTTGTCATCAAAATGCTCCATGACCTTTGTCATCACAAAACTCCATGACCCTTGGCATCACAATGCTCCATGCCATTGTCATCACAATGCTCCAAAAAGCTCTCATCACATTGTTCCAAGCCCTTGTCATCACAGGATCCATGATGCTTTTCATCACAATGCTCGATGCCATTCTTCTCACAATGCTCCATGCGCTTGTCATTACAATCCTCCATGAACCATGTATCACAGTGTTCTGTGCCCTTGTTATCACAATGCTCCTTGCCCCCTCTCATCACAATAATCCATGAAACATTTCAGACCAATGTTCCATGCCCTTTTCATCACAATGATCCAAGACTCCTGTAATCATATTGCTCCATGCCCCTTTTCATCTCAATGCTCCATGAACGCTGTCATCACAATGCACCAATGTGCATCATCATAATGCTTCATGCTATTGTCATCACAATGAAATCAAAATGCTCTATGACCTCTGTCAACACAATGCTCCAAATCCTTGTGATCACAATATTCCATAACACTTATCATCACAACTCCCCATAATGCTCGTCATCACAATTATCCGTGGTCTGCTAATCACAATGCTCCATGACATTTGTCATCACAATGCTCAATACCCTTGTCATCACAATGGTCCCTGACACTTGTCATCAGTATGCTCCTTGAACCCTGTCATGACAAGGCTCCATGCCTTTTTCATCACAATGTTACATGCCCTATTCCTCACAGTGCTCCAAGACCCCTGTAATCACTATGCTCCATGACACTTTTCATCAGAATGCTCCATGAGACTTGTCATCACATGGCTCCATGGTCTTCTCATCACAATGCTCCAGTTCCTTGTCATCACAATGCTCCTTGAACCCTGTCATCACAATACTCCATGAATATTTTCAGCCCAATGCTCCATGACGTTCTCATCACAATGCTCCATGACCTCTGTCATCACAATGCTCCATGACCACTGTCATCACAACGCTCCATGAACCCTGACAACAGAATGATCCAGGACCCTTGTCATCAAAATGCTCCATGCCCTTGTCATCTCAATGCTCCATGAACCCTGTAATCACAATGCTCCATGACACTTGTCATCACAGTGCTCCATGAACCTTGTCATCACAATGCCTTTGACAGCTAAATGATACATAATCTTGTCATCACAATGCTCCATGCGTTTGTCATCACAATCCTCCATGACCCTTGGGATCATATTGCTTTATGCCCTTGTCATCTCTATCTTGCCTTTCTGGTTTTTACAGATTTTCGGATGTCCTTTTTGACCGGTGGGCAGTGACAATTCTTTGTAGTGTGGATTTGCCTATGTGCGCTTTCGTGATTGGCCAAAAGGGCCTATGCCTTTTCTCCTGAATATATTCAGGAGAAAAGGCATACGCCTTTTTTGGCCAAGTGCATCATTCTCGAAATTGTGATGTCTTTCCTGTGCTTTAAAGGCGATTCCAGTTTACCTGTTTAAATATGTTTTGTGCAATTCTGCCTCATTTTCATGTCCGCTTTGTTGCCTTCCCTCAACAGATTTTTGGAAGAGAGTAGTCCTTTATAACTCTGCAGGTTTTTGATTTGCTTTGCCCCTGAGCTCCAATTTTCAAATCCCATTATTGGGAGCTGACCACAAATCCACAATTTTGCTTCAGGACCTATACTGGTTCCAGGGGTGGCTATACTGGTTCCCTGTGGGTGGCTGAGGCTTTGGTTAATTCTTCTTCCTGACGGGAATTTAGAGTGACATGTGTCCGTCCAAAGGCCTACATCTACTCTCTGATTGGTTCTTCCTCTTCCCTTTCATCCTCTTCACAATTAGCAAACTGTGCGAACCAGGAGGTTATAGGGGATGACTCTCCTAAGTTGGGAGATTGATAGTAAAGTAGTTGGAATGCCAAACTGTAGCACAAGGAGAGGAAAAGTTAGGAGACTTTCAGAAACCTTTCGCCATCACAGGGTGTCCATTCTCTAGGTTTCCCATACATGTTATAACTGTAGTGATATTCCCTTCTACCTGGAAATTTGGGACCCATGGAATGGTGGCATGCATTACTACTTTAAAGGGTCTGCATTTTCTCTCCCAATCTCACCAGTCCTCTCAGTCCCAAGTGTCCAGCCTTATGTCTCATCCAGCTGTCTTTGCAGATAGGGTCATTCTAGGTTTCATCAGAACCCCTGAAGGAATTGTGTAAGAATTTCGCTGTTTTTTTGTTTTGTTTTTGAAATTCATTTTTATAATGGGGTTGAGATGATTTTCCCTGACGTGTTTATGCTGGTCTAGACACACTTGATTCCCTTACAGGGGCATATCAATACATAGGTTTTAAGATTCTTACTAATCAGATATATTCCTCTGTGGGGAATAGGGGTTTTGAGTCCCGTTCACTGAGGAAGGTGTAGGTCTTGTCTATTCTGTATTTGGTTTATGGAATGGTACCTGTGCTAATATCAAACTCTGGTTTTATGCATCACCCCAGCTCTCCTTTCCCCTTAAGGAGGCATAAGAGTGTTTTCTAAATGTGAGACGCTGCTCTCTTTCCTAATTCAGTTCATGTGTTGTGATGTTGACATTCCCTCTGTAAGTGATATCTTATGATAAGATTCTTTTTCTGTGTGAATAATTTCCCTTAGAATCATCATACCTAAATCCTCTCATTATGCTGCTACTGGCCTTATGACATTTATTTCACATCTGAGTGATATTCTGTTGTACAAAATTACCACAAGTTCTTTATGCATTTCTCTTTTTCCTGGGATTCTTTAGGTGTACCGAAGTTGATGTTCTTGTATGCAGAGCAGCCCTAAACTTTGGGGTGTCTGTGTCTTGTTGATATTTAGTCTTCCCAAGTTATATGTCCATGAGTTGAAGTCCCCTTTGCTCGGGTGCTTTGTATTTTAGATGTTTTAGGAAACAGCATACACTTCTTCAGAGTAGCTCTTGGATATTTATACCCCACCCATCAGCGTGACTAGTCTCCCTGTTTTCCATGGCCTCTCCTGCATTTTTGATTTGTACACATTTTTTGGATGGCCTTTCTGAGCAGTGGAAATTGAGACTTCTTTGTTGTGCGGATTTGCATTTCCCTCTTGCTTGGTTGGCCAAAAACTCTGTATGTGTTTTTTTTCCTGAAGATATTCACGAAAAAAACGCATACACCCTTTTGCCCAACTGCATCATTTTAGAAATTCTGCTGCTTTTCATATGCTTTAAATGTGAGTACAATCTACCTTTTGAAAAATGTTTCCTGCAATTCTGCCTCTCATTCAGAACTTCTTCGTTGCCTTACCTGAATATATTTTTGGACTTTGGTTATCATTTATATCTTTGCAGGTCTTTGAATTGTCTGCTCCTGAGCTCCATTTTGCAACTCGCTTTTTTTGTGAGCTGACCGCCAAAACTTTGGATTGCTTCCGGCCCTATTTTGTTTCTGGGGAAGCAGGCTGATCCTTTGGTTAATTCTTCTTCCTAATGGAAAATTAGAGTGACATGTGCATGTCAAAACTCCTACAGCTAATCTCTCATTGGTTCCTCCTCTTCCCATTTATCCTCTGCAAAAAATTGCAAACTGTGTGAAACAGGAAGTTAAAGGTGCTGATTCTCCAAGTGGGGAGATTGTTAGTAATGTGGCTGGAATGGTGAACCCCAACACCAGGAGATCAAAAATGAGGTGCATTTTAGACACCTTTCCTGAGCACACGGTGTACATTCATCTGGGTTTCCCAGGCATGTTTTCCCTGTCAGAAGATTCCCTTGAAACTGCAGATTTGGGACCCATGGAATGGGTACCAGGCAGTATTACTTTAAAAGGTCTGCATTTCCTCACCCAGCCTCTCTAACATCTCTTAGCGTGCATAGCTTCCAGCCTTATATATCATCCTGCTGTGGGTCTACATGTGTTCAATCCATGTTACATCGTAGCCCTTCAACAAAAGTTGTAAGAATTTTTGTCTGTCTCACTGTTTTTATAAATATTTTTAAATTTATTTTTATATTCGTTACAGCTGATTTTCAAAGCTCTGTTTTTTGCTGCTGTACATCCACTTGATTCATGTACTGTGTGACAACAATAAATTCTTTCTCAGATGCTTACGAGTCATATGTATTATTTTCCAGTGACTTGAGTGGACTGAGTGCAGTTCTTTGAGGTACCGTGTAGGCCTTGCCAGTTATTCAATTCGGTACTTGGAATGGTATCTTTGCTAATTTCAACCTCCTGGATAATACCTCACCATTCCCCACCTTTCCCATTTAGCAGCCTTATGTCTCTTTTCTACATATTTGACTATGTTTCTGTTTTTTAGTGTATTTCATGTGTAGCCATTTTTGATTCCACCTTTAAGTGACATCTTATGATATGTGTCTTTTTCTTTCTGACATGTGTCACTTAGAATGATCGTATGTAACTCCTCCAGAGTTGTTCCAACTGGCCTTATTTCATTGATTTCTGGATGAGTAATATTCCACTCTACATAAGTACCCCATCTCTTTTATCCATTTTATCCTTCCAGGGACATTTAGGTTATATCCAAGTGGAGGCCCTTTTTAACAGAGAGGTGGTAAACGTTGGAGTGCCTGTTTTCTGTCATTTTTTGTTTTTCCCAAGGTATACGCCCATGAGTGCAAGTGCCCTATGCTCTGTAGCTCAGTTTTCAGATGTTTTAGCAAACACAATACATTTCTCCAGAGTGGCCGTTGGCAAATTACATTTCCACTATCAGCCTCACAGGGCTCCCTTTTCTCCTCATCCTGTCCTGCATTTCTGGTGTTTACACTTTATGTGGATGGCCCTTCTGACTGATGTGAAGTGATACATTTTGTAGTATTGATTTCCAGTGCCCACCTGTTTGGTTCGATAAAAAGTGTGTATGGCCTTTACTTGAATATATTCAGAAAAAAATGCATACGCCCTTTTGGGCCAACTGCATCATTGGCGATGTTCAGCCCCTTTTCTTGTGCTTTAATGGGGAGACTTTTCTACCTCTTCAAATCTGTTTCCTGCCACTCTCACTTGCTTACAAGTCTTCTTCTGTGACTTACCTCAAGACATTTTTCGAAAATAGATATTTTCAACTCTGCAGTTTCATGAATTTTAGTGCCCCTGAGTTCCATTTTTCAACTTGTGTTTTTGGAAACTGGACACAAAAGAGCGGGATTTCCTGTAGCCCTATTCTGTTTTCGTGGGCAATTCTAGCCTTTGATGAATTTGTCTTCCGGATTGGAAATTAGAGTGGCATGTGCCTGTCCAAACAACTAAGACTTGTCTCTAAATTTTTCTCATCCTTCCGCTTCATCGTCTGGACAAATTCCAAACTGTGTGCAACAGGATGTTGACGGTGTTGATATCCCCAAGTGAGGAGATTGTTAGGAAAGATGCTGGAGGGGTGAACCCGAGCACCAGGCGATGAGGAGATGAGGTGCCTTTTCCAAACTCTTTCCGATCAAACGGTGCACCATCCTCTAGGTGTGACAGGCATGTTTTAGCTGTAGGAAGGGTCGCGTGCATGTAAGGAGAACACCAGGGATTTTTCCAAATCAGTGCCTCCCCGAACCCCAAACTGGGGAATTTTTAAGCTACGGCTACATGTATGTCCATTAAGGGCCTTGGGAAATAGTAAGAGCCCAAACTTTAGATGATTGAAATCTTCAGGTTCAGAAGCGCTCACCATCGGCCTTGCTTAGGTTACATTTTATCTGTCATTGAAAGATGATGTCAATAAAAATATCGATTTTTTTTCAGATGATTTCCCCTTATAGGTTATTGCAAAATATTCAGTGTAGTTCCCTGTGCTATACAGTAGTTCCTTGTTGATGAACTATTTTATACATAGCAGTGTGTATGTGTTGATCTCAAACTGTTAATTCATCCCTTCTCCTACCTTTCCCCTTTGGTAATAATAAATTATAAGATTTTATACTTCTCAGAAATGGGGGAGCTGAAAGAGAGGTATCCTTTTCAATGGAAAAACAATCAAAACAAGATTGAAGCTTCAGCCAAGAGTATTCGATGTACAACCATGGAAATAAATCACTTCATTTCTCTAATGTTGACCTGACAAATAAGACAAACGTCTTCACTGAACTTGCTTATAGTAAAGTGATGGAAATATCAAATGCAAGTCTTAGAAACATCTTATTTTACCCGAGCATTATACACTGCTCTATGTTAAGTACAGTATGGCTCACACATCTGTTCATTGAAGTTACAATGTTCTCAATTTCTGTTACTGATCCTCCAGAGTGGATCCCAACAGGAGTCCCCGTGCCCAGTGTCATTGGAGCCAACAGATCAAGACTGAGTTTGGTTCAGAAGCAAAGGAAACATTATTTTGAAAAGAGAATGGAGAGATGAGAGCGTGCACTCCCGCACGGGCTGTGGGCTGGGCTGCTGTGTAGGGATCCCGGCAGCGTCAGTGGGAGTTAGGGGATGGAGCTCTCGAGGGCTGGGTTTGCTGCAGCTCAGGCTCTATGCCGTGGAGTCTGCATGGGACTCCGCTAACTGAGGTGTCGACCCAGCCATTCTGCACTAGGAAATCGTGTCTGAAGTGCCGGGTGTGGGACCTCTGCATGCGGCACCCTAGGAGCACGTGAAATTAGACAAAGCACAAAGGAAAAACAGCTTAGACTTTATTTTATTGCCCAGATTCTCTTTTTATCTCCCAGGAATTTTTAATGAACGTTGCCAGAGACGAACCCCTCCTCTGTTTTATTTTCCGTTCCTCATTCTTGGGGTGTTGAGGGTGCAGACCCCTCTTTTGTAACTGCTTCATGCAGTGGTGGGAGCCCTGATACCTGGGGGGAGGGGCAAAACGTCTCCCCACCAGCCTCCAGGTGAGATTGATTGTCCCAAGGCCTCCTGCCTCACTTCTCGTACACCTGAGCACCAGCATTGGAAGTGTTATAGATTCTAATAACCTTTAAGGGTCCAGAAAAGAGATGCACAGAGATGCTGTGGTGGCAGGTTTCAACCCACCCCACATTTGTTCGGCGACCTTAGGCTGACGGATTTTCCAGCCTAGATGCTCTGAGCAGTAGTCTGTGCTTTCTTTAATGAGGTCCCTGAATTAATGTACAAACAGCACCATGTGTCAGAGCCCTGCCCGTGCAACTCCCAGACACTCCAGGGTCAGTGGTGATCCAGGACCATGACGACCACTGAGTCAACGGCCTTTAGAAGTAGCCAGCAGTCCAGCCGGTCATATTGGCCACCATCACTGCGGTGTCTGTAGGGTTTTCTATGGTGAAAGCGTGATATACGTTTCCCCCGCCAAGCTTATTAGCTCCCCTCTGGGTGCAGTAAGTCCTGCAAGCAGTAGTCTGCTCTTTCGGGGCACAGTCTTGTTGTTTTCTGAGAGAAACTCCAGGTCAAGTGATGGTCACATGAGTCATCTTGGGGGCCCGTTGCCCCCATTTGTCTCTCTGGAGGTTGGAGTTGGAGGGCCTCCTCACTCGAGGTCAGTGTGTCCACAGAGCGAGCCCTGCATTTTCAGGGCATGATGGGTGGTTAGGATCACGATGTGGGGTCCTTTTCCCTTAGGAGGGAGCTGGCCTTGTGGGCTGCTGATTTCTAGCTTTTTAGATACCCCAGTATCCTGGCCTGATGAGTTGGTGGGCAAAGCCCTTGGTGACCATAGTTTATCATACGTGAAGGGCATTCTTGTGTTGCTCCATTTCAAGTGGTCCCAGTTTTTGCACTAAGTCTCCAAGGGCGATTAACCTTTGACCGGGTATGTAAAGGTCAAAGGGTTTAGCTAAATTAGGGAGTTCCTGGGCAAGGATCTGAATTGACTGATCTTTCGATTCTTGAAAGGCTGCTTCTGGATTCTATTCAAAAGGATCATCATCTTTTCGTGTCAGTGTTTCATGTAGAGGCCCAGCTATTAGACTGTAGTTAGGGATCCAGATGCAGAAACCCTTGGCCTCCCCAGGAACCCCTAAGCTGTCTTCTAGTTTTAGAAGAGGTAAGGCTGCAAATGGCTTCTTCCCTATCCTGGGATGCGTTTCTCTGAATATCTGTCAGAATGAAGCCCAGGCATGTCACCAGAGCCTGGGATATTTGAGCCTTTTTCTTGGACACCTTCTATCCTTTCTTGGCTAGGTAGTTCAGAGGCGTCTTTAGTAGGCCTGGTGATCAGAATGTCATCTGCATATTGAAGGAGGGTTCCCTTTTACAGAGGTAGAACTTTTAGGTCTTTAGAGGACATTTCCCCAATGATGGTGTGGGGATTTTTGCCCCATTGGGGCAGGACGGCCCAACAATATTGGTTTTGTTGCATGTTGTGTCCTGCCACTCACAAGCCAAAAGTTCTTGTGACTCTGAGATGAATGGAATACAGAAGAAGGCATCATTGAAGTCTAATACAGAATGCCATGGCCTGGTGGATAGTAGAATTTCCAGCAGTGTGTATGAAATAGGAGCTACTGGATGTATATCCTCGGTGGCTTCACTGACTGACCTGATATCCTTTACCAGGTCTCCAGCAGCCCATGGGGCTCTCGTGGTCAGGCCAATCCCAGGATATGGAGCTCACCTGGGCTGCATCCCGCACCCCACTGCCCACGGGGCTCTCGTGTTCAAGTCCCTCCCAGGGTATGGAGCTCACCTGTGCATCTCCCCAGCAGCCCATGGGGCTCTCATAGTCAGGCCCTTCCCAGGATACGGAACTCCCCTGGGCAGGTACCCCAGCAGGGCTGGACACACAGGAACTGTGCACATAGCCCACCTTGCAGAGAACCCCCAGTTCACCTGTCGCTCACAGCTGACACAGAACACCTCAGAGCAGGACTTGAACTAACAAACAGCAGCTCTGACAGGTCTGTGACCCTGGCTATCACTCTGTGCAGCCTCTCTCTGCCTGGTCTTCCAGACACTTCCACTGCAGCCAGGGCACCAGGCCTCTGTCTCCACCCACCATCACTCCTCTCCCTGACTCCTGGGTTCCTCTCATTAGGATAGGGTCTTCTTGAAGTTGTTTTCCACTCATGGACCAGATAAAATGATAAGAAAACAAGCCGCAGCTGCAGCCCCTTGTCTAGCCTGACTCTCAAGAGCCCACACCTGTTCCTTGGGACTGACCCGTTTAGCAAGGTTCATTTTCTGCAACTGTGATCCCCTGAGGGGTGAGGATTGGCTGATTTGGGCAGCCTGAAACTGCCTGCCAGCTCCACCCCCACAGGTGTGCCTGGGTTGAGGTCAATATAAACACCACTCCAGTCAGCAAGAGCCCCTGTAGCTGTGCCTGACGCCATATTCTCTGCCCCGTCAGCAGAGTCGGGGCTTGGGTGGTGGGAGGGGGTGAGGGGCCGTGGCTTTGTGGGTGGCCCAGTGTGAGTGGGGCTCTGCTGGACTTTCTGCAGGAGTTGCCAGGCTGCCACCTGCTAAAGAAGAGGATGTGTCACCCATACTTGCCACTGGCATTTCTCCCCAGGCAGAGGTGAGGAAGTAAAAAAGCAGTGGAGGCCATGGCAGGAGTGGTATCACAGGCAGGGAAATGGAAAGATTCCAGAAGAGCATCTGGGGCCAGGACCATCCTGGCTGGCCTGCAGGCACAAAGTCGGCCTGCGTGCTGTCGCTGGTGTGGCTCCACAGCCCTTCCTCTAGGCTTGCACGTGCTTGTACATATTCAGGTGTTTTACCTGGAAAGGGTGGGAAGAGTTCAGCTGCAGCAGGACTGGGGCTCAGCTCACATTTACTCACAGACGCCTCGACACAGTCCCCCAGCTTTGCAATGAGGATGCTCCTTGTGGGGGGGAGCGCTGCTGACTGCATGGGAGACGATTTCCCACCTGTGACCAACTTAAGAATTTTTTACCACTGCAGCAAGTGCCCTGATACGATTTTTCTCTGCATAACTGGTGAGTTCTGTTTTTTTTTTTTTTTTTTCTTTTTGGTTCAAGATAGATTTTATTTATTCCTCGTTTTTTTTTTAATTCGGAAATATAAACATGGAAATAATGCATTAATATAAAGACATCTATGTGAAGGGAAAAACTTTTTTTCTGTTTTATTTTATTAAATGTTATTTATTTATATTTAATTTTTTTTAAATTTATTTCTTTTATACAGCAGGTTCTTATTGGATATATATTTTATACATATAAGTGTGCACATGTGAATCCCAGTCTCCCAATTCATCCCACCACCACCCTCACATGGCGTTCCCTCCTTGGTGTCCATATGTTTGTTCTCTACATCTGTGTCTCTATCTCTGCCCTGCACACCGGTTCATCTGTACCATTTTTCTAGGTTCCACATATATGCATTAATATACAATATTTGTTTTTCTCTTTCTGACTTACTTCACTCTGTATGACAGTCTCTAGATCCATCAAGGTCTCTACAAATGACCCAATTTCATTCCTATGTATTGCTGAGTAATATTCCATTGTATATATGTACCATGTCTTTATCCATTCGTCTGTCTGTGGGCACTTAGGTTGTTTTCATTACCTGTCCATTGTAAATAGTGCTGCAGTGAACATTGTGGTGAATGTGTCTTTTTGATTTATGTTTTTCTCTGGGTATATGCACAGTAGTGGGTTTGCTGGATTATATGGTAATTCCATTTTTAGTTTTTTAAGGAACCTCCATACTGTTCTCCATAGAGACTGTATCGATTTACATTCCCAACAATAGTGGAATAAGGTTCCTTTTCTCCACACCCTCTCCAGCATTTGTTGTTTGTAGATTTTCTGATGATGCCTATTCTAACAGGTGTGACGTGATACCTCATTGTAGTTTCGATTACCATTTCTCTAATAATTAGTGATATTGAGCAGATTTTCATGTGCGTACTGGCCATCTCTATGTCTTCTTGGAAGAAATGTCTATTTAGATCTTCCATTTTTGTATTGGGTTGTTTTATTAATATTGAGCTGCATGAGCTGTTTATATATATTGGAGATTAATCATTTGTCCATTGATTCGTTTGCACATATTTTCTGCCATTCTGAGGGTTATCTTTTCGTCTTGTTTGTAGTTTCCTTTGCTTTGCAAAAGATTTTACGTTTCATAAGGTCCCATCTGTTTAGTTTTCTTTTTTATTTCATTACTATAGGACGTGGATCAAAAAAGATCTTGCTGTGATTTACGTCAGAGTATCCTTCGTAAGTTTTGCTCTCAAAGTTTTATACTGTTAGGTCTTACATTAAGGTCTCTAATCCATTTTGAATATATTTTTATGTATGGTGTTGGGGACTGTTCTAATTTCATTCTTTTACATGTAGCTGTCCATATTTCCCAGCACCAATGATTGAAGAGACTGTCTTATCTCCATTGTATAGTCTTGCCTCTTTTGTCATAGATTAGTTGACCATAGGTGTGTAGGTTTATCCTTGGGCTTTCTTTTTTTTTTCCTTTTACACGTTTATTGGAGTATAATTGCTTTACAATGGAGTGTTCGTTTCTGCTGTATAACAATGTGAATCAGCTATACATATACAAATATCACCAGATCCCCTTCCTCTTGCATCTCCCTCCCACACTCCATATCCCACCCCTTTATGTGCTCACAAAGCACCGAGCTGATCTCCCTGTTCTATGTGGCTGCTTCCCAGTAGCTATCGGTGTTACATTTGGTAATATATTTATGTCCATGCCACTCTCTCACTTCGTCCCAGCTTACCCATACCCCTTCCGGTGTCCTCAAGTCCTTTCTCTATGTCTGTGTCCTTAATCCTGTCCTGCCACTAGGTTCTTCAAAATCTTTTTTTTTCTTCATTAGATTCCGTATATCTCTGTTAACATACAGTATTTGTTTTTCCCTTTCTGACTTACTTCACTGTGTAGGACAGATTCTAAATCCATCCACCTCAGTACAAATAACTCAGTTTTCCTTCTTTTTATGGCTGAGTAATATTCCATTGTATATATGTGCCAGATCTTCTTTATCCATTCATCTGTCGATGGACACTTAGGTTGCTTTCATGTCCTGGCTATTGCAAATAGAGCTGCAATGAACATTTTTGTACATAACTCTTTTTGAATTATGGTTTTCGCAAGGCAAATACCCAGTAGTTGGATTGTTGTGTCGTATAGTACTTCTATTGTTAGTTATTTAAAGGAACCTCCATACTGTTCTCCCTAGTGCCCATATCAATTTACATTCCCACCCACAGTGCAAGTGTGTTCCCTTTTCTCCAATAAAGGCCTCTCCAGCATTTATTGTTTTGTAGATTTTTTTGATGATTGCCACTCTGATTGCTGTGAGGTGATACCTCACGGTAGTTTTGATTTGCATTTCTCTAATGATTAGTGATGTTCAGCATCCTTTCATGTGTTTCTTGGTAATCTGTATATCTTCTTTGGAGAAATGTCTATTAGGTCTTCTGCCCGTTTTTGGATTGGGTTGTTTGTTTTTGTGATATTGAGCTACATGAGGTGCTTGTAAAGTTAGGAGATTAATCCTTTGTCAGTTGCTTCATTTGAAAATATTTTCTCTCATTCTGAGGGTTGTTTTTGCATCTTTTTTATGTTTTCCTGTACTGTGTAAACGCTTTTAAGTTTCATTAGGTCCCATTTGTTGATTTCTGTTTTTATTTCCATTTCTCTAAATGGTGGGTCAAAAAGGATCTTGCTGTGATTTATGTCATATAGTGTTTTGCCTATGGTTTCCTCTAAGTGTTTTATAGTGTCTGGTCTTATATTTAGATCTCTAATCAATTTAGAGTTTATTTTTGTGTATGGTGTTATGGAGTGTTCTAATTTCATTCTTTTATGTGTAGGGGTCCAGTTTTCCCAGCACCAATTACTGAAGAGACTGTCTTTTCTCCATTGTATATAATTAGCTCCTTTGTCATAGATGAGATAGCCATATGTATGTAGGTTTATCTCTGGGCTTTCTGTCCTGTTCCATTGATCTGTGTTTATGCCAATCTACATACACTTGATTCCATTATGGAGACATATAAATACATAGGTTTCAAGGTTATTACCAGTCAGATATATTCCTCTTCAGTGAATAGGGTGTTTGGTGTCCAGTTCATTGAGAAAGGAGTAGGTCTTGTCTATTACATATTTGGTATATGGAATGGGATCTGTGCTAATTTCAAACTCTGCTTTTACACATCACCCCACATCACCTTTCCCCTTAAGGAGGCATAAGTGTGTTTTCTAAATGTGTAACTCTGTTCTCTTTTGAAATTCAGTTCATGTGTAGCCATGTTTACATTTCCTCTATAAGTGATATATTACAATAAGTTTCTTTTTCTTTGTGGCTCATTTCACTTAGCATCATCGTACCTAAAGCCACTCATTATGCTGCTATTGGCCTTATGACATTGATTTTATGTCTGAGTGACATTCCATTGTATATAAGTACCACAACATCTATATCCATTTTTTTTTTCCTTTCCTGGGATATATAAAGTGTACCGAAGTCGAGGTTCTTGTAAACAGAGCAGCCCTAAAGTTTTGGCTGGCTGTGTGTTGTGGATTTTTAGTTTTCCCAAAATACACGCCCATGAGTGGAAGTGTGCTATGCTCTGTAGCTCTGTTTTAGAAAACAACATACAGTTCTCCAGAGAGTCTGTTGGCAATTTACATCCTGTCCATCGGCGTAACCAGGCTCCCTTTCCTCCATGGCCTGTCCTGCATTTGTGGTTTTTACACTATTTGTGGATGGCCCTTTTGACTGGAGGTAAGGGACACTTCTATGTAGTGTGGATTTGCAGTGCTTGATGGCTTGCTTGGCCAAAAAGGGCATATGCATTTTTTCCTGAATATATTCAAGAAAATACACATAGTCCCTTTTCAGCCAAGGGCAACATTGTCGAAATTCTGTCGCTTTTCATGTGCTTTAAAGACGACTCCAATCTACCTCTTGAAATCTGTTTCCTTCAATTCTGCCTTGCATTCAAATCCTCTTCACTGCCTTTCCTCAATATATTTCTGGATGATAGTTGTCCTTTATAACTCTGCAAGTTTGTGAATTGCTGTGCCCCTGATTTCCATTTTTCAACTCGCCTCTTTGTGAGCTGGCTGCAATACCGCAGGATGGCTTTAGGCCCTAGTCTGGTTCCGGGGCTTCAGGCTGAGCCTTTGGTTAATTCTTCTTCCTGATGGGAAACTAGAGTGACATGTGCCCATCCAAACACCTACAGCTAATCTCTCATTTGTTTCCCCTCTTCCTGTTCATCCTCTGCACAATTTGCAAACTGTGCCTAACGGGAGGGTAAAGGCGCTGACACTCCAAGTGGGGAGATATTGAGTAATGCAGATGGAATGGCGAAGCCGAGCACGACAAAAGGAAAAATGAGGTACATTTTAGAAAACTTTCCCAATTACACAGTGTACCATCCACTGGGTTTCCCATGCATGTTTTAACTGGAGGAAGATTCCCTTAAACCTGGAGAGTTGGGACCACTAGAATGGGTAGCACACAGTATTGCTCTAAGTGATGTTCTTTTATTCACACAACCTCAGCAATCTTGTCAGCCCCATGTGGCCAGTCTTATGTCTCATCCAGCTGTGGGTGTAAAGGTGGTCAATCTGGCTTGCATCACAGGGCCTGAACGTAATTTTTAAGACTTTCCCTCTGTTTTTGCATTTTGCTTTTGAAATGTATTTTTATAAGTGGGTTTAACTGAATTTCAGTGCTGTGTTCATGCCGTTATACACACACATGACTCCTCTATGGAGACATGAGAATACATATGTTTTAAAATACTTAGAGTCAGACATATTCCTCTGCAATGAATAGGGGTTGTTGAGTCCAGTTCATTGTGCTGGGAGTAGGTGTTGCCTATTAAATACATGGTTTATATAACGGTATCTGTGCTAATTAAAAACTGTGGTTTTATGCATCACCCCACCTCGGCTTTCCCCTTAAGCAGGCAGAAGATGTTTTCTAAATGTGTGACTCTGTTGTGTTTGTAATACAGTTCATGTGTAGTCATGTGTACATTCCCGCTATGAGTGATATCTTATGATTAGATTAGTTATGCTGTAATCTTTCCTAACTCAGTAGACGTGTAGCCATGTTTACAGGACCATCATAAGTGATATCTTATGATAAGTTTCTTTTTCTTTGTGACTTATTTCACTGAGAATCATCGTACCTGAATCCACTCTTTTTGCTGCTACTGGCCTTATGACATTGATTTCATGGCTGAGCGATATTCCATCATACGTAAGTACCACAATATCTTGAACCATTTTTGTCTATCCCGGGATACTTAAGGTGTACACAAGTTGAGGTTCTTGTAAGCAGTGCAGCCATAAATTTGAGGGTGGCTCTGTCTTATTGATTTTCTGTTTTCCCAAGATATATTCCCTAGACTGCAAGTGCCCTTGGCTCAGTAGCTCTGTTGTTTTGTTGTTTTAGGGAACACAGTGCACTCCTCCAGAGAGGCAGCTGGCAACTTACATCCCGCCCATTAGCAAAACAAGGCTCCCTGTTCTCCAGGGCCTGTCTTGCCTTTCTGGTTTTTACACATTTTGTGGATGTCCCTTTTGACCGGTGGGAAGGGATACTTCTTTGTAGTGCAGATTTGCATTGCTCCTGGCTTGCTTGGCCAAAAAGGGCGTATGTGTTTTCTCCTGAATATATGCAGGAGAAAACGCATACGCCCTTTTTGGCCAAGTGCATCATTGTCGAAGTTGTGCCCCTCTTCCTGTGCTATACAGGTGATTCCAACGTACCTCTTGAAATCTGTTTCCTGCTATTCTGCCTCGCTTTCAAGTCCAGGTCGTTGCCTTCCTTCAAAAGATTTTTGGACGATAGTTGTCCTTTAATATTCGGCCAGTTTGTGAATTGCTGTGCCCCTGAGCTCCATTTATCAAATCATTTTTTGTGAGCTCACCACAAGTCCAAAATTTCGGTTCAGGACCTATACTGGTTACCGGCAGGGGGATGAGTCTTTGGTTAATTCTTCATCCTGCCGGGAAATTAGAGTGACATGTGCCCGTCCAAACGCCTAACAGCTACTCTCTCATTGGTTCTCCGTCTTCCCTTTCATCCTCTGCCAAATTGGCAACCTGTTTTATCCAGGAGGTTAAAGGGGCTGTCTCTCCAAGTTAGGAGATTGATAGTAAAGCAGTTGGAAAGTCAAACTGGAGCACCAGGAGAGGGACAATTAGTTGAGTTTTAGAAACATTTCGTATACACAGTGTGTCCATTCTCTAGGTTTCCCGTACTTGTTATAGCTGTAGTGATATTCTCTTCAACCTGGAGAGTTTGGAACCATGGAATGGAGGCCACGCATTATTGCTTTAAATGGTCTGTGTTTGCTCACCCAGTCTCAGCAATCCTCTCAGTCCTAAGTGTCCAGCCTTATGCCACATCAAGCTGTAGTTGTAGATAGGTTCATTGCAGGTTTCATCAGAGACACAGAAGGAATTGTAAAGATTTTCCCTGTTTTTTTGTTTTGTTTTAGAAATTCCTTTTTATAGTGGGTTTGAGCTGATTCTCACTGCCATGTTTATGCCAGTCTAGACACACTTGTTTCCCTTATGGAGACATATCAATACATAGGTTTTAATATTCTTACTAGTCAGATATATTCCTCTGCAGAAAATATGGTGTTTTGAGTCCCTTTCCCCGAGGAAGGTGTAGGTCTTGTCTATTCCATAGTTGGTTTTTGGAACAATACCTGTGCTTATATCAAACTCTGGTTTTATGCATCACCCCACCTCTCCTTCCCCCTTAAGCAGGCATAAGAGTGTTTTCTAAATGTGAGACTCTGTTCCCTTTCCTTACTCAGTTCATATGTAGCCATGTTTACAGGATCTTCATAAGTGAAATCTTATGATAAGTTTCTTTTTCTGTGACTTATTTCACTTAGAATCATCGTACCTGAATCCACTCATTTTGCTGCTACTGGTCTTATGACATTGATTTCATGGCTGAGGGATATTCCATCGTACGTAAGTACCACAATTCTTTGAACAATTTTTATCTTTCCTGGGATACTTAAGGTGTACCCAAGTTGAGGTTCTTGTAAGCAGTGCAGCCCTAAATTTTGGGGTTGTTCTGACTTACTGATTTTCAGTTTTCCCAATGTATATTCCCTAGAGTGGAAGTGCCCTTGACTCTGTAGCTCTGTTGTTTACTTCTTTTAGGGAACACAATGCACTCCTCCAGAGAGGCAGTTGGCAACTTACATTTCGCCAATCAGCATAACAAGGCTCCCTGTTCTCCAGGTCCTCTCTTGCCTTTCTGCTTTTTACACATTTTGCGGATGTCCCTTTTGACTGGTGGGAAGTGATACTTCTTTGTACTGCGGATTTGCATTGCCCGCTTGCTGGCTTGGCCAAAAAGGGCTTATGCGTTTTCTCCTGAATATATTCAGGAGAAAACGCATACACCATTTTTGGCCAAGTGCATCATTGTCGAAGTTGTGACACTCTTCCTGTGCCTTACAGGTGATTCCAACGTTCCTCTTGAAATCTGTTTCCTGCTATTCTGCCTCGCTTTCAAGTCCAGGTCGTTGCCTTCCCTCAACAGATTTTTGGACGATAGTTGTCCTTTATTACTCTGCCTGTTTCTGAATTGCTCTGCCCCTGAGCTCCATTTCTCAAATCGTTTTTTGTGAGCTGACCACAAGTCCAAAATTTCGGTTCAGGACCTATACTGGTTCCCGGCAGTGGGATGAGTCTTAGGTTAATTCTTCTTCCTGCCGGGAAATTAGAGAGACATGTGCCCGTCCAAATGCCTAACAGCTACTCTCTCATTGGTTCTCCGTATTCCCTTTCATCCTCTGCCTAATTGGCAACCTGTGTTATCCAGGGTGTTAAAGGGGCTGTCTCTCCAAGTTGGGAGATTGATAGTAAAGTAGTTGGAGAGTCAAACTGGAGCACCAAGAGATGGAATATTCGTTGAGTTTTATAAACCTTTCGTATTCACAGTGTGTCCATTCTCTAGGTTTCCCGTACATGTTATAGCTGTAGTAATATTCCCTTCAACCTTGAGAGTTTGGAACCATGGAATGGAGTTCACACATTATTGCTTTAAACGGTCTGTGTTTGTTCACCCAGTCTCACCAATCCTCTCAGCCCCAAGTGTCCAGACTTATGCCACATCCAGCTGTAGTTGTATATAGGTTCATTCCAAGTTTCATCAGAGACCCTGAAGGAATTGTAAAGAATTTCCCTGTTTTCTTGTTTTGTTTTTGAAATTCCTTTTTATAGTGGGTTTGAGCTGATTCTCAGTGCCATGTTTATGCCAGTCTATACACAGTTGATTCCCTTACGGAGACATATCAATACATAGCTTTGAAGATTCTTAATAGTCAGATATATTCCTCTGCGGGAAATATGGGGTTTTGAGTCCCATTCACTGAGGAAGGTGTAGGTCTTGTCTATTCCATACTTCGTTTTGGGAACAATAACTGTGCTTATATCAAACTCTGCATTTATGCATCACCCCACCTCTCCTTCCCCCTTAAGCAGGCATAAGAGTGTTTTCTAAATGTGAGACTCTGTTCTCTTTCCTAACTCAGTTCATGTGTAGCCATGTTTACAGGATCTTCATAAGTGATATCTTATGATAAGTTTCTTTTTCTGTGTGACTTATTTCACTTAGAATCATCGTACCTGAATCCACTCATTTTGCTGCTACTGGTCTTATGACATTGATTTCATGGCTGAGGGATATTCCATCGTATGTAAGTAACACAATTTTTTGAACCATTTTTATATTTCCTGGGCTATTTAAGCTGTACCCAAGTTGAGGTTCTTGTAAGCAGTGTAGCCCTAAATATTAGGGTGGATCTGTCTTATTGATTTTCAGTTTTCGCAAGGTATATTCCCTAGACTGAAAGTGCCCTTGGCTCTGTAGCTCTGTTATTTACTTGCTTTAGGGAAAATAATGCACTCCTCCAGAGAGGCAGTTGGCAATTTACATCCCGCCCATCAGCATAACAAGGCTCCCTGTTCTCCAGGGCCTGTCTTGCCTTTCTGGTTTTTACCCATTTTGTGGATGTCCGTTTTGACCAGTGGGAATTGATACTACTTTGTAGTGCAGATTTGCATTGCCCACTTGTTTGCTTGGCCAAAAAGTGTGTATGCGTTTTCTCCTGAATATATTCAGGAGAAAATGCATACGCCCTTTTTGGCCAAGTGCATCATTGTCGATGTTGTGCCCAACGTCCTGTGCTTTAAAGGAGATTCCAACGTACCTCTTGAAATCTGGTTCCTGCTATTCTGCCTCGCTTTCAACTCCCCCACGATGCCTCCCCTCAACAGATTTTTGGACGATAGTTGCCCTTTATTACTCTTCCTGTTTGTGAATTTGTGTGCCCCTGAGCTCCATTTTTTAACTCGTTTTTTTGTGAACTGAACGCAAGACCAATATTTTGGTTCAGGACCTATACTGGTTTAAGGTGGGTGGCTGAGACGTTGATTAATTCTTCTTCCCCCCGGGAAATAAGGGTGACATGTGCCCGTCCAAATGCCTAAAAGCTACTCTCTCATTGGTTCTCCCTGCTCGCATTCATCCTCTGCCAAATTGGCAACCTTTGCGAAACAGGAGGTTAAAGGTCCTTCTCTCCAGCTTTGGAGATTGATAGTAAAGCAGTTGGACAGTCAAAGCGGAGCACCAGGAGAGGGACTATTCGTTGAGTTTTAGAGACCTTTCGTATTCACAATGTGTCCATTCTCTAGGTTTCCCGTACATGTTATAGCTCAAGTAATATTCCCTTCAACATGGAGAGTTGGGACCCATGGAATGGATGCCATGCATTATTGCTTTAAAGAGTCTGCATTTTCCCACACAATCTCAACAATCCTCTCAGTCCCATGTGTCCAGCCTTATGCCACATCCAGCTGTCATTGTAGATAGGGTCATTCCATATTTCATCAGAAACCCTGAAGGAATTTTAAAGAATTCCCCTGTTTTATTGTTTTGTGTTTGAAATTCTTTTTTATAGTGGGTTTGAGCTATTTCTCGCTGCCATGTTTATGCCAGTCAAGACACACTTGATTCCCTTATGGAGACATATCAGTACATAGGTTTTAAGATTCTTACTAGTCAGATATATTCCTCTGCGGGAAATATGGGGTTTTGAGTCCCTTTCACTGAGGAAGGTATAGGTATGTCTTGTCTATTCCATAGTTGGTTTTTGAAATGGTACCTGTGCATATATCAAACTCTGGTTTTATGCATCACCCCACCTCTCCTTCCCCCTTAAGCAGGCATAAGGGTGTTTTCCAAATGTTAGACTCTGTTTTATTTCCTAACTGAGTTCATGTGTAGCCATGTTAACAGGATCTTCATAAGTGATATCTTATGATAAGCTTCTTTTTCTGTGTGACTTATTTCACTTAGAATCATCATACCTGAATCCACTCATTTTGCTGCTACTGGTCTTATGACTTTGATTTCATTGCTGAGGGATATTCCATCGTACGTAAGTACCACAATTTTTTGAACCATTTTTATATTTCCTGGGATATTTAAGGTGTACCCAAGTTGAGGTTCTTGTAAGCAGTGCAGCCCTAAATATGGGTGTGGCTCTGTCTTATTGATTTTCAGTTTTCCCAAGGTATATTCCCTAGACAGGAAGTGCCCTTGGCTCTGTAGCTCTGTTGTTTACTTGTTTTAGGAACACAGTGCACTCCTCCAGTGAGGCAGTTGGCAATTTACATCCCGCCCATCAGCATAACAAGGCTCCCTGTTCTCCAGGGCCTGTCTTTCGTTTCTGGATTTTATCCATTTTGTGGATGTCACTTTTGACTCGTGGGAAGTGCTACTTCTTTGTAGTGCAGATTTGCATTGCCTGCTTACTTGCTTGGCAAAAATGGGCGTATGCGTTTTCTCCTGAATATATTCAGGAGAAAACGCATACGCCCTTTTTGGCCAAGTGCATCATTGTCGAAGTTGTGCCCCTCTTCCTGTACTTTAAACACGATTCCAACGTACCTCTTGAAATCTGTTTCCTGCTATTCTGCCTCGTTTTGAAGTCCGCCTCATTGCCTTCCCTGAACAGATTTTTGGAGGAGAGTTGACCTTTATTAATCTGCCTATTTGTGAATTTCTGTGCCCCTGAGCTACATTTTTTAACTCGTTTTTTGTGAGCTGAACGCAAATCCAAAATTTTGGTTCAGGAACTATACTGGTTCCGAGTGGGTGGCTGAGTCTTTGGTTAATTATTCTTCCTCCAGGGATATAAGAGTGACATGTGCCCGTCCAAATGCCTAACAGCTACTCTCTCACTTGTTCTCCCTCTTCCCTTTCATCCTCTGCCAAATTGGCAACCTGTGCATACCAGGAGGTTAAAGGTGCTGTCTCTCCAGTTTGGGAGATTGATAGTAAAGCAGTTGGAAAGTCAAACCGGAGCACCAGGAGAGGGACTATTCGTTGAGTTTTAGAGACCTTTCGTATTCACAGTGTGTCCATTCTCTAGGTTTCCCGTACATGTTATAGCTCTAGTAATATTCACTTCCACCTGCAGAGTTGGGACTCATGGAATGGGTGCCATGCATTCTTGCTTTAAAGGGTCTGCATTTGCTCACCCAATCTCACCAATCCTCTCAGTCCCATGTGTCCAGCCTTATGCCACATCCAGCTGTCATTGTAGATAGGGTCATTCCAGGTTTCATCAGAGACCCTGAAGGAATTGTAAAGAATTTCCCTGTTTTTTTGTTTTTCAAATTCCTTTTTATAGTGGGTTTGAGCTGATTCTCGCTGCCATGTTTATGCCAGTCTAGACACACTTGCTGCCCTTACGGAGACATATCAATACATAGGTTTTAAGATTCTGATTAGTCAGATATATTCCTCGGCGGGAAATATGTGGTTTTGAGTCCCTTTCACTGAGGAAGGTGTAGGTATTGTCTATTCCATAGTTGGTTTTTGGAACGGTACCTGTGCTTATATCAAACTTTGGTTTTATGCATCACCCCACCTCTCCTTCCCCATTAAGCAGGCATAAGAGTGTTTTCTAAATGTGAGACTCTGTTCTCTTTCCTAAATCAGTTCATGTATAGCCATGTTTACAGGATCTTCATAAGTGATATCTTATGATAAGTTTATTTTTCTGTGTGAATAATTTCACTTAGAATCATCGTACCTGTATCCACTCATTTTGCTGCTACTGGTCTTATGACATTGATTTCATGGCTGAGGGATATTCCATCGTATGTAATACCACAATTTTTTGAACCATTTTTATATTTCCTGGGATACATAAGGTGTACCCAAGTTGAGGTTCTTGTAAGCAGTGCAGCCCTAAATTTTGGGGTGGCTCTCTCTTATTGTTTTTCAATTTTCCCAAGGTATATTCCCTAGACTAGAAGTGCCCTTGGCTCTGTAGCTCTGTTGTTTACTTGTTTTAGGGAACTCAATGCACTCCTCCAGAGAGGCAGTTGGCAATTTACATCCCGCCCATCAGCATAACAATGCTCCCTGTTCTCTAGGGCCTGTCTTGCCTTTCTGGTTTTTACCCATTTTGTGGATGTCTCTTTTGACCGGTGGGAAGTGATACTTATTTGTAGTGCAGATTTGCATTGCCCACCTGTTTGCTTGGCCAAAAAGGGCGTATGCGTTTTCTCCTGAATATATTCAGGAGAAAACACATAAACACTTTTTGGCCAAATGAATCATTGTCGAAGTTGTGCCCCTCTTCCTGTGCTTTAAACGTGATTCCAACGTACCTCTTGAAATGTGTTTCCTGCTATTCTGCCTCCCTTATAAGTTCGCCTCGTTGCCTTCCCTCAACAGATTTTTGGGCGATAGTTGTCCTTTATTACTCTGCCACTTTGTTGATTGCTGTGCCCCTGAGCTCAATATTTTAACCCGTTTTTTCTGAGCTGAACGCAAGTTCAATATTTTGGTTCAGGACCTATACTGGTTTTCGGTGGGTGGCTGAAACTTTGGTAAATTATTCTTCCTCCCGGGATATAAGACTGGCATGTGCCCGTCCAAATGCCTAACAGTTACTCTCTCATTGTTTCTCCCTCTTCACTTTCATCCTCTGCCAATGTGGCAACCTGTGCGGACCAGGAGGTTAAAGGGGCTGTCTTTCCAAGTTAGGAGATTGATACTAAAGCAGTTGGAATGTCAAAAAGGAGCACCAGGAGGGGGACTATTCGTTGAGTTTTAGAGAACTTTCTTATTCACTGTGTGTAAATTCTCAAGGTTTCACGTACATGTTAGAGCTGTAGTAATATTCCCTTCAACCTGGAGACATGGGACCCATGGAATGGGTGCCATGCATTATTGCTTTAAAGGGTGTGCATTTGCTCACCCCATCTCACCAATCCTCTCAGTCCCATGTTTCCAGCCTTATGCCACATCCAGCTGTCATTGTAGAGAGGGTCTTTCCAGGCTTCATCAGAAATCCTGAAGGAATTGTAAAGAATTTCCCATTATTTTTTTTGTTTTTCAAATTCCTTTTTATAGTGGGTTTGAGCTGATTCTCACTGCCATGTTTTTGCAAGTCTAGACACATTTGATTCCCTTATGGAGACATATCAATACATAGGTTTTAAGATTCTTACTAGTCAGATATATTCCTCAGCGGGAAATATGGGGTTTTGAGTCCCTTTCACTGAGGAAGGTAGGTCTTGTCTTTCCATACTTGGTTTTTGGAAGGGTACCTGTGCTTATATCAAACTCTGGTTTTATGCATCACCCCACATCTCCTTCCCCCTTAAGCAGGCATAAGAGTGTTTTTTAAATGTGAGACTTTGTTCTCTTTTCTAACTCAGTTCATGTGTAGCCATGTTTACAGGATCTTCATAAGTGATATCTTATGATAAGTTTCTTTTTCTGTGTGACTTATTTCACTTAGAATCATCGTACCTGAATCCACTCATTTTGTGCTACTGGTCTTATGACATTGATTTCATGGATGAGGGATATTCCATCATACAAAAGTACCACTATTTTTTGAACAATTTTTATCTTTCATGGGATACTTAAGGTGTACCCAAGTTGAGGTTCTTGTTAGCAGTGCAGCCTTAAATTTTGGGGTGGCTCTGTCTTATTGATTTTCAGTTTTCCCAAGGTATATTCCCTAGACTGGAAGTGCCCTTGGCTATGTAGGTCTGTTGTTTATGTGTTTTAGGGAACACAATGCACTCCTCCAGAGAGGTAGTTGGCAATTTACATCCCGCCCATCAGCATAACAAGGCTCCCTGTTCTCCAGGGCCTGTCTTGCCTTTCTGGTTTTTATCCATTTTGTGGATGTCCCTTTTGACCGGTGGGAAGTGATACTTCTTTGTAGTGCAGATTTGCATTGCCCGCTTGCTTGCTTGGCAAAAAGGGGGCGTATGCGCTTTCTCCTGAATATATTCAGGAGAAAACGCATACGCCCCTTTTTGGCCAAGTGCACCATTGTCGATGCTGTGCCCCTCTTCCTGTGCTTTAAAGGTGATTCCTATGTACCTCGTGAAATCTTTTTCCTGCTATTCTGCCTCGCTTTCAAATCCGCCACGTTTCCTTCCCTCAACAGATTTTTGGACGAGAGTTGTCCTTTATTACTCTGCCAGTTTGTGAATTCCTGTGCCCCTGAGCTCCATTTTTTAACTTGTTTTTTGTGAGCAGAACGCAAGTCCAAAATTTTGGTTCAGGACATATACTGGTTTTAGGTGGGTGGCTGAGACTTTGGTTAATTCTTCTTCCTCCCCGGATATAAGACTGATATGTGCCCGCCCAAATGCCTAACAGCTACTCTCTCATTGGTTCTCCCTCTTCCCTTTCCTCCTCTGTCAAATTGGCAACCTGTGCGAACCAGGAGGTTAAACGTGCTGTCTCTCCAAGTTGGGAGATTGATAGTAAAGCAGTTGGAAAGTCAAACCAGAGCACCAGGAGAGGGACTATTCGTTGAGATTTAGAGACCTTTCGTATTCACAGTGTGTAAATTCTCAAGGTTTCACGTACTTTTTATAGCTGTAGTAATATTCCCTTCAACCTGGAGACATGGGACCCATCGAATGGGTGCCATGCATTATTGCTTTAAAGGGTGTGCATTTGCTCACCCAATCTCACCAATCCTCTCAGTCCCATGTGTCCAGCCTTATGCCACATCCAGCTGTGATTGTAGATAGGGTCATTCCAGGTTTCATCAGGAATCCTGAAGGAATTGTAAAGAAGTTCCCATTATATTTTGTTTTTCAAATTCCTTTTTATAGTGGGTTTGAGCTGATTCTCAGTGCCATGTTTATGCCAGTCTAGACACACTTGATTCCCTTATGGAGACATATCAATACATAGGTTTCAAGATTCTTACTAGTCAGATACATTCCTCTGCGGGAAATATGGTGTTTTGAGTCCCTTTCACTGAGGAAGGTGTAGGTCTTGTCTATTCCATACTTGGTTTTTGGAACGGTACCTGTGCTTATATCAAACTCTGGTTTTATGCATCACCCCACCTCTCCTTCCCCCTCAAGCAGGCATAAGAGTGTTTTCTAAACGTGAGACTCTGTTCTCTTTCCTAACTCAGTTCATGTGTAGCCATGTTTACAGGATCTTCATAAGTGATATCTTATGATAAGTTTCTTTTTCTGTGTGACTTATTTCACTTAGAATCATCGTACCTGAATCCACTCATTTTGTGCTACTCGTCTTATGACATTGATTTCATGGCTGAGGGATATTCCATCATACGGAAGTACCACAATATTTTGAACAATTTTTATCTTTCCTGGTATACTTAAGGTGTACCCAAGTTGAGGTTCTTGTAAGCAGTGCAGCCCTAAATTTTGGGGTGGCTGTGTCTTATTGATTTTCAGTTATCCCAAGGTATATTCCCTAGTCTGGAAGTGCCCTTGGCTCTGTAGCTCTGTTGTTTTCTTGTTTTAGGGAAATCAATGTACTCCTCCAGAGAGGCAGTTGGCAATTTACATCCCGGCATTAGCATAACAAGGCTCCCTGTTCTCCAGGGCCTGTCTTGCCTTTCTGGTTTTTACCCATTTGGTGGATGTCCCTTTTGACTTGTGGGAAATGATGCTTCTTTGTAGTGCAGACTTGCATTGCCCACTTGCTTGCTTGGCCAAAAAGGCGTATGCGTTTTATCCTGAATATATTCAGGAGAAATCACATACGGTCTTTTTGGCCAAGTGCATCATTGTCGAAGTTGTGCCCCTCTTTCTGTGCTTTAAAGGCGATTCCAAGGTACCTCTTGAAATCTGTTTCCTGCTATTCTGCCTCGCTTTCAAGTCCGCCTCGTTGCCTCCCCTCAACAGATTGTTGGACGATAGTTGCCCTTTATTAATCTGCCATTTTGTGAATTGCTGTGCCCCTGAGCTATATTATTTACCTCGTTTTTTTTGTGAGCTGAACGCAAGTCCAATATTTTGGTTCAGGACCTATACTGGTTTTCGGTGGGTGGCTGAGACTTTGGTTAATTCTTCTTCCTCCCGTGATATAAGTGTGACATGTGCCCGTCCAAATGCCTAACAGCTACTCTCTCATTGGTTCTCCCTCTTCCCTTTCATCCTCTGCCAATTTGGCAACCTGTGCGAACCAGGAGGTTAAAGGGGCAGTCTTTCCAAGTTGGGAGGTTGATACTAAAGCAGTTGGAATGTCAAACTGGAGCACCAGGAGGGGGATTATTCGTTGACTTTTACAAACCTTTCTTATTCACAGTGTGTCCATTCTCTAGGTTTCCCGTACATGTTAGAGCTGTAGTAATATTCACTTCAACCTGGAGACATGGGACCCATGGAATGGGTGCCATGCATTATTGCTTTATAGGGTCTGCATTTGCTCACCCCATCTCACCAATCCTCTCAGTCCCATGTGTCCAGCCTTATGCCACATCCAGCTGTCATTCTAGATAGGGTCTCTCCATGTTTCATCAGAAATCCTGAAGGAATTGTAAAGAATTTCCCATTATTGTTTTTCAAATTCCTTTTTATAGTGGGTTTGAGCTGATTCTCAGTGCCATGTTTTTGCCAGTCTAGACACACTTGATTCCCTTACGGAGACATATCAATACATAGGTTTTAAGATTCTTACTAGTCAGATATATTCCTCTGCGGGAAATATGGGGTTTTGAGTCCCTTTCACTGAGGAAGGTGTAGGTCTTGTCTATTCCATACTTGGTTTTTGGAACGGTACCTGTGATTATATCAAACTCTGGTTTTATGCATCACCCCACCTCTCCTTCCCCCTTAAGCAGGCATAAGAGTGTTTTGTAAATGTGAGACTCTGTTCTCTTTCCTAACTCAGTTCATGTGTAGCCATGTTTACAGGATCTTCATAAGTGATATCTTATGATAAGTTTCTTTTTCTGTGTGACTTATTTCACTTAGACTCATCGTACCTGAATCCACTCATTTTGCTGCTACTGGTCTTATGACATTGATTTCATGGCTGAGGGATATTCCATCATACGTAAGTACCACAATTTTTTGAACAATTTTTATCTTTCCTGGTATACTTAAGGTGTACCCAAGTTGAGGTTCTTGTAAGCAGTGCAGCCCAAATTTAGGGGTGCCAGTGTCTTATTGATTTTCAGTTTTCCCAAAGTATATTCCCTAGACTGGAAGTGCCCTTGGCTCTGTAGCTCTGTTGTTTACTTGTTTTAGGGAACACAATGCACTCCTCCAGAGAGGCAGTTGGCAATTTACATCCCGCCCATCAGCATAACAAGGCTCCCTGTTCTCCAGGCCCTGTCTTGCCTTTCTGGTTTTTATCCATTTTGTGGATGTCTCTTTTGACCGGTGGGAAGTGATACTTCTTTGTAGTGCAGATTTGCATTGCCTGCTTGCTTGCTTGGCCAAAAAGGGTCGTATGCGTTTTCTCCTGAATATATTCAGGAGAAAACGCATACGCCCCTTTTTGGCCAAGTGCACCATTGTCGATGTTGTGCCCCTCTTCCTGTGCTTTAAAGGTGATTCCTATGTACCTCGTGAAATCATTTTCCTGCTATTCTGCCTCGCTTTCAAGTCCGCCACGTTTCCTTCCCTCAACAGATTTTTGGACGAGAGTTGTCCTTCATTACTCTGCCAGTTTGTGAATTCCTGTGCCCCTGAGCTCCATTTTTTAACTCGTTTTTTGTGAGCTGAACGGAAGTCCAAAATTTTGGTTCAGGACCTATACTGGTTTTCAGTGGGTGGCTGAGACTTTGGTTAATTCTTCTTCCTCCCTGGATATAAGACTGGCATATGCCGGTCCAAATGCCTAACAGCTACTCTCTCATTGGTTCTCCCTCTTCCCTTTCCTCCTCTGTCAAATTGGCACCCTGTGCGAACCAGGAGATTAAAGGTGCTGTCTCACCAAGTTGGGAGATTGATAGTAAAGCAGTTGGAAAGTCAAACCATAGTACCAGGAGAGGGACTATTCGTTGAGTTTTAGAGACCTTTCGTATTCACAGTGTGTAAATTCTCAAGGTTTCACGTACATGTTATAGCTGTAGTAATATTCCCTTCAACCTGGAGACATGGGACCCATGGAATGGGTGCCATGCATTATTGCTTTAAAGGGTGTGCATTTGCTCACCCAATCTCACCAATCCTCTCAGTCCCATGTGTCCAGCCTTATGCCACATCCAGCTGTCATTGTACATAGGGTCTTTCCAGGTTTCATCAGAAATCCTGAAGGAATTGTAAAGAATTTCCCATTATTTTTTGTTTTTCAAATTCCTTTTTATAGTGGGTTTGAGCTGATTCTCACTGCCATGTTTATGCCAGTCTAGACACACTTGATTCCCTTACGGAGACATATCAATACATAGGTTTTAAGTTTCTAACTAGTTAGATATATTCCTCTTCGGGAAATATGGTGTTTTGAGTCCCTTTCACTGAGGAAGGTGTAGGTCTTGTCTATTCCATACTTGGTTTTTGGAACGGTACCTGTGCTTATATCAAACTCTGGTTTTATGCATCACCCCACCTCTCCTTCCCCCTTAAGCAGGCATAAGAGTGTCTTCTAAATGTGAGACTCTGTTCTCTTTCCTAACTCAGTTCATGTGTAGCCATGTTTACAGGATCTTCATAAGTGATATCTTATAATAAGTTTCTTTTTCTGTGTGAATTATTTCACTTAGAATCATCGTACCTGAATCCACTCATTTTGCTGCTACTGTTCTTATGACATTGATTTCATGGCTGAGGGATATTGCATTGTACGTAAGTACCACAATTTTTTGAACCATTTTTATATTTCCTGGGATATTTAAGGTGTACCCAATTTGAGGTTCTTGTAAGCAGTGTCACCCTAAATTTTGGGGTGGCTGTGTCTTATTGATTTTCAGTTTTCCCAAGGTATATTCCCTAGACTGGAAGTGCCCTTGGCTCTGTAGCTCTGTTGTTTACTTGTTTTAGGGAAATCAATGCACTCCTCCAGAGAGTCAGTTGGCAATTTACATCCCAGCATTAGCATAACAAGGCTCCCTGTTCTCCAGGGCCTGCCTTGCCTTTCTGGTTTTTACCCATTTTGTGGATGTCCCTTTTGACCGGTGGGAAGTGATACTTCTTTGTAGTGCAGACATGCATTGCCCACTTGCTTCCTTGGCCAAAAAGGTTGTATGCGTTTTATCCTGAATATATTCAGGAGAAAATGCATACGCCCTTTTTGGCCAAGTGCATCATTGTCGAAGTTGTGCCCCTCTTTCTGTGCTTTAAAGGCAATTCCAACGTACCTCTTGAAATCTGTTTCCTGCTATTCTGCCTCGCTTTCAAGTCCGCCTCGTTGCCTCCCCTCAACAGATTGTTGGACGATAGTTGCCCTTTATTAATGTGCCATTTTGTGAATTGCTGTGCCCCTGAGCTACATTATTTAACTCGTTTTTTTGTGAGCTGAACGCAAGTCCAATATTTTGGTTCAGGACCTATACTGGTTTTCGGTGGGATGCTGAGACTTTGGTTAATTCTTCTTCCTCCCGTGATATAAGTGTGACATGTGCCGGTCCAAATGCCTAACAGCTACTCTCTCATTTGTTCTCCCTCTTCCCTTTCATCCTCTGCCAATTAGGCAACCTGTGCGAACCAGGAGGTTAAAGGGGCTCTCTTTCCAAGTTGGGAGGTTGATACTAAAGCAGTTGGAATGTCAAACCAGAGCACCAGGAGGGGGACTATTCGTTGAGTTTTAGAGACCTTTCTTATTCAGAGTGTGTCCATTCTCTAGGTTTCCCGTACATGTTAGAGCTGTAGTAATATTCCCTTCAACCTGGAGACATGGGACCCATGGAATGGGTGCCATGCATTATTGCTTTAAAGGGTCTGCATTTGCTCACCCCATCTCACCAATCCTCTCAGTCCCATGTGTCCAGCCTTATGCCACATCCATCTGTCATTGTAGATAGGGTCTTTCCAGGTTTCATCAGAAATCCTGAAGGAATTGTAAAGAATTTCCCATTATTTTTTGTTTTTCAAATTCCTTTTTATAGTGGGTTTGAGCTGATTCTCACTGCCATGTTTTTGCAAGTCTAGACACACTTGATTCCCTTACGGAGATATATCAATACATAGGTTTTAAGATTCTTACTAGTCAGATATATTCCTCTGCGGGAAATATGGTGTTTGTGTCCCTTTCACTGAGGAAGGTGTAGGTCTTGTCTATTCCATACTTGGTTTTTGGAACGGTACCTGTGCTTATATCAAACTCTGGTTTTATGCATCACCCCACCTCTCCTTCCCACTTAAGCAGGCATGAGTGTTTTCTATATGTGAGACTCTGTTATCTTTCCTAACTCAGTTCATGTGTAGCCATGTTTACAGGATCTTCATAAGTGATATCTTATGATAAGTTTCTTTTTCTGTGTGACTTATTTCACTTAGAATCATCGTACCTGAATCCACTCATTTTGTGCTACTGGTCTTATGACATTGATTTAATGGCTGAGGGATATTCCATCATACGTAAGTACCACAATTTTTTGAACAGTTTTTATCTTTCATGGGATACTTAAGGTGTACCCAAGTTGAACTTCTTGTAAGCAGTGCAGCCCTAAATTTTGGGGTGGCTGTGTCTTATTTATTTTCAGTTTTCCCAAGGTATATTCCCTAGACTGGAAGTACACTTGGCTCTGTAGCTCTGTTGTTTACTTGTTTTAGGGAACACAATGCACTCATCCAGAGAGGCAGTTGGCAATTTACATCCCGCCCATCAGCATAACAAGGCTCCCTGTTCTCCAGGGCCTGTCTTGCCTTTCTGGTTTTTATCAATTTTGTGGATGTCCCTTTTGACCGGTGGGAAGTGATACTTCTTTGTAGTGCAGATTTGCATTGCCCGCTTGCTTGCTTGGCCAAAAGGGGCGTATGCGTTTTCTCCTGAATATATTCAGGAGAAAACGCATACGCCCCTTTTTGGCCAAGTGCACCATTGTTGATGTTGTGCCCCTCTTCCTGTGCTTTAAAGGTGATTCCTATTTACCTCGTGAAATCTTTTTCCTGCTATTCTGCCTCGCTTTCAAGTCTGCCACGTTTCCTTCCCTCAACAGATTTTTGGACGAGAGTTGTCCTTTATTACTCTGCCAGTTTGTGAATTCCTGTGCCCCTGAGCTCCATTTTTAACTTGTTTTTTGTGAGATGAACGCAAGTCCAAAATTTTGGTTCAGGACCTATACTGGTTTTCGGTGGGTGGCTGTAACTTTGGTCAATTATTCTTCCTCCAGGGATATAAGACTGGCATGTGCCCGTCCAAATGCCTAACAGTTACTCTCTCATTGGTTCTCCCTCTTCCCTTTCCTCCTCTGTCAAATTGGCAACCTGAGAGAACCAGGAGTTTAAAGGTGCTGTCTCTCCAAGTTGGGAGATTGATAGTAAAGCAGTTGGAAAGTCAAACCAGAGCACCAGGAGAGGGACTATTCGTTGAGTTTTAGAGACCTTTCGTATTCACAGTGTGTAAATTCTCAAGGTTTCACGTACATGTTATAGCTGTAGTAATATTCCCTTCAACCTGGAGACATGGGACCCATGGAATGGGTGCCATGCATTATTGCTTTAAAAGGTGTGCATTTGCTCACCCAATATCACCAATCCTCTCAGTCCCATGTGTCCAGCCTTTTGCCACATCCAGCTGTGATTGTAGATAGGGTCATTCCAGGTTTCATCAGAAATCCTGAAGGAATTGTAAAGAAGTTCCCATTATTTTTTGTTTTTCAAATTCCTTTTTATAGTGGGTTTGAGCTGATTCTCACTGCCATGTTTATGCCAGTCTAGACACACTTGATTCCCTTACGGAGACATATCAATACATAGGTTTTAAGATTCTTACTAGTCAGATATATTCCTCTTCGGGAAATATGGTGTTTTGAGTCCCTTTCACTGAGGAAGGTGTAGGTCTTGTCTCTTCCATACTTGGTTTTTGGAACGGTACCTGTGCTTATATCAAACTCTGGTTTTATGCATCACCCCACCTCTCTTTCCCCCTTAAGCAGGCATAAGAGTGTTTTGTAAATGTGAGACTC
This sequence comes from Mesoplodon mirus, assembly GCF_964341445.2. NCBI lineage: Eukaryota > Metazoa > Chordata > Mammalia > Artiodactyla > Ziphiidae > Mesoplodon > Mesoplodon mirus. The sequence continues at coordinate 70,637 of NW_028295649.1, read as the reverse complement.
TGTTCTCTTTCCTAACTCAGTTCATGTGTAGCCATGTTTACAGGATCTTCATAAGTGATATCTTATGATGTTTCTTTTTCTGTGTGACTTACTTCACTTAGAATCATCGTACCTGAATCCACTCCTTTTGCTGCTACTGGTCTTAATACATTGATTTCATGGCTGAGGGATATTCCATTGTACGTAAGTACCACAATTTTTTGAACCATTTTTATATTTCCTGGGATATTTAAGGTGTACCCAAGTTGAGGTTCTTGTAAGCAGTGTCACCCTAAATTTTGGGTTGGCTGTGTCTTATTGATTTTCAGTTTTCCCAAGGTATATTCCCTAGACTGGAAGTGCCCTTGGCTCTGTAGCTCTGTTGTTTACTTGTTTTAGGGAAATCGATGCACTCCTCCAGAGAGGCAGTTGACAGTTTACATCCCAGCAGTAGCATAACAAGGCTCCCTGTTCTCCAGGGCCTGTCTTGCCTTTCTGGTTTTTACCCATTTTGTGGATGTCCCTTTTGACCGGTGGGAAGTGTTACTTCTTTGTTGTGCAGATTTGCATTTCCCGCTTGCTTGCTTGGCTGAAAAGATCGTATGCGTTTTCTCCTGAATATATTCACGTGAAAACCCATATGCCCTTTATGGCCTTTTCCATTATTTTCGAAGTTGTGATGCTTTTCCGGTGTTTAAAGGCGATTCCAATGTACCTCTTGAAATCTGTTTCATGCCATTCTGCCTCATTTTCACTTCCGCCTCGTGGCTTTCCCTCAATAGATTTTTGGAAGAGAGCAGTCCTTTATAACTCTGCAGGTTAATGAATTGCTGTGGCCCTGAGCTCCATTTTTCAAATCGCGTTTTTGTAAGCTGACCGCAAATCCACAGGTTTGCTTCTGGACCTATACTGGTTCTTGGGGGGGCAGGCTGAGTTTTGGTTAATTCCTCTTCATGACGGGAAATTAGAGTGAAATGTGGCCGTCCAAAAGCCTACAGGTACTCTCTCATTGGTTCTCTCTCTTCCCTATATCCTCTGCACAATTTGCCAGCTGTGCGAACCAGGAGGTTATAGGGGCTGACTCTCCAAGTTCGGAGATTGATAGTAAAGCAGTTGGAATGTCAAACTGGAGCACAAGGAGAGAAAAAAAGTAGTAGAGTTTTAGAAAACTTTCACCATCAGATGGTTTCCATTCTCTAGGTTCCCATACATGTTATAACTGTAGTGATATTCCCTTCTACATGGAGAGTTGGAAAACATGGAATGCGTGGCAGGCATATTTGCTTTAAAGGGTCTGCATTTTTTCACCCAATCACACCAATCCTCTCAGTCCCAAGTGACCAGCGTTATGACACATCCAGCTGTCATTGTAGATAGGGTCATTCCAGGTTTCATCAGAACCCCTGAAGGTATTGTGTAAGAATTTTACTGTTTTTATGTTTTGTTTTGAAATTCATTTTTATATTGGTTTTGAGCTGATTCTCACTGCCATGTTTATGTCATTCTAGACACACTTACTTCCCTTACGGAGACATATCAATACATAGGTTTTAAAATTCTTAATAGTCAGATATATTTCTCTGCGGGTAATAAGGATGTTGAGTTCCGTTCACTGAGGAAGGGGTAGGTCTTGTCTCTTCTGTTTTTGGATTATGGAATGGTACCTGTGCTAATATCAAACTTTTGTGCATCTCCCCACCTGTCTTTCCCCTTAAGCAAGTGTTAGAGTGTTTTCTAAATCTGAGACTCTGTTCTCTTCCCTAATTCAGTTCATATGTAGCCATGTTTACATTCCCTTCATAAGTGATATCTTATGTCAGAATGCACCATGGCCTTGTCATAAGAATGCTCCATGACCCCTGTCATCACAATGCTCCATGTCCCTTGTCATCACAATTCTCCACGTCCTTGTCATCACAATGCTACATGACACTTCTCATCAAAATATTACATGCACTTGTCATCACAATGCTCCATGCACTTGTCATCACAATGCTCCATGCCCTTGTCATCACATTGCTCCATGACACCTATCATCACAATGCTCCCTGACACCTGTCATCACAATGCTTCATGCCCCTTGTCATTACAGTGCTCCATGATGATCGACACCACAATTACCCAAGGTCTTCTCATCACAATGCTCCACGGCTTTGCCATCACCATGCTCCATGACTTGTCATCTCAAAGCTCAATGTCCCTTGTCTTCACAGTTCTCCACGACCTTGTCATTACAATGCTCCATGGCACTTCACATCAAAATGTTATATGCTCTTGTCATCACAATACTCCATGCACTTGTCATCGCAATGCTCCATGACCCCTGTCATAGGAAGCTCCATGCGCTGTTCATCACAATGTTTCACGACCTGGACATTAAAATTATCATTGGCCCTTGATATCACAATGCTCCATGCCCTTGTCATCAAAATGCTCCTTTACTTTGTCACAGCAATCCATGACACTTGGCATCACAGTGCTCCATGATATTGTCATCAAACTGGAACATGACATATTTCATCACAATGCTCCCTGACAACTTTCTTCACAATAATCCATGACCTTGTCATCACAGTGCTCCATGCCCTTGTAATCACAATGTGCCATGCCCAATCATATCACGATAATCCATGAAAATTGTCAGACCAATGCTCCATGCCACTTTTCATCACAATGCTCCATGAACGCTGTCATCAAAATGCACCATGCCCATCATCATAATGCTTCATGCTATTGTCCTCACAATGAAATCAAAATGCTCCATGACCTCTGTCCTCACAATGCTGCAAACCCTTGTGATCACAATGTTCCATAACACTTGTCATCACAATGCCACATGACGCTGGTCAGCACAATTATCCATGGTCTTCTCATCACAATGCACCATGATTTTTGTCATCACAATGCTCAACACACTTGTCATCACAATGCTCTCTGACTATTGCCCTCAGTATGCACCTTGAACTCTTTCATGACAAGGCTCCATGCCTATTTCATCACAATGATCCATGCCCTTTTCATCACAATGCTACAAGACACCTGTGATCACAATGCTCCTTGCACTTGTCATCACAGAGCTCCATGAGGCATGTCATCAGAATGCTGCATGGCCTTCTCATCATGATTTTCCATGCCCTTGTCATCACAATGCTCCAAGACCCCTGTAATCACAATGTTCCCTACGCCTTTTCATCAGAATGCTCCATGAGAATTGTCATCACAAGGTTCCATGGTCTTCACATCACAGTGCTAGAGGACATAGTCATCACAGTGCTCCATTCCCTTGTCATCACAATTCTCCATGACCACTGTCATCACAATAATCCATGAACATTTTCAGCCCAGTGTTCCATGACGCTTCTCATCACAATGATGCATGCCCTTGTCATCCCAGTGCTCCATGACCCCTGTATTCACAATGCTCCGTGACGCTTGTCATCACAGTGCTCCATGATGCCTGTCATCAAAATGCACCATGCCTTTGTCAGCAAAATGCTACATGACCTTGTCATTATGATGCTCTATGCGCTTGTCATCACAATACTCCAATACCAATGCCATCACAATCCTCCATGAACCTTGGGATCACATTGCTTCATACCCTTGTCATCACAATGCTCCATGCTCCTTGAAATCAAAATGAGCCATGACCTCTGTCATCACAATGCTCCAAACACTTGTGATCACAGTGTTCCTTAACACTTGTCATCACAATGCTCCATGATGCCTGTTATCAAAATACTCCATGCCCTTTTCATCACAGTTCTCCAAGACCTTTGTCGTCACAATTCTCAATACACTTGTCATCACAATATTCCCTGACACCTGTAGTCAGAGTGCTCCTTGAACACTGTCACGAAAGGCTCCATGAGTTTTTCATCACAATGCCCCATACCGTTTTCATCACAGTGCTCCATGCCATTGTCATCAAAATACTCCATAAGCTTATCATCAGAATGCTCCATGAACCTTGTCATCACACTTCTCCTTGAACTTGTCAGCAAAATGCTCCTTGACCCTTGTCATCACAATGCTCCAAGCCATTGTCATCACAATGCTCCATTACCTTTGTCATCAGATTCCTCCATGACACTTGGAATCACAATGTTCCATGCCATTGTCATCACAGTGGGCCATTACATATGTCATCACAATGCTCCCTGACACCTGTCTTCACAATAATGCTTGACCTGATCATCAAAATGCTGCATGCCCTTGTCATCACAATACGCCATTCGAACTGTCATCGCAATAATCCATGAAACTTATTAGACCAATGCTCCATGCCCTTTACATCACAATGCTCCATGCCCATGTTATCTAAATGCTCCATGACCCCTGTCATCACAATGTTCCATGACTCCAGTCATCACAATGTTTCATGACGTTTGTCATCACAGTGATCCATGCCCTCATCATCAACAGTCTCTGTGACATTTTAACCACAATGCTCCATGAACTTTTCATTACAATGCTCTTTGACCCTTGTCATCAAAGTGCTCTATGCCTTTCTCAGCACAGTGCTCCATAACACTTGTCATCACAATGCTCCATGCGCTTGTCAGCACAATGCTCCATGACACATATCATCACAATGTGACATGCACCTGTCATCACAATGATCCACAATCTTCTCATCACAATGCTCCATAAACGTTGTCATCACAATGCTCCATGCACTTCTCATCAAAACGCTCTCTCACCACTGATATCACAATGAAATATCACTATTCGTCACAATACTACCTCACCCCTGTCATCACAATGTTCCATGACTCCTGTCATCACAATGCTACATGCACTTATCATCACAATGTTCGATGACCACTGACATCACAATGTTCCATAACCCATTTCATCAAAATGCTCCATGACACTTTTCATCAAAATGCTCCATGACCCCTGCCATCATGATGTTCCATGGCCTTGTCACCACAAAGCTCCATGACCCTTCTTATCAAAATGCTCCAAGAACCCTGACATCACAATGTTCCATAACACCTGTCATCAAAATATTCCATGACACTTTTCATCAAATTGCTCCATGATCCTGTCATGAGAATGCTCCCTGCACTTCTCCTCAAAATGCACAATGCCCTTGCCATCAAAATGTTACATGACCTTTGTCATCACAAAGATCCATGACCTTTGGCATCACAATGCTCCATGTCATTGTCATCACAATGCTCCATGAACGCTCTCATCACATTGCTCCATGCCCTTGTCTTCACAAAGCTCCATGACACATGTCATCAGAATGCTCAATGGCCTTATCATCACAATGCTCCATGCCCTTGCCATCACAATGCTGCATTACACCTGTCATAACAATGCTCCATGAACCCTGCCATCACGATGTTCCATGGCCTTGTCAGCACAAAGCTCCATGACCCTTCTCATCACAATGCTCCAAGAACCCTGTAATCACAATGTTCTATGCCACTTTTCATCTCAATGATCCATGAACCATGTCATCACAATGCACATTGCCCATCATCATAATGCTTCATGCTATTGTCATTACAATGAAATCAAAATGCTCCATGACCTCTGTCATAACAATGTTCCAAACCCTTGTGATCACAATGTTCCATAACACTTATCATCACAACACCCCATGACGCTCATCATCACAATTATCCATGGTCTTCTCATCACAATGCTCCATGATCTTTGTCATCACAATGCTCAATAAACTTGTCATCACAATGCTCCCTGACACTTGTCGTCAGTATGCTCCTTGAACCCTGTCATGACCAGGCTCCATGCCTTTTTCATCAAAATAATCCATGCCCTTTTCATCACAATGCTCCAAGATCCCTGAAATCAAAATGTTCCATGCCCTTGTCATCAAAAAGCTCCATGACGCATGTCATCAGAATGCTTCATGGCCTTCTCATCAAAATGCTCCAGGACATTTGTCATCACAAAGATCCATGACTCTTGGCATCACAATGCTCCATGTCATTGTCATCACATTGCTCCATGCCCTTGTCTTCACATAGCTCCATGACACATGTCATCAGAAAGCTCCATGGCCTTCTCATCACAATGCTCTATGCCCTTGCCATCACAATGCTCCATTACCCCTGTCATAAAAATGCTTCATGACCCCTGCCATCAGGATGTTCCATGGCCTTGTCATCACAAAGCTCCATGATCCTTCTCATCACAATGCTCCAAGACCCCTGTAATCACAATGCTCCATGCCCCGTTTCATGAGAATGCTCCATGAGACTTGTCATCACAAGTCTCCATGGTCTTATCATCACAATGCTCCAGGACCTTGTCATCACCATGCTCCATTCCCTTGTCATCACAATGCTCCATGACCCCTGTCATCACAATACTCCATGAATATTTTCATCCCAATGATCCATGATATTCTCATCACAATGCTCTATGACAAATATCATCAAAATGCTCCATGATCACTGTCATCACAACACTCCATGACACCTGACAACACAATGATCCGGGACTCTTGTCATCACAATGCTCCATTCCCTACTCATCACAATGCTCCATGACCCCTGTCATCAGAACACTCCATGAACATTTTCAGCCCAATGTTCCATGACCGTTGTCATCACAATGACCCATGCCCTTCTCATCACAATCCACAACGCCCTTGTCATCAAAATGCTCCATGCCTTTGTCAGAACAATGCTCAATGACACTTGTCATCACATTGTGCCATGCACTTTTCATTACAACGGTCCACAAACTTGTCATCGCTATGCTCCATAAATCTTGTAATCACAATGCTCCATGCACTTTTCATCCAAATGCTCTCTCACCAGATATATCACAATGTTCCATCCCTAGTCATCACAATACTCCCCCACCCCTTATCATCACAATGTTCCATGACACCTGATATCACAATGTTCTATAACCTGTCATCAAAATGCTCCATGACCCTTTTCATCCCAAAGCTCCATGACCCCTGGCATCACAATGTTCTATAACCCCTGTCATCAAAATGTTCCATGACACTTTTCATCAATTTGATGAATGACCCAGATATCAAAATGCTCCCTGCCCTTCTCATCACAATGCACCACACCCTACTCATCAAAATGCTCCATGACATTTGTCATCACAAAGCTCCATGACACTTGGCATCACAATGCTCCATGTCATTGTCATCACAATGCTCCATAAACCATCTCATCACATTGCTCCAGGCCCTTGTAATCTCAAAGCTCCATGACACTTGTCATCACAATGCTCCAAGACCCCTGTAATCACAATGCTCCATGCACTTGTCATCACAAAGCTCCATGACGCATGTCATCAGAATGTTCCATGGCATTCTCATCACAATGCTCCATGCCCTTGTCATCACAATTCTCCAAAAGGCCTGTAATCACAGTGCTTCTTGACCCTTTTCATCTCAATGCTGCATGAACCCTGTCATCACAATTCACCATGCCCATCATCATAATGCTTCAGGCTATTGTCATCACAATAAAATCAAAATTCTCCATGACCTCTGTCATCATAATGCTCCAAACCCTTTTGATCACAATGTTCCATAACACTTATCATCACAACACACCATGACGCTCATCATCACAACTATCCATAGTCTTCTCATCACAATGCTCCATAACCTTTGTCATCACAATGCTCAATACACTTGTGATCACAATGCTGCCTGACACTTGTCTTCAGTATGCTCCTTGAACCATGTCATGACAAGGCTCCATGCCTTTTTCATCACAGTGATCCATGCCCTTTTCATCACAATGCTCCAAGACCAATGTAATCAGAATGCTCCATGCCCTTGTCATGAAAAAGATCTATGAGGCATGTCATCAGTATGCTGCATGGCCGTCTCATGACAATGCTCCATGCCCTTGTCATCACAATGCTCCAAGACCACTGTAATCACAATGATCCATGCCCATTTTCATCAGAATGCTCCATGAAACTTGTCATCAAAAGCCTCCATGGTCTTCTCATCACAATGCTACAGGACCTTGTCATCACCATGCTCCATGACACTTGTCATCAAAATACTCCATGAATATTATCATCACAGTGCTCCATGACCTTCTCATCACAATGCTCCATGACCAATATCATCACAATGCACCATTACAACTGTCATCACAATACTCCATGAATATTATCAGCAAAATGCTCCATGACATTCTTATTACAATGCTCCATGACCAATATCATCACAATGCACCATGACAGCTGTCATCACAACACTCCATGACACCTGACAACACAATGATCCGGGACTATTGTCATCACTATGCTCCATTCCCTAGTCATCACAATGCTCCATGACCCCTGTCATCACAATGCTCCGTGACAACTGTCATCACAATGCTTCATAACGTTTGTCATCACAATGGTCCATGCCCGCATCATCACAAGTCTCTGTGACCTTTATAAACACAATTCTCAGTGAACTTTTCATCACAATGCTCCGTGACCCTTGTCATCACAATGCTCCATGACACATGTCATGAGAAAGCTCCATGGCTTTGTCATCACAATGCTCCTTGCCCTTGCCATCACAATGCTACATTACACCTTTCATAACATTGCTCCATGATCCCTGCCATAACTATGTTCCATGGCAATGTCATCACAAGGCTCCATGACCCTTCTCATCAGAATGCTCCAAGACCCCTGTAATCACAATGCTCCATGCCCATTTTCATCTCAATGATCCATGAACCCTGTAATCACAATGCACAATGCCCATCATCCTAATGCTTCATGCTATTGTCATCACAATGAAATCAATATGCTCCATGACCTCTGTCATAACAATGCTCCAAACCCTTGTGATCACAATATTCCATAACACTTGTCATCACAATGATCCATGACGCACGTCATCACAGTTATCTATGATCTTCTCATCACAATGCTCCATGACCTTTGTCATCACAATGCTCAATACTCTTGTCATCAAAATGCTCCCTGACACTTGTTGTCTGTACTCTCCTTGAACCCTGTCATAACAAGATCCCATGCCCTTTTCATCAAAATTTTCCAAGACCCCTGTAATCACAATGGTCCATGACCCTTTTCATCAGTATGCTCAATGAGATTTGTCATCACAAGGCTCCATGGTTTTCTCATCACAATGCTCCAGGACTTGTCATCACAATGCTTCACGACCTTGTCATGAAAATTCTCAATGGCCCATGTCATCATAAAGCTCCTAGCCCTAGTCATCACAATGCTCCATTATATTTGTCATAACAATCCTCCATTACATTTGGCATCACAATGTTACATGCCATTGTCATCACAAAGAACCATGACATAGGTCATCACAATGCTCCCTGAAACCTGTCTTCACAATACTCCATGACCTTCTCATCACAATGCTCCATGCCCTTGTCATCACAATGCTCCGTGACTCCAGTCATTGCAACGCTTCATGACCTGTGTCATCACAATGCTCCATGCCATTGTCATTACAATCATGCATGACTCATGCATCATAGTGTTCCGTACCCTTGTCATCACAATGCTCTATGCCCACTCTCATCACAATAATCCATGAAACATTTTAGACCAATGTTTCATGCCCTTCTCATTACAATGCTCCATTAACTCTGTCATAACAATGCACCATGACCCCTGCCATCACAATGTTCCACGGCCTAGTCATCACAAGGTTCCATGACACTTGTTATCACAATGCTGAAGACCCTTGTAATCGCAATGCTCCATGCCCTTGTCAACACAAAGCACCATGACGCATGTCATCAGAATGTTCCATGGCCTTCTCATCACAATGCTCCATACCCTTGTCATCACAATGCTCCAAGACCCCTGTAAACAAAATGCTCCATGTCACTTTTCATCTCAATGCTCCATGAACCCTGTCATCACAATGCACCATGCCCATCATCATAATGCTTCAGGCTATTGTCATCAAAAAGAAATTAGTAATCTCCATGATCTCTGTCATCATAATGCTCCAAACCCTTGTGATCACAATGTTACATAACACTTATCATCACAACACCCCATGACGCTCATCATAACAATTAACCATGGTCTTCTTATCACAATGCTCCATGAGCTTTGTCATCACAATGCTCAATACACTTGTCATCACAATGCTCCCTGACACTAGTCGTCAGTATGCTCCTTGAACCGTGTCATGACAAGGCTCCATACCTTTTTCATAACAATGATCTGTGCCGTTTTCTTCACAATGCTCCAAGATCCCTGTAATCACAATGCTCCATGCACTTGTCATCACAAATCTCCATGACACATGTCATCAGAATGCTCCATGGCATTCTCATCACAATGCTCCATGCCCTAGTCATCACAGTGCTCCAAAACCCCTGTAATCAGAATGCTCCATGCCCCTTTTCATCAGAATGCTCCATGAGACTTGTCATCACAATGCTCCATGGTCTTCTCATCACAATGCTCCAGGACATTGTCATCACCATGCTCCATTCCCTTGTCATCACAATGCTCAATGACCTGTATCATCACAATAATCCATGAACATATTCAGCCAAATGCTCCACGACCTACACATCACAGTGCTCCATGGCCAATATCATCACAATGCTCCATGACCACTGTCATCACAACACTCCATGACTCCTGACAACACAATGATCCGGGACTCTTGTCATCAAAATGCTCCATTCCCTACTCATCACAATGCTCCATGAACCATGTCATCACAACACTCCATGAACATTTCAGCCCAGTGCTCCATGACACTTGTCATCACAATGATCCATGCCCTTGTCATCGCAATGCTCCATGACCCGTGCATTCACAATGCTCCGTGACGCCTGTCATCACAGTGCTCCATGACACATGTCATCACAATGCTCCATGCCTTTGTCAGCAAAATGCTACATGACCTTGTCATTACAATGCTCTATGCACTTGTCATCACAATACTCCATGAACCTTGGGATCACATTGCCTCATGCCCTTGTCATCACAATGCTCCATGCTCCTTGAAATCAAAATGATCTATGACCTCTGTCATCACAATGCTCCAAACCCTTCTGATCACTGTGTTCCATAACACTTGTCATCACAACGCTCCATGATGCCTGTCATCACAATATTCCATGTCCTTTTCATCACAATGCTCCATGACCATTGTCATCACAATGCTCAATACACTTGTCATCACAATGCTCCCTGACACTTGTCATCAGAATGCTCCTTGAACCCTGTCAAGAAAAGGCTCAATGCCTTTTTCATCACAATGCCCCATGCCGTTTTCATCACAATGCTCCATGCCGTTTTCATCACAATGCTCCATGAATCCTGTCATGACAATGCACCATGCCCATCATCATAGTGCATCAGGCTATTGTCATCACAATGAAATCAATATTCTCCATGACCTCTGTCATCATAATGCTCTAAACCCTTGTGATCACAATGTTCCATAACACTTATCATCACAACACACCATGACCCTCATCATCACAATTGTCCATGGCCTTCTCATCGCAATGCTCCATGATCTTTGTCATCACAATGCTCAATAACCTTGTCATCACAATGCTCCCTGACACTTGTCGTCAGTATGCTCCTTGAACCCTGTCATGACAAGGCTCCATGCCTTTTTCATCTCAATGATCAGTGCCCTTTTCATCACAATACTCCAAGATCCCTGTAATCACAATGCTCCATGTCCTTGTCATCACAAAACTGCATGACTCATGTCATCAGAAGGCGCCATGGCCTTCTCATCACAATGCAACATGCTCTAGTCATCACAATGATCCAAGGCCCCTGTAATCACAATGCTCCATGCCTGTTTTCATCAGAATGCTCCATTAGACTTGACATCACAAATCTCCATGGTCTTCTCATCACACTGCTCCATGACCCCTGTCATCACAACACTCCATGAACATTTTCAGCCCAGTGCTCTATGACCCTTGTCATCACAATGATCCATGCCCTTGTCATCCCAATGCTCCATGACCCCTGTATTCACAATGCTCCGTGACGCTTGTCATCATTGTGCTCCACGACACATGTCATCACAATGCTCCATTCCTTTGTCAGCAAAAGGCTACATGACCTTGTCATTAGAATGCTTTATGCGCTTGTCATCACAATACTCCATTTTCATTGTCATCACAATCCTCCATGAACCTTGGGATCACATTGACTCATACCCTTGTCATTAAAATGCTCCATGCTCCTTGAAATCAAAATGATCCATGACCTCTGTCATCACAATGCTCCAAATCCATGTGATCACAATGTTCCATAACACTTGTCATCACAATGCTCCATGATGTCTGTTATCACAATACTCCATGCCCTTTTCATCAAAATACTCCATGACTTTGTCATCACAATTCTCAATACACTTGTCATCACAATGCTCCCTGACACAGTCATCAGAATGCTCCTTGAACCCTGTCACGAAAAGGCTTCATGTCTTTTTCATCACAATACCCCATGCCGTTTTCATCACAATGCTCCATGCCATTGTCATCAAAATACTCAACAAGCTTGTCATCAAAATTATCCATGATCCTTGTCTTCACAATTCTCCATGGACTTGTCAGCACAATGCTCGCTGACCCTTGTCATCACAATGCTCCAAGACATTGTCATCACAATGCTCCATTACCTTTGTCATCAGAATCCTTCATGACACTTGGCATCACAATGTCCTATGCCATTGTCATCACAATGGGCCATTACATATGTCATCACAATGCTCCCTGACACCTGTCTTCACAATACTGCATGACCTGGTCTTCACAATGCTCCATGCCCTTGTCATCACAATGCGCCATTCCAAATGTCATTGCAAAAATCCATGAAACATTTTAGACCAATGTTCCATGCCCTTGTCATCACAATGCTCCATGTCCTTGTTATCAAAATGCTCCATGACCCCTGTCATCAGAATGCTCCGTGAGTCCAGTCATCACAATGCTTCATGTCCTTTGTCATCACAATCGTCCATGCCCTCGTCATCAACAGTCTCTGTGACCATTTGAACCACAATGGTCCGTGAACTTTTCATCACATTGCTTTTTGACCCTTGTCATCACAATGCTCTATGCCTTTCTCAGCACAATGCTCCATGACACTTGGCATCACAATGCTCCATGCGCTTGTCAGCACAATGCTCTATGACACATGTCATCACAATGCACCATGCGCTTGTCATCACAGTGCTCCACAAACTTGTCATCACAGTGCTCCATAAACATTGTCATCATAATGCTCCATGCGCTTCTCATCAAAATGCTCTCTCACCACTGATATCACAATGCTACATCACTATTTGTCACAATACTCCCTCACCCCTCTCCTCACAATGTTCCATGACTCCTGTCATCACAATGCTACATGCACATATCATCACAATGTTCGATGACCCCTGACATCACAATGTTCCATAACACCTGTCATCAAAATGTTCCATGACACTTTTCATCAAATTGCTCCATGACCCTGTCATCACAATTCTCCCTGCCCTTCTCATCACAATACACAACGCCCTTGCCATCAAAATGCTCCATGACTTTTCTCATCACAAAGATCCATGACCCTTGGCATCACAATGTTCCATGTCATTAAAATCACAATGCTCCATGAACGCTCTCATCACATTTCTCCATGCCCTTGTCATCACAAAGCTCCATGACACATGTCATCAGAATGCTCCATGGCCTTCTCATCACAATGCTCCATGCCATTGCCATCACAAAGATCCATTACACCTGTCATAACAATGCTCCATGACCCCTGCCATCACGATGTTCCATGGCCTTGTCATCACAAGGCTCCATGACCCTTCTCATCACAACACTCCAAGAACGCTGTAATCACAATGTTCCATGCCCCTTTTCATCTCAATGATCCATGCACCTTGTCATCACAATGCACCATGCCTTTCATCATAATGATTCATGCTATTGTCATCACAATGAAATCAAAATGCTCCATGACCTCTGTCATAACAATGCTCCAAACCCTTGTGATCACAATATTCCATAACACTTATCATCACAATGCCCCATGATGATCGTCATCACAATTATCCATGGTCTTCTCATCACAATGCTCCATGACCTTTGTCATCACAATGCTCAATACATTTGTCATCAAAATGCTCCCCGACACTTGTTGTCATTATGCTCCTTGAACCCTGTCATGACAAGGCTCCATGCCTTTTTCATCACAATGATCCATGCCCTTTTCATCACAATGCTCCAAGACCCATGTAATCACAGTGCTCCACGCCCTTGTCATCACAAAGCTCAATGGCGCATGCCATCAGAATACTCTTTGGTCTTCTCCTCACAATATTCCATGCCTTTGTCATCACAAATCTCAATGTCGCATGCCATCAGAATGCTCCTTGGTCTTCTCCTCACAATGTTCCATGCCCTTGTCATCACAATGTTCCAAGACCCCTGTAATCAGAATGCTCCATGCCCTTTTTCATCAGTATGCTCCATGAGACTTGTCATCACAAGGCTACATGAGTTTTTCATCACCATGTTCCAGGACTTGTCATCACAATGCTTCACGACCTTGTCATGAAAATTCTCAATGGCCCTTGTCATCATAAAGCTCCAAGCGCTAATCATCACAATGCTCCATTATATTTGTCATCACAGTCCTCCATTACATTCGGCATCACAATGCTCCATGCCATTGTCATCGCAATGGACCATGACATATGTCATCACAATGCTCCCTGACACCTGTCTTCACAATACCCCATGACCGTCTCATCACAATGCTCCATGCCCTTTTCATCACAATGCAACATGCCCACTGTCATCACAATAATCTATGAAATTTGTTAGACGAATGCTCCATTCTCCTGTCAAAACTATGCTCCATGCCCTTGTCATTACAATGCTCCATGACCACTGTCATCACAATGCTCCGTGACTCCAGTCATCAGAATGCTTCATAACGTTTGTCATCACAATGGTCCATGCCAGCGTCATCACAAGGCTCTGTGACCTTTGTAACCACAATGCTCCATGAACTTTTCATCACAATTCTCTGTGACCCTTGTCATCACAATGCTCCATGTCTTTGTCAGAACAATGCTCCATGACCATTGTCATCACAATGTGCCACGAGCATTTCATCACAAAGGTCCACAAACTTATCATTGCAATGCTCCATAAACTTTGTAATTACAATGGTCCATGCACTTCTCATCGAAATGCTCTCTCACCAGAGATATCACAATGTTCCATCACTAGTAATCACAATACTCCCTCTCCCCTGGAATCACAATGTTCCATGACGCTGTAATCACAATGCTACATCCCCTTATCATCACATTGTTCCATCACCCCTGACATAACAATGTTCCATAATCCCTGCCATCAAAATGCACCATGACCCTTGTCAACACAATTCTCCATGTACTTGCCAGCACAATGCTCCCTGACCCTTGTAATCACAATGCGCCAAGCCCTATTCATCACAATGCTCCATTACCTTTGTCATCAGAATCCTCCATGACGCTTGTCATCACAGTGCTCCATGACCCCTGTCATCACAATGCTCCATGCCTTTGTCAGCAAAATGCTACATGACCTTGTCATTACAATGCTCTATGTGCTTGTCATCACAATACTCCATTACCATTGTCATCAAAACCCTGCATGAACCTTGGGATCACATTGCTTCATGCCCTTGTCATCACAATGCTCTATCCTCCTTGAAATCAAAATGATACATGAACTCTGTCATCACAATGCTCCAAGCCCTTGTGTACACAATGTTTCATAACACTTGTCATCACAACGCTCCATGATGCCTGTCATCACAATACTCCATGCCATTTTCATCACATTGCTCCATGACCTTTGTCATCACAATTCTCAATACACTTGTCATCAAAATGCTCCCTGACACTTGTCGTCAGAATGCTCCATGAACCCTGTCACGAAAAGGCTCCATGACTTTTTCATCACAATGCCCCATGCGGTTTACATCACAATGCTCCATGCCATTGTCATCAAAATACTCCACAAGCTTGTCATCAGAATTTTCCATGACCCTTGTCATCACAAATCTCCATGCACTTCTCAGCACAATGCTCCCTGACCCTTGTCATCACAAAGCTCGAAGCCATTGTCATCACAATGCTCCATAACTTTGTCATCAGAATCCTCCATGACACTTGGCATCACAATGCTCCATGCCATTGTCATCACAATGGGCCATTACATATGTCATCACAATGCTCCCTGACACCTGTCTTCACAATACTGCATGAACTTGTCATCACAATGCTCCATGTCCTTGTCATCACAATGCGCCATTCCAACTGTCATCACAATAATTCATGTAACTTTTTAGACCAATGTTCCATGCCCTTGTCATCACAATGCTCCATGCCCTTGTTATCACTATGCTCCATGACCACTGTCATCACAACGCTCTGTGACTCCAGTCATAACAATGCTTCAAGACATTTGTCATCACAATGGTCCATGTCCTCATCATCAACTGTCTCTGTGACCTTTTTAACCACAATGCTCCATGAATTTTCATCACAAAGCTCTTTGACCCTTGTCATCAAAATGCTCTATGCATTTATCAGCACAATGCTCCATGACACTTGTCATCACAATGCTCCATGCGCTATTCAGCACAATGCTCCATGACACAGGTCATCAAAATGCACCTTGCGCTTGTCATCACAGTGCTCCACAATCTTGTCATCACAATGCTCCATGCACTTCTCATCAAAATGCTCTCTCACCACTGATATCACAATTGTACATCACTATTTGTCACAATACTCCCTCATCCCTGTCATCACAATGTTCCGTGACTCCTGTCATCACAATGCTACATGCACTTATCATCACAATGTTCGATGACCCCTGACATCACAATGTTCCATAACACCTGTCATCAAAATGCTCCATGACCCTTTTCATCAAAAGGCTCCAAGACCCCTGACATCACAATGTTCCATAACACCTGTCATCAAAATATTCCATGACACATTTCATCCAATTGCTTCATGACCCTGTCCTAACAATGATCCCTGCCCTTCTCATCACAATGCACAACGCCCTTGCCATGAAAATGCTCCATGACCTTTGTCATCACAAAGATCCATGACGCTTGGCATCACAATGCTCCATGTCATTGTCATCACAATGCTCCATGAATGCTCTCATCACATTGCTCCATGTGCTTGTCACCACAAAGCTCCATGACACATGTCATCAGAATGCTCCATGGCCTTCTCATGAAAATGCTCCATGCCCTTGCCATCACAATGCTCCATTAAACTGTCATAACAAAGCTCCATGTCCCCTGCCATCACGATGTTCCATGGCCTTGTCATCACAAGGCTCCATAACCCTTCTCATCACAATGCTCCAAGAACCCTGTAATCACAATGCTCTATGCCCCTTTTCATCTCAATGATCCATGAACCCTGTCATCACAATGCACCATGCCCATCATCATAATGCTTCTTGCTATTGTCATCACAATGAAATCAAAATGCTTCATGACCTCTGTCATAAAAATGCTCCAAAACCTTGTGATCAAAATATTCCATAACACTTGTCATCACAATGCCACATGACGCTCGTCATCACAATTTTCCATGGTCTTCTCATCACAATGCTCCATGACATTTGTCATCACAATTCTCAATACACTTGTCATCAAAATGCTCCCTGCCACTTGTTGTCTGTATGCTCCTTTAACCCTCTCATGGCAAGGCTCCATGCCTTTTTCATCACAATGATCCATGCCCTTTTCATCACAATGCTCCAAGACCCATGTAATCACGATGCTCCATGCCCTTGTCATCACAAAGCTCAATGACACATGCCATCAGAATGCTCCTTGGTCTTCTCCTCACAATGCTCCATGCCCTTATCATCACAATGTTCCAAGAACCTTGTAATCACAATGCTCCATGCCCCTTTTCATCAGTATGCTCCATGAGACGTGTCATCACAAGGCTCCATGATTTTGTCATCACAATGCTCGAGGACATTGTCATCAGAATGCTTCACGAGCTTGTCATGAAAATTTTCAATGGCCCTTGTCATCATAATGCTCCAAGCCCTAGTCATCACAATGCTCCATTATATTTGTCATCACAATTCTCCATTACATTTGGCATCACAATGCTCCATGCCATTGTCATCGCAATGGACCTTGACATATGTCATCACAATGCTCCATGACACCTGTCTTAACAATATTCCATGATCTTCTCATCACAATGCTCCATGCCCTTGTCATCACAATGCACCATGCCCACTGTCATCACAATAATATATGAAACTTGTCAGACCAATGCTCCTTGCCCCTGTCATCACAATGCTCCATGCCCTTGTCATCACAATGCTCCATGACCACTGTCATCACATTGCTCCGTGACTCCAGTCATTACAATGCTTCATAACGTTTGTCATCACAATGGTCCATGCCTGCGTCATCACAAGGCTCTGTGACCTTTGCAACCACAATGCTCCATGAACTTTTCATCACAATTCTCTGTGACCCTTGTCATCACAATGCTCCATGTCTTTGTCAGAACAATGCTCCATGACCATTGTCATCACAATGTGCCACACACATTTCATCACAACGGTCCACAACCTTGTCATGGCAATGCTCCATAAACATTGTAATCACAATGGTCCATGCACTTCTCATCAAAATGCTCTCTCACCAGAGATATCACAATGTTCCATCACTAGTCATCACAATACTCCCTCACCCCTGTAATCACAGTGTTCCATGACCCTGTCATCACACTGCTACATCCCCTTATCATCACAATGTTCCATGACCCCTGACATCACAATGTTCCATAATCCCTGTCATCAAAATGCTCCATGACCCATTTCATCCCAAAGCTCCAAGACTCCTGACATTACAATGTTCTATAACCCCTGCCATCAAAATCTTCCATTACAATTTTTATCAAATTGCTGCATGACCCGGTCATCAAAATGCTCCCTGCCCTTCTCATCATAATGCACCATGCCCTTGTCATCAAAATGCTCCATGACTTTTCATCACAAAGCTCCATGACCCTTGGCATCACATTGCTCCATGCCCTTGTCATCACAATTCTCCATGACACTTGTCATCAAAATGCTCGATGTCCTTCTCATCACAATGCTCCATGCCCTTGTTATCACAATGCTCCATGAACCGTGTGATCACAATGCACCTTGAACCCAGTCATCACAATGCTTCATGACCTTTGTCATCACAGTGGTCCATGCCCTCTTTATCAACAGTCTCTGTGACCATTTTGACCACAATGCTCCATGAACTTTTCATCACAATGCTCTTTGACCCTTGTCATCACAATGCTGTATGCCTTTCTCTGCACAATGCTCCATGACCCTTGTCATCACAATGCTCCATGCACATGTCAGCACAATGTTCCATGACACATGTCATCACCATGCTCCATGACCCCTGTCATCACAATGTTCCGTGACTCCAGTCATCACAATGCTTCATAACGTTTGTCATCACAATGGTCCATGCCCGCGTCATCACAATCCTCTGTGATATTTGTAAGCACAATGCTCCATGAACTTTTCATCACAATTCTCTGTGACCCTTGTCATCTCAATGCTCCATGTCTTTGTCAGAACAGTGCTCCATGACCACTGTCATCACAATGTGCCATGCGCATTTCATCACAGAGGTCCACAAACTTGTCATTGCAATGCTCCATAAACCTTGTAATCACAATGCTCCATGCACTTCTCATCAAAATGCTCTCTCAGCAGAGATATCACAATGTTCCATCACTAGTCAGCACAATACTCCCTCACCCCTGTAAACACAATGTTGCATGACCTTTTCATCACACTGCTACATCAACTTATCATCACAATGTTCCATGACCCCTGTCATCAAAATGGTCCATGACCCTTTTCATCCCAAAGCTCCAAGACCCCTGACATCAAAATGTTCTATAACCCCTGCCATCAAAATATTCCATTACACTTTTCATCAAATTGCTGCATTACCCGGTCATCAAAATGCTCCCTGTCCTTCTCATCACAAGGCACCATGCCCTTGTCATCAAAATGCTCCTGGACTTGTCATCAAAAAGCTCCATGACCCTTGACATCACAATGCTCCATGTCATTGTCATCACAATGCTCCATGAACCCTCTCATAACACTGCTCAATGCCCTTGTCATCACAAAGCTCCATGACACTTGTCATCACAATGCTCGATGCCTTTCTCATCACAATGCTCCATGCACTTGTCATTACAATCCTGCGTGACGCATGTATCATAGTGTTCCGTTCCCTTGTCATAACAATGTTCCATGCCCACTCTCATCACAATAATCCATGAAATATTTCAGACCAATGTTCCATGCCCTTCTCATCACAATGCTCCATTACCCCTGTCATAACAATGCACCATGACCACTGCCATCACAATGTTCCATGGCCTAGACATCACAAGTTTCCATGACAATTGTCATCAGAATGCTGAAGACCCCTGTAATCACAATGATCCACGCCCTTGTCATCACAAAGCTCCATGACGCATGTCATCAGAATATTCCATGGCCTTTTCATCACAATGTTCCATGCCCTTGTCATCACAATGCACCTAGACGCCTGTAAACACAATCCTCCATGCCCCTTTTCATCTCAATGCTCCATGAAATCTGTCATTACAATACACCATGCCCATCATCATAATGCTTCAGGCTATTGTCATCACCATGAAATCAATATTCTCCATGGCCTCTGTCATCATAATGCTCCAAACCCTTGTGATCACAATGTTCCATAACACTTATATTCACAACACTCCATGACGCTCATCATCACAGTTATCCATGGTCTTCTCATCACAATGCTCCATGATCTTTGTCATCACAATGCTCAATACACTTGTCATCACAATGCTCCCTGACACTTGTCGTCAGTATGCTCCTTGAACTCTTTCATGACAAGGCTCCATGCATTTTTCATCACAATAATCCATGCCCTTTTCATCACATTGCTCCAAGATCCTTGTAATCACAATGGTCCATGCCCTTGTCATCAAAAAGCTCCATGACGCATGTCATTAGAATGCTTCATGGCCTTCTCATCACAATGCTCCATGCCCTTGTCATCACAATGCTCCAAGGCCCCTGTAATCACAATGCTCCATGACCCTTTTCATCAGAATGTTCCATGAGACTTGTCATCACAAGTCTCCATGGCCTACTCATCACCATTCTCCAGGACCTTGTCATCACCATGCTCCATTCCCTTGTCATCACAATGCTCCATGACCCCTGTCATCACAATAATCCATGAGCATTTTCAGCCCAATGCTCCACGACCTACACATCACAATGCTCCATGGCCAATATCATCACAATGCTCCATGACCACTGTCATCACAACACTCCATGACACCTGAAAACACAATGATCCGGGACTCTTGTCATCACATTGCTCCATTCCGTAGTCATCACAATTCTCCATGACCACAACACTCCATGAACATTTTCAGCCCAGTGCTCCATGACCCTTGTCATCAAAATGATCCTTGCACTTGTCATCCCAATGCTCCATGACCCATGTATTCACAATGCTCCGTGACCCTTGTCATCACAGTGCTCCATGACACATGTCATCACAATGCTCCATGCCTTTGTCAGCAAAATGCTACGTGACTTTGTCATTACAATTCTCTATGTGCTTGTCATCACAATACTCCATTTCCATTGTCATCACAATCCTCCATGAACCTTGGGATCACATTGCTTCATGCCCTTCTCATCACAATGCTCCATGTTCCTTGAAATCAAAATGATCCATGACCTCTGTCAGCACAATTCTCCAAACCCTTGTGATCACAGTGTTCCATAACACTTGTCATCACAACGCTCCATGATGCCTGTCATCACAATACTCCATGCCCTTTTCATCACAATGCTCCATGACCTTTGTCATCACAATTCTCAATACACTTGTCATCACAATGCTCCCTGACACTTGTCATCAGAATGCTCCTTGAAACCTGTCACGAAAAGGCTCCATGTCTCTTTCATCACAAGGCCCCATGCCGTTTTCATCACAATGCTCCATGCCATTGTCATCAAAATACTCCACAAGCTTGTCATCAGAATGCTCCATGACCCTTGTCATCACAATTCTCCATGCACTTGTCAGCACAATGCTCCCTGACCCTTGTCATCACAATGATCCAAGCCATTGTCATCACAATGCTCCATAACATTTGTCATCAGAATCCTCCATGACACTTGGCATCACAATGCTCCATGCCATTGTCATCACAATTGTCCATTACATATGTCATCACAATGCTCCCTGACACCTGTCTTCACAATATTGCATGACCTGGTAATCACAATGCTCCATGCCCTTGTCATCACTATGTGCCATTCCAACTGTCATCGCAATAATACATGAAACTTATTAGAACAATGTTCAATGCCCTTGTCATCACAATGATCCATGCCCTTGTTATCACAATGCTCCATGACCCCTGTCATCACAATGCTACGTGACTCCAGTCATCACAATGCTTCATGACATTTGTCATCACAATGGTCCATGCCCTCGTCATCAATAGTCTCTGTGACCCATTTAACCACAATGCTCCATGAACTTTTCATCACAATGCTCTTTGACCCTTGTCATCACAATGCTCTATGCATTTCTCAGCACAATGCTCCATGACCCTTGTCATTACAAAGCTCCATGTGCATCTCAGCACAATGCTCCATGACACATGTCATCACAATACACCATGCGCTTGTCATCACAGTGCTCCAAAATCTTGTCATCACAATGCTCCAAAAAATTTCTCCTCACAATGCTCCATGCACTTCTCATCAAAATGCTCTCTCACCACTGATATCACAGTGCTACATGACTGTTTGTCACAATACTCCCTCACCCCTCTCATCACAATGTTCCATGACTCCTGTCATCAGAAAGCTACATGCAGTTATCATCACAATGTTCGATGACCCCTGACATCACAATGTTCCATAACACCTGTCATCAAAATGTTCCATAACAGTTTTCATTAAATTGCTCCATGACCCTGTCATCACAATGCTCCCTGCCCTTCTCCTCACAATGCACAACGCCCTTGCCATCAAAATGCTCCATGACCTTTGTCATCACAAAGATCCGTGACACTTGGCATCACAATGCTCCATGTCATTGTCATCACAATGCTCCATGAATGGTCTCATCACATAGCTCCATGCACTTGTTTTCACAAAGCTCCATGACACATGTCGTCAGAATGCTCCATGGCCTTCTCCTCACAATGCTCCATGCCGTTGCCATCACAATGCTCCATTAACACAGTCATAACTATGCTCCATGACCAATGCCATCACGATGTTCCATGGCTTTGTCAACACAAAGCTCCATGAGCCTTCTCATCACAATGCTCAAAGAACCCTGTAATCACAATGCTCTATGCCCCTTTCCATCTCAATGAACCATGTACTCTGTCATCAAAATGCACCATGCCCATCATCATAATGCTTCATGCTATTGTCATCACAATGAAATCAAAATGCTCCATGTCCTCTGTCATAACAATGCTCCAAACACTTGTGATCACAATATTCCATAACACTTGTCATCACAATGCCCCATGACGCTCGTCATCACAATTATCAATGGCATTCTCATCACAATGCTCCATGACCCCTGTCATCACAATACTCCATGAACATTTTCAGCCAAGTGCTCAATGGCACTGGTCATCAAAATGATCCAAGCCCTTGTCATCCCAATGCTCCATGACCCCTGTATTCACAATGCTCCGTTATGCTTGTCATCACAGTGCTCCATGACACATGTCATCACAATGATCCATGCCTTTGTCAGCAAAATTCTACACGACCTTGTCATTACAATGCTCTATGTGCTTGTCATCACAATACTCCATTATCATTGTCATCACAATCCTCCATGAACCTTGGGATCACATTGCTTCATGCCCTTGTCATCAAAATGCTCCATGCTCCTTGAAATCAAAATGATCCATGACCTCTGTCATCACAGTGCTCCAAACGCTTGTGATCACAAAGTTCCATAACACTTGTCATCACAACGCTCCATGATGCCTGTCATCACAATACTCCATGCACTTTTCATCACAATGCTCCATGACCTTTGTCATCACAATTCTCAATACACTTGTCATCACAGTGCTCCCTGACACTTGTCGTCAGAAAGCTCCTTGAACCCTGTCACGAAAAGGCTCCATGCCTTTTTCATCACAAAGCCCCATGCCGTTTTCATCACAATGCTCCATGCCATTGTCATCAAAATACTCCACAAGCTTGTCATCAGAATGCTCCATGACCCTTGTCATCACAGTTCTCCATGCACTTCTCAGCACAATGCTCCGTGACCCTTGTCATCACAGTGCTCCAAGCCATTGTCATCACAATGTTCCATTACCTTTGTCATCAGAATCCTCCATGACACTTGGCATCACAATGCTCCATGCCATTGTCATCACATTGGGCCATTACATATGTCATCACAATGTCCCCTGACACCTCTCTTCACAATATTGCATGACGTGGTCATCGCAATTCTCCATGCCCTTGTCATCACAAGGCATCATTTCAACTGTCATCACAATAATCCATGAAACTTATTAGACCAATGCTCCATTCCCTTGTCATCACAAAGTTCCATGCCCTTGTTATCACAAAGTTCCAAGACTCCTGTAATCAGAAAGCTCCATGCCCCTTTTCATCAGTATGCTCCATGATACTTGTCATCACAAGGCTCCATGGTTTTCTCATCACAATGCTCCAGGAACTTGTCATCACAATGCTTCACGACCTTGTCATGAAAATTCTCAATGGCCCTTGTCATCATAATGCTCCAAGCCCTAGTCATCACAATGCTCCATTATATTTGTCATCACCATCCTCCATTATATTTGGCATCACAATGATCCCTGCCATTGTCATCGCAATGGACCATGACATAAGTCATCACAATGCTCCCTGACACCTGTCTTCACAATACTCCATGACCTTCTCCTCACAATGCTCCATGCCCTGGTCATCACAATGCACCATGTCCAATGTCATCACAATAATCTATGAAACTATTCAGACCAATGCTCCATGACCCTGTCATCACAATGCTCCATGCCCCTTGTCATCAAAATGCTCTATGACCCCTGCCATCACAACACTCCCTGACTCCACTCATCACAATGCTTCATAATGTTTGTCATCACAACGGTCCATGCCGGCGTCATCACAAGGCTCTGTGACCTTTGTAAGCCCAATGCTCCATGATCTTTGTCATCACAATGCTCAATAAATTTTTCATCACAATGCTCCCTGACACTTGTCGTCAGTATGCTCCTTGAACCCTGTCATGACAAGGCTCCATGCCTTTTTCATAACAATGATCCATGCCGTTTTCATCACAATGCTCCAAGATCCCTGTAATCACAATGCTCCATGCCCTTGTCATCAAAAAACTCCATGACACATGTCATCAGAATGCTCCATGGCCTTCTCATCACAATGCTCCATGCACTAGTCATCACAATGCTCCAAGACCCCTGTACTCACAATGCTCCTTTCGCCTTTTCATCAGAATGCTCCATGAGATTTGTCATCACAAGTCTCCATGGTCTTCTCATCACAATGTTCCAGGACATTGTCATCAACATGCTCCATTCCCTTGTCATCACATTGTTCCATGACCCCTGTCATCACAACAGTCCATGAATATTTTCAGCCCAGTGCTCCATGACACTTGTCATTACAATGATCCATGCCCTTTTCATCCCAATGCTCCATGACACCTGTATTCACAATGCTCCATGACGCTTGTCATCACAATGCTCCATGACCCCTGTCATCACAATAATCCATTAACATGTTCAGCCAAACCCTCCACGACCTACACATCACAATGCTCCATGGCCAATATCATCACAATGCTCCATGACCACTCTCATCAAAACACTCCATGACTCCTGACAACACAATGATCCGGGACTCTTGTCATCACAATGCTCCATTCCCTACTCATCACTATGTTCCATGACCCCTGTCATCACAACACTCCATGAACATTTTCAGCCCAATGCGCCATGACCCTTGTCATCACAATGATCCATGCCCTTGTCATCCCAATACTTCATGACCCCTGTATTCACAATGCTCCGTGACGGTTGTCTTCACAGTGCACCATGACACCTGTCATCACAATGCTCCATGCATTTGTCAGCAAAATGCTACATGACCTTGTCATTACAATGCTCTATGTGCTTGTCATCACAATACTCCATTTCCATTGTCATCACAATCCTCCATGAACCTTGGGATCACATTGCTTCATGCCCTTGTCATCACAATGCTCCATGCTCCTTGAAATCAAAATGATCCATGACCTCTGCCATCACAATGCTCCAAAACATTGTGATCACAATGTTCCATAACACTTGTTATCACAACGCTCCATGAAGCCTGCCATCACAATACTCCATGCTCTTTTCATCACAATGGTCCATGACCTTTGTCATCACAATTCTCAATATACATGTCATCACAATGCTCCCTGACACTTATCATCTGGATGCTCCTTGAACCCTGTCACGAAAAGGCTCCATGCCTTTTTCATCTCAATGCCCCATGCCATTTTCATCACAATGCTCCATGCCATTGTCATCAAAATACTCCACAAGCTTGTCATCAGAATGCTCCATGACCCTTGTCATCACAATTCTCCATGCACTTGTCAGCACAATGCTCCCTCACCCATGTCATCACAATGCTCCAAGCCATTGTCATCACAATATTCCATTACATTTGTCATCACAATCCTCCATGACACTTGGCATCACAATGTTCCATGCCATTGTCATCACAATGGGCCATTACATATGTCATCACAATGCTCCCTGACACCTCTCTTCACAATACTGCATGACCTGGTCATCACAATGCTCCATGCCCTTTTCAACACAATGCGCCATTCCAACTGTCATCACAACAATCCATGAAATTTATTAGACTAATGTTCCATGTCCTTGTCATCACAATGCTCCATGCCCTTGTTATCAAAATGCTCCCTGACCCCTGTCATCACAATGCTCCGTGACTCCAGTCATCACAATGATTCATGACCTTTGTCATCACAATGGTCCATGCCCTCGTCATCAACAGTCTCTGTGACCATTTTAACCACAATGCTCCATGAACTTTTCATCACAATGCTCTTTGACCCTTATCATCACAATGCTCTATGCCTTTCTCAGCACAATTCTCCATGACCCTTGTCATCACAATGCTCCATGCGCTTGTCAGCACAATGCTCCATGACACATGTCATCACAATGCACCATGCGCTTGTCATCACAGTGCTCTACAATCTTGTCATCACAATGGTCCATGCACTTCTCATCAAAATGCACTCTCACCACTGATATCACAGTGCTACATCACTATTTGTCACAATACTCCCTCACCCCTGGCATCACAATTTCCCATGACTCCTTTCATTACATTGCTACATGCAATTATCATCACAATGTTCGATGAACCCTGACATCACAATGTTCCATAACACCTCTCATCAAAATGTTCCATGACACTTTTCATCAAATTGCTCCATGACCCTGTCATCACAATTCTCCCTGACCTTCTCATCAAAATGCACAACGCCCTTGCCATCAAAATGCTCCATGACCTTTGTCATCACAATGATCCATGACCCTTTGCATCACAATGCTCCATATAATTGTCATCACAATGCTCCATGAACACTCTCATCACATTGCTCCATGCCCTTGTCTTCACAAAGCTCCATGACACATGTCATCAGAATGCTCCATGGCCTTCTCATCACAATGGTCCATGCCCTTGCCATCACAATGCACCATTACCTCTGTCATGACAATGCTCCTTGACCCCTGCCCTCACGATGTTCCATGGACTTGTCATCACAAGGCTCCATGACCATTCTCATCACAACAATCCACAAACCCTGTAATCACAATGCTCCATGCCCCTTTTCATCTCAATGATCCATGAACCCTGTCATCACAAGGCACCATGCCCATCATCATAATGCTTCATGCTATTGTCATCACAATGAAATAAAAATGCTCCATGACCTCTGTCATAACAATGTTCCAAACCCTTGTGATCACCATATTCCATATCACTTGTCATCACAATGCCCCATGACTCTCGTCATCACAATTATCCATGGTCTTCTCATCACAATGCTCCATGACCTTTGTCATCACAATGATCAATACACTTGTCATCAGAATGCTCCCTGACACTTGTTGTCTGTATGCTCCATGAACCCTGTCATGGCAAGGCTCCATGCCTTTTTCATCACAATGATCCATGCCATTTTCATCACAATGCTCCAAGACCCATGTAATCACAATGCTCCATGCCCTTGTCATCACAAAGCTCAATGATGCATGCCATCAGAATGCTCCTTGGTCTTCTCCTCACAATGTTCCATGCCCTTGTCATCACAATGTTCCATGACCCCTGTAATCACTATGCTCCATGCCCATTTTCATCAGTATGCTCAATGAGACTTGTCATCACAAGGCTCCATAGATTTGTCATCACAATGCACCATTCCCTTGTCATCAAAATGCTCCATGACTTGTCATCACAAAGCTCCATGACCCTTGGCATCACAATGCTCCATGTCATTGTCATCACAATGCTCCATGAACCCTCTCATCCCATTGCTCCATGTCCTTGTCATCACAAAGCTCCATGACAGTTGTCATCACAATGCTCGATGCCCTTCTCATCAAAATGCTCCATGCCCTTTTCATCACAATCCTCCATGACCCATGTATCAAAGGGTTCCATGCCCTTGTCATCAGAATGCTCCATGCCCACTCTCATCACAATAATCCAAGAAATATTTCAGGCCAATGCTCAATGTCCTTCTCATCACAATCCTCCATTACATCTGTCATAACAATGCTCCATGATCCCTGCCATCACAGTGTTCCAGGGCCTTTTCATCACAAGGCTCCATGAACCTTGTCATCACAATGCTCCCAGACCCCTGTAATCACAATGTTCCATGCCCATTTCATCACAAAGCTCCATGACACATGTCATCAGAATGTTCCATGGCTTTCTCATCACAATGCTCCATGCCCTTGTCATCACAATGCTCCAAGACCACTGTAATCACAATGCTCCATGTCCCTTTGCATCTCAATGATCCATGAACCCTGTCATCACAATGCACCATGCCCATCATCATAATGCTTCAGGCTATTGTCATCACAATGAAATCAAAATTCTCCATGACCTTTGTCATCATAATGCTCCAAACCCTTGTGATCACAATGTTCCATAACACTTATCATCACAACACCCCATGGCGCTCATCATCACAATTATCCATGGTCTTCTCATCACAATGCTCCATGACCTTTGTCATCACAATGCACAATACATTTGTCATCACAATGCTCCCGGAAACTTGTCGTCAGTATGCTCCTTGAACCCTGTAATGACAAGGCTCCATGCCTTTTTCATCACAATGATCCCTGCCCTTTTCATCACAATGCTCCAAGATCACTGTAATCACAATGCTCCATGTTCTTGTCATCACAAAACTCCATGAAGCATGTCATCAGAATGCTCCATGTCCTTCTCATCACAATGCTCCATGCCCTAGTCATCACAATGCTCCAAGACCCCTGTAATCACAATGCTCCATGCCCCTTTTCATCAGAATGCTCCGTGAGACTTGTCATCACAAGTCTCCATGATCATCTCATCACAATGCTCCAGGAACTTGTCATCACCATTCTCCATTCCCTTGGCATCACAATGCTCCATGACCCCTGTCATCACAATAATCCATTAACATATTCAGCCGAACCCTCCACGACCTACACATCACAATGCTCCATGGCCAATATCATCACAATGCTCCATGACCACTCTCATCAAAACACTCCATGACTCCTGACAACACAATGATCCGGGACTCTTGTCATTACAATGCTCCATTCCCTACTCATCACTATGTTCCATGACCCCTGTCATCACAACACTCCATGAACATTTTCAGCCCAATGTGCCATGACCCTTGTCATTACAATGATCCATGCCCTTGTCATCCCAATACTTCATGACCCCTGTATTCACAATGCTCTGTGACGGTTGTCTTCACAGTGCACCATGACACCTGTCATCACAATGCTCCATGCATTTGTCAGCAAAATGCTACATGACCTTGTCATTACAATGCTCTATGTGCTTGTCATCACAATACTCCATTTCCATTGTCATCACAATCCTCCATGAACCTTGGGATCACATTGCTTCATGCCCTTGTCATCACAATGCTCCATGCTCCTTGAAATCAAAATGATCCATGACCTCTGCCATCACAATGCTCCAAAACATTGTGATCACAATGTTCCATAACACTTGTCATCACAACGCTCCATGAAGCCTGCCATCACAATACTCCATGCTCTTTTCATCACAATGGTCCATGACCTTTGTCATCACAATTCTCAATATACATGTCATCACAATGCTCCCTGACACTTATCATCTGGATTCTCCTTGAACCCTGTCACGAAAAGGCTCCATGCCTTTTTCATCTCAATGCCCCATGCCATTTTCATCACAATGCTCCATGCCATTGTCATCAAAATACTCCACAAGCTTGTCATCAGAATGCTCCATGACCCTTGTCATCACAATTCTCCATGCACTTGTCAGCACAATGCTCCCTCACCCATGTCATCACAATGCTCCAAGCCATTGTCATCACAATATTCCATTACATTTGTCATCACAATCCTCCATGACACTTGGCATCACAATGTTCCATGCCATTGTCATCACAATGGGCCATTACATATGTCATCACAATGCTCCCTGACACCTCTCTTCACAATACTGCATGACCTGGTCATCACAATGCTCCATGCCCTTTTCAACACAATGCGCCATTCCAACTGTCATCACAACAATCCATGAAATTTATTAGACTAATGTTCCATGTCCTTGTCATCACAATGCTCCATGCCCTTGTTATCAAAATGCTCCCTGACCCCTGTCATCACAGTGCTCCGTGACTCCAGTCATCACAATGATTCATGACCTTTGTCATCACAATGGTCCATGCCCTCGTCATCAACAGTCTCTGTGACCATTTTAACCACAATGCTCCATGAACTTTTCATCACAATGCTCTTTGACCCTTATCATCACAATGCTCTATGCCTTTCTCAGCACAATGCTCCATGACACTTGTCATCACAATGCTCCATGCGCTTGTCAGCACAATGCTCCATGACACATGTCATAACAATGCACCATGCGCTTGTCATCACAGTGCTCTACAATCTTGTCATCACAATGGTCCATGCACTTCTCATCAAAATGCTCTCTCACCACTGATATCACAGTGCTACATCACTATTTGTCACAATACTCCCTCACCCCTGGCATCACAATTTCCCATGACTCCTGTCATTACATTGCTACATGCAATTATCATCACAATGTTCGATGAACCCTGACATCACAATGTTCCATAACACCTGTCATCAAAATGTTCCATGACACATTTCATCAAATTGCTCCATGACCCTGTCATCACAATGCTCCCTGTCCTTCTCATCACAATGCACAACGCCCTTGCCATCAAAATGCTCCATGACCTTTGTCATCACAAAGATCCATGACCCTTGGCATCTCAATGCTCCATGCCATTGTCATCACAATGCCCCATGAACGCTCTCATCACATTGCTCCATGTGCTTGTCATCACAAAGCTCCATGACACATGTCATCAGAATGCTCCATGGCCTTCTCATCACAATGTTCCATGCCCTTGCCATCACAATGCTCCATTACCACTGTCATAACTAAGCTCCATGACCCCTGCCATCACGATGTTCCATGGCCTTGTCATCACAAGGCTCCATGACCCTTCTCATCACAATGCTCCAAGGACCTTGTAATCACAATGCTCTATGCCCCTTTTCAACACACTGATCCATGAACCTTGTCATCACAATGCACCATGCACATCATCATAATGCTTCATGCTATTGTAATCACAATGAAATCAAAATGCTCCATGACCTCTGTCATAACAATGCTCCAAATCCTTGTGACCACAATATTCCATAACACTTGTCATCACAATGCAACATGACGCTCGTCATCACAGTTATCCATGGTCTTCTCATCACAATGCTCCATGACCTTTTTCATCACAATGCTCAATACACTTGTCATCAAAATGGTCCCTGACACTTGTTGTCTGTATGCTCCTTGAACTCTGTTATGACAAGGCTCCATGCCTTTTTCATCACAATGATCCATGTCCTTTTCATCACAATGCTCCAAGACCCATGTAATCACAATGGTCCATGACCTTGTCATCACAAAGCTCAATGACGCATGCCATCAGAATGCTCCTTTGTCTTCTCCTAACTATGCTCCATGCCCTTATCATCACAATGTTCGAAGACCCCTGTAATCACAGTGCTCCATGCCCTTTTTCTTCAGTATGAACCATGAGACTTGTCATCACAAGGCTCCATGGTTTTGTCAGCACAGTGCTCCAGGACCTTGTCATCACAATGCTTCACGACCTTGTCATGAAAATTTTCAATGGCCCTTGTCATCATAATGCTCCAAGCCCTAGTCATCACAATGCTCCATTATATTTGTCATCACAATTCTCCATTACATTTGGCATCACAATGCTCCATGCCATTGTCATCGCAATGGACCGTGACATATGTCATCACAATGCTCCCTGACATCTGTCTTCACAATACTCCATGACCTTCTCATCACAGTGCTCCATGCCCTTGTCTTCACAATGCACCATGCCCACTGTCATCACAATAATCTATGAAACTTCTCAGACCAATGCTCCATGCCACTGTCATCACAATGCTCCATGCCCTTGTCCTCACAATGCTCCATGACCCCTGTCATCACAATGCTCCATGACCCCAACATCACAATGCTTCATAACGTTTGTCATCACAATGGTCCATGCCCGCATCATCACAAGGCTCTGTGACCTTTTTAACCACAATGCTCCATGAACTTTTCATCACAATTCTCTGTGACCCTTGTCATCACAATGCTCCATGTCTTTGTCAGAACAATGCTCCATGACCATTGTAATCACAATGTGCCACGCGCATTTCATCACAACGGTCCACAACATTGTCATTGCAAAGCTCCATAAACATTGTAATCACAATGCTCCATGCACTTCTCATCAAAATGCTCTCTCACCAGAGATATCTCAGTGTTCCATCACTAGTCATCACAATATTCCCTCTCCCCTGTAATCACAATGCTCCAGGACCCTGTCATCACACTGCTACATCCCCTTATCATCACAATGTTCCATGACCCCTGACATCACAATGGTCCATAACCCCTGTCATCAAAATGCTCCATGACCCTTTTCATCCCAAAGCTCGAAGACCCCTGACATCACAATGTTCTATAACCCCTGTCATCAAAATGTTCCATTATACTTTTCATCAAATTGCTGCATGACTGCTCATCAACATGATCCCTGCCCTTCTCATCACAATGCACCATGCCCTTGTCATCAAAATGCTCCATGACTTGTTATCACAAAGCTCCATGACCCTTGGCATCACAATGCTCCATGTCATTGTCATCACAATGCTCCATGTCATTGTCATCGCAATGCTCCATGAACCCTCTCATAACATTGCTCAATGCCCTTGTCATCACATAGCTCCATGACACTTGTCATCACAATGCTCGATGCCCTTCTCTTCACAATGCTCCATGCCTTGCCATTACAATCCTGCATGACCCATGTATCATAGTGTTCCGTACCTTTGTCATCACAATGCTCCATGGCTACTCTCATCACAATAATCCATGAAACATTTCAGACCAATGTTCCATGCCCTTCTCATCACAATGATCCATTACCTCTGTCACAACAATGCACCATGACCCCTGCCATCTCAATGTTCCATGGCCTAGTCATCACCAGGCTCCATGAAACTTGTCATCACAAGGCTGAAGACCACTGTAATCACAATGCTCCATACCCTTGTCATCACAAAGCTCCATGACGCATGTCATCAGAAAGTTCCATGGCTTTCACATCACAATGCTCCATGCCCTTGTCATCACAATGCTCCAAGACCCCTGTAAACACAATGCTCCATGCCCATTTTCATCTCAGTGTTCCATGAACCCTGTCATCACAATGCACCATGCCCATCATCATAATGCTTCAGGCTATTGTCATCACAATGAAATCAATATTCTCCATGACCTCTGTCATCATAATGCTCCAAACCCTTGTGACCACAATGTTCCATAACACTTATCATCACAACACCCCATGACGCTCATCATCACAATTATCCATGGCCTTCTCATTACAATGCTCCATGATCTTTGTCATCACAATGCTCAATACACTTGTCATCACAATGCTCCCTGACACTTGTCATCAGAATGCTCCTTGTACACTGTCATGACAAGGCTCCATGCCTTTTTC
This sequence comes from Mesoplodon mirus, assembly GCF_964341445.2. Lineage (NCBI taxonomy): Eukaryota > Metazoa > Chordata > Mammalia > Artiodactyla > Ziphiidae > Mesoplodon > Mesoplodon mirus. The sequence goes on along the minus strand of NW_028295649.1, from coordinate 36,065 downwards.
ATCACAATAATCCATGCCCTTTTCATCACAATGCTCCAAGGTCCCTGTAATCACAATGCTCCATGCCCTTGTCATCACAAAGCTCAATGACACATGTCATCAGAATGCTCCTTGGCCTTCTGCTCAAAATGCTCCATGTCCTTGTCATCACAATGTGGCAAGACCCCTGTAATCACAATGATCCCTGCCCCTTTTCATCAGTATGCTCCATGAGACTTTTCATCACAAAGCTCCATGGTTTTCTCATCACAATGCTCCAGCATCTTGTCATCACAATGCTTCACGACATTGTCATGAAAATTCTCAATGGACCTTGTCATTATAATGCTCCAAGCCCTAGTCATCACAATGCTCCATTATATTTGTCATCACAATCCTCCATTACATTTGGCATCACAATACTCCCTGCCATTGTCATCGCAATGGACCATGACATATGTCATCACAATGCTACCTGACACCTGTCTTCACAATACTCCATGACCTTCTCTTCACAATGATCAATGCCCTTGCCATCACAATGGAAAATGTCCAATGTCATCACAATTATCTCTGAAAATTGTCAGACCAATGCTCCATGCCCCTGTCATCACAATGCTCCATGACCCCTGTCATCACAATGCTCCGTGACTCCAGTCATAACAATGCTTCATGACCTTTGTCATCACAACGGTCCATGTCCTCATCATCAACTGTCTCTGTGACATTTTAAACCACAGTGCTCCATGAATTTTCATCATAAAACTGCATGACCCATGACCCATGTATCACAGTGTTCCGTGCCCTTGTCATCACAATGCTCCATGCCCACTCTCATCACAATCATGCATGAAACATTTCAGACCAATGTTCCATGCCCTTCACATCACAATGCTCCATGCCATTGTCATCAAAATACTCCACAAGCTTGTCATCAGAATGCTCCATTACCCTTGTCATCACAAATCTCCTTGCACTTATTAGCACAGTACTCCCTGACCCTTGTCATCACAAAGCTCCAAGCCATTGTCATCACAATGCTCCATTACCTTTGTCCTCAGAATCCTCCATGACACTTGGCATCACAATGCTGCATGCCATTGTCATCACAATGGACCATTACATATGTCATCACAATGCTCCCTGACACCTGTCTTCACAATACTGCATGAACTGGTCATCACGATGCTCCCTGCCCTTGTCATCACAATGCGCCATTCCAGCTGTCATCACAATAATTCATGTAACTTATTAGACCAATGTTCCGTGCCCTTGTCATCACACTGCTCCATGCCCTTGTTATCACAATGCTCCATGACCCCTGTCATCACAATGCTCCGTGACTCCAGTCATAACAATGCTTCATGACCTTTGTCATCACAACGGTCCATGTCCTCATCATCAACTGTCTCTGTGACATTTTAAACCACAGTGCTCCATGAATTTTCATCACAATGCTTTTTGACCCTTGTCATCAAAATGATCTATGCCTTCTCAGCACAATGCTCCATGAACCTTGTCATCACAATGCTCCATGCGCTTGTCAGCACAATGCTCCTTGCACTTATCATCACAATGTTTGATGACCCCTGACATCACAATATTCCATAACACCTGTCATCAAAATGCTCCATGACCCTTTTCATCAAAATGCTCCAAGAACCCTGACATCACAATGTTCCATAACACCTGTCATCAAAATATTCCATGACACATTTCATCCAATTGCTCCATGACCCTGTCATCACAATGCTCCCTGCCCTTCATATCACAATGCACAACGCCATTGCCATCAAAATGCTCCATGACCTTTGTCATCACAAAGATCCATGACCCTTGGCATCACAATGCTCCATTTCATTGTCATCACAATGCTCCATGAACGCTCTCATCACATTGCTCCATGTGCTTGTCACCACAAAGCTCCATGACAGATGTCATCAGAATGCTCCATGGCCTTCTCATCACAATGCTCCATTACCCTGTCATAACAATCTTCCATGACCCGTGCCATGACGATTTTCCATGGCCTTGTCATCACAAGTCTCCATGACCCTTCTCATCACAATGCTCCAAGAACCCTGTAATCACAATGCTCTATGCTCCTTTTCATCTCAATGATCCATGAACCCTGTCATCACAATGAACCATGCCCATCATCATAATGCTTCATGCTATTTTCATCACAATGAAATCAAAATGCTCCATGACCTCTGTCATAACAATGCTCCAAACCATTGTGATCAAAATATTACATAACACTTGTCATCATAATGCCACATGACGCTCGTCATCACAGTTATCCATGGTCTTCTCATCACAATGCTCCATGACCTTTGTCATCACAATGCTCAATACACTTGTCATCAAAATGCTCCCTGACTCTTGTTGTCTGTATGCTTCTTGAACCCTGTCATGACAAGGCTCCATGCCTTTTTCATCACAATGATCCATGCACTTTTCATCACAATGCTCCAAGCCCCATGTAATCATAATGTTCCATGCCCTTGTCATCACAAAGCTCAATGACGCATGCCATCAGAATGCTCCTTGGACTTCTCCGCACAATGCTCCATGCCCTTGTCATCACAGTGTTCCAATACCCCTGTAATCAAAATCCTCCATGCCCCATTTCTTCAGTATGCTCCATGAGACTTGTCATCACAAGGCTCCATGGTTTTGTAATGACACTGCTCCAAGCCCTAGTCATCACAATGCTCCATTATATTTGTCATCACGATCCTCCATTACATTTGGCATCACAATGCTCCATGCCATTGTCATCACAATGCTCCATGAATGCTCTCATCACATTGCTCCATGAACTTGTCTTCACAAAGCTCCATGACACATGTCATCAGAATGCTCCCTGGCCATCTCATCACAATGCTCCATGTCCTTGCCATCACAATGCTCCATTATGCCAGTCATAACAATGCTCCAAGACCCCTGCCATCACGATGTTCCATGGCCTTGTCATCACAAAGCTCCATGACCCTTCTCATCACAATGCTCCAAGAACCCTGTAATCACAATGCTCTATGCCCCTTTCCATCTCAATGATCCATGGACCCTGTCATCACAATGCACCATGCCCATCATCATAATGCTTTATGCTATTGTCATCACAATGAAATCAAAATGCTCCATGACCTCTGTCATAACAATGCTCCAAACCCTTGTGATCACATTATTCCATTACACTTGTCATCACAATGCCCCATGACGCTCGTCATTACAATTATCAGTGGCTTTCTCAACACAATGCTCCATGAGCTTTGTCATCACAATGCTCAATACACTTGTCATCACAATGCTCCCTGACACTTGTTGTCTGTATGCTCCTTGAACCCTGTCATGACAAGGCTCCATGCCTTTTTCATCACAATGATCCATGCCCTTTTCATCACAATGCTCCAAGATCCATGGAATCTCAATGCTCCATGCCCTTGTCATCACAAAGCTCAATGACGCATGCCATCAGAATGCTCCTTGGTCTTCTCCTCACAATGCTCCATGCCCTTGTCATCACAATGATCCAAGACCCCTGTAATCACAATGGTCCATGCCCCTTTTCATCAGTATGCTCCATGAGACTTGTCATCACAAGGCTCCATGGTTTTGTCATCACAATGCTCCAGGACCTTGTCATCACAATGCTTCATGACTTTGTCATGAAAATTTTCAATGGCCCTTGTCCTCATACTGCTCCAAGCCCTAAGCATCACAATGCTCCATTATATTTGTCATCACAGTCCTCCATTACATTTGGCTTCACAATGCTCCATGCCATTGTCATCGCAATGGCCCATGACATATGTCATCACAATGCTCCCTGACACCTGTCTTCTCAATACTCCATGACCTTATCATCACAATGTTTCGTGCCTTTGTCATCACAATGCTCCATGACAACTGTCATCACAATGTGCCACGCGCATTTCATCACAACGATCCACAACCTTGTCATTGCAAAGCTCCCTAAACATTTTAATCACAATGCTCCATGCACTTCTCATCAAAATGCTCAATCACCAGAGGTATCACAGTGTTCCATCACTAGTCATCACAATACTCCCTCACCCCTGTAATCACAATATTCCATGACCTTGTCATCACACTGCTACATCCCCTTATCATCACAATGTTCCATGGCCCCTGACATCACAATGTTCCATAATCCCTGTCATCAAAATGCTCCATGACACTTTTCATCCCAAAGCTCCAAGACCCCTGACATCACAATGTTCTATAAACCCTGTCATCAAAATGTTCCATTACAATTTTCATCAAATTGCTGCGTGACCCGGTCATCAAAATGCTTCCTGCCCTTCTCATCACAATGCAACATGCCCTTCTCATCAAAATGCTCCATGACTTGTCATCACAAAACTCCATGACACTTGGCATCACAATGCTCCATGTCATTGTCATCACAATGCTCCATAAACCCTCTCATAACATTGCTCAATGCCCTTGTCATCACAAACCTCCATGACATTTGTCATCAAAATGCTCGATGCCATTCTCATCACTATGCTCCATGCCCTTGTCATTACAAAACTGCATGACCCATGTATCATAGTGTTCCGTACCCTTGTCATCACAATGCTCCATGCCCACTCTCATCACAATAATCCATGAAACATTTCAGACCAATGTTCCATGCCCTTCTCATCACAATGCTCCATTACCTCTGTCATGACAATGCACCATGACCCCTGCCATCACAATGTTCCACGGCCTTGTCATCGCAAGGCTCCATGACACTTGTTATCACAATGCTGAAGCACCTGTAATCACAATGCTCCATGCCCTTGTCATCACAAAGCTCCATGACGCATGTCATCAGAATGTTCCATGGCCTTCTCATCACAATGCTCCATGCCCTTGTCATCACAATGCTCCAAGACCCCTGTAAACACAATGCTCCATGCCCCTTTTCATCTCAATGCTCCATGAACCCTGTCATCACAATGCACCATGCCCATCATCATAATGCTTCAGGCTATTGTCATCACAATGAAATCAATATTCTCCATGACCTCTGTCATCATAATGCTCAAAACCCTTGTGATCAAAATGTTCCATAACACTTATCATCACAACACCCCAAGACGCTCATCATCACAATTGTCCATGGCTTTCTCATCACAATGCTCCATGATCTTTGTCATCACAATGCTCAATACACTTGTCATCACAATGCTCCCTGACACTTGTCGTCAGAATTCTCCTTGAACCCTGTCATGACAAGGCTCCATGCCTTTTTCATCACAATAATCCATGCCCTTTTCATCACAGTGCTCCAAGATCCCTGTAATCACAATGCTCCATGCCCTTGTCATCAAAAACTCCATGACGCATGTCATCAGAATGCTTCATGGCCTTCTCATCAAAATGCTCCATGTCATTGTCAACACAGTGCTCCATGAACGCTCTCATCACATTGCTCCATGCACTTATCTTCACAAAGCTCCATGACACATGTCATCAGAATGCTCCATGGCCTTCTCATCACAATGCTCCATGCCCTTGCCATCACAATGCTCCATTACCCCTATCATAACAATGCTCCATGACACCCTGCCATCACGATATTCCATGGCCTTGTCATCACAAGGGCCCATCACCCTACTCATCACAATGCTCCAAGAACCCTGTAATCACAATGCTCTATGCCCATTTTCATTTCAATGATCCATCAACTCTGTCATCACAATGCACCATGCCCATCATCATAATGCTTCATGCTATTGTCATCAAAATGAAATCAAAATGCTCCATGACCTCTGTCATAACAATGCTCAAAATCCTTGTGATCACAATATTCCATAACACATGTCATCACAATGAACCATGACGCTCCTCATCACAATTATCCATGGTCTTCTCATCACTGTGTTCGATGAACTTTGTCATCACAATGCTCAATACACTTGTCATCAAAATTCTCCCTGACGCTTGTTTTCTGTATGCTCCTTGAAATCTGTCATGACAAGGCTCCATGCCTTTTTCATCACAATGATCCATGCCCTTTTCATCAGAATGCTTCAAGACCCCTGTAATCACAATGCTCCAAGCCCTAGTCATCACAATGCTCCATTATATTTCTCATCACAATCCTCCATTATATTTGGCATCACAATACTCCCTGCCATTGTCACCGCAATGGACTATGACATATGTCATCACAATGCTCCCTGACACCTGTCTTCACAATAATCCATGACCTTCTCTTCACAATGCTCCATGCCATTGTCATCACAATGCACTATGTCCACTGTCATGACAATAATCTATGAAACTTGTCAGACCAATGCTCCATGCCCCTGTCATAACAAAGCTCCATGTCCCTGTCATCACAATGCTCCATGCCCTTGTCATCACAATACTCCATGACTTGTCCTCACAAAGCTCCATGACCCATGACCCATGTATCACAGTGTTCTGTGCCCTTGTCTTCACAATGCACCATGCCACATTCATTACAATAATCCATGAAATATTTCAGACCAATGCTCCATGCCCTTCTTATCAAAATGCTCCATTACCCCTGTCATAACAATGCTCCATGACCCCTGCCATCACAATGTTCCACGGCCTTGTCATCACATGGCCTCATGACAGTTGTCATCACAGTGCCCCATGACGCTCGTCATCACAATTATCCATGGTCTTCTCATCACAATATTCCATGATCTTTGTCATCACAATGCTCAATACACTTGTCATCACAATGATCCCTGACACTTGTCGTCAGTATGCTCCTGAAACCTGTCATGACAAGGCTGCATGCCTTTTTCATCACAATGTTCCATGCCCTTTTCATAACAATGCTCCAAGACCCCTGTAATCACAATGCTCCATGCCCTTGTAATCACAAAGCTCCATGAGGCATGTCATCAGAATGCTCCATGGCCTTCTCATCACCATGATCCATGCCCTTGTCATCACAATGCTCCAAGACCCCTGTAATCACAATGATCCATGCCCCTTTTCAACAGAATGCTCCATGAGTCTTCTCATCAAAAGTCTCCATGGCCTTCTCATCACAATGCTCCAAGACATTGTCATCACCATGCTCCATTCCCTTGTCATCGCAATGCTCCATGACCAATGTCATCACAACAATCCATGACACCTGACAACACAATGATCCGGGACTCTTGTCAGCACAATGCTCCATTCCCTAGTCATCACATTTTTCCAGGACACTTGTCATCACAATGATCCATGCCCTTGACATCCCAATGCTCCATAAACCCTGTATTCACAATGCTCCATGACGCTTGTCATCACAGTGCTCCATGACACCTGTCATCACAATGTTGCATGCCTTTGTCAGCAAAATGCTACATGACCTTGTCATTACAATGCTCTATGTGCTTGTCATCACAATACTCCATTACCATTGTCATCACAATCCTCTAAGAACTTTGGGATCACATTGCTTCATTAACTTGTCATCACAATGCTCCATGCTCCTTGAAATCAAAATGATCTATGACCACTGTCATCACAATGCTCCAAGCCCTTGTGATCACAATGTTCCATAACACTTGTCCTCACACCGCACCATGATGCCTGTCATCACAATACTCCATGCCCTTTTCATCACAATGCTCCATGATTTTTGTCATCACAATTCTCAATACACTTGTCATCACAATGCTCCCTGACACTTGTCTTCAGTATGCTCCTTGATCCCTGTCACGAAAAGCCTCCATGTTTTTTCATCACAATGCCCCATGCCGTTTTCATCACAATGCTCCATGCCATTGTCATCAAAATACTCCACAAGCTTCTCATCAGAATGTTCCATGACCCTTGTAATCACAAATCTCCATGCACTTGTCAGCACAATGCACCCTGACCCTTGTCATCACAATGCTCCAAGCCATTGTCATCACAATGCTCCATTACCTTTGTCATCAGAATCCTCCATGACATTTGGCATCACAATGCTCCATGCCATTGTCATCACAATGGGCCATTACATATGTCATCACAATGCTCCCTGACACCTGTCTTCACAATACGGCATGACCTGGTCATCACAATGCTCCATGCCCTTGTCATCACAATGCGCCATTCCAAATGTCATCGCAATAATTCATGAAACTTGTTAGACCAATGTTCCATGCCCTTGTCATCACAATGCTCCATGCCCTTGTTATCACAATGCTCCATGACCCCTGTCATCACAATGCTCCGTGACTCCAGTCATCACAATGCTTCATGACCTTTGTCATCACAATGGTCCATGTCATCGTCATCAGCAATCTCTGTGACCTTTTTAACCACAATGCTCCATGAACTTTTCATCACAGTGCTCTTTGACCCTTGTCATCATAATGCTCTATGACTTTCTCAGCACAATGCTCCATGACCCTTGTCATCACAATGCTCCATGCACTTGTCAGAACAATGCTCCATGACACATGCCATCACAATGCACCATGCGCTTGTCATCACAGTGCTCCACCATCTTGTCATCACAATGCTCGAAAAAACTTGTCATCACAATGCTCCATGCACTTCTCATCGAAATGCTCTCTCACCACTGATATCACAGTGCTACATCACTATTTGTCACAATACTCCCTCACACCTGTCATCACAATGTTCCATGACTCCTGTCATCACAATGCTACATGCACTTATCATCACAATGTTCGATGACCCCTGACATCACAATGTTCCATAACTCCTCTCATCAAAATGTTCCATGACACTTTTCATCAAATTGCTCCATGACCCTGTTATCAGAATGCTCCCTGCCCTTCTCATCACAAAGCACAACGTACTTGCCATCAAAATGCTCCATGACCTTTGTCATCACAAAGATCCATGACGCTTGGCATCACAATGCTCCATTTCATTGTCATCACAATGCTCCATGAATGCTCTCATCACATTGCTCCATGCCCTTGTCTTCATAAAGCTCCATGACACATGTCATCAGAATGCTCCCTGGCCTTCTCATCACAATGCTCCATGCCCTTGCCATCACAATGCTCCATTATGCCAGTCATAACAATGCTCCAAGACCCCTGCCATCACGATGTTCCATGGCCTTGTCATCACAAAGCTCCATGACCCTTCTCATCACAATGCTCCAAGAACCCTGTAATCACAATGCTCTATGCCCCTTTCCATCTCAATGATCCATGAACCCTGTCATCACAATGCACCATGCCCATCATCATAATGCTTTATGCTATTGTCATCACAATGAAATCAAAATGCTCCATGACCTCTGTCATAACAATGCTCCAAACCCTTGTGATCACATTATTCCATTACACTTGTCATCACAATGCCCCATGACGCTCGTCATTACAATTATCAGTGGCTTTCTCAACACAATGCTCCATGAGCTTTGTCATCACAATGCTCAATACACTTGTCATCACAATGCTCCCTGACACTTGTTGTCTGTATGCTCCTTGAACCCTGTCATGACAAGGCTCCATGCCTTTTTCATCACAATGATCCATGCCCTTTTCATCACAATGCTCCAAGATCCATGGAATCTCAATGCTCCATGCCCTTGTCATCACAAAGCTCAATGACGCATGCCATCAGAATGCTCCTTGGTCTTCTCCTCACAATGCTCCATGCCCTTGTCATCACAATGATCCAAGACCCCTGTAATCACAATGGTCCATGCCCCTTTTCATCAGTATGCTCCATGAGACTTGTCATCACAAGGCTCCATGGTTTTGTCATCACAATGCTCCAGGACCTTGTCATCACAATGCTTCATGACTTTGTCATGAAAATTTTCAATGGCCCTTGTCCTCATACTGCTCCAAGCCCTAAGCATCACAATGCTCCATTATATTTGTCATCACAGTCCTCCATTACATTTGGCTTCACAATGCTCCATGCCATTGTCATCGCAATGGCCCATGACATATGTCATCACAATGCTCCCTGACACCTGTCTTCTCAATACTCCATGACCTTATCATCACAATGTTTCGTGCCTTTGTCATCACAATGCTCCATGACAACTGTCATCACAATGTGCCACGCGCATTTCATCACAACGATCCACAACCTTGTCATTGCAAAGCTCCCTAAACATTTTAATCACAATGCTCCATGCACTTCTCATCAAAATGCTCAATCACCAGAGGTATCACAGTGTTCCATCACTAGTCATCACAATACTCCCTCACCCCTGTAATCACAATATTCCATGACCTTGTCATCACACTGCTACATCCCCTTATCATCACAATGTTCCATGGCCCCTGACATCACAATGTTCCATAATCCCTGTCATCAAAATGCTCCATGACACTTTTCATCCCAAAGCTCCAAGACCCCTGACATCACAATGTTCTATAACCCCTGTCATCAAAATGTTCCATTACAATTTTCATCAAATTGCTGCGTGACCCGGTCATCAAAATGCTTCCTGCCCTTCTCATCACAATGCAACATGCCCTTCTCATCAAAATGCTCCATGACTTGTCATCACAAAACTCCATGACACTTGGCATCACAATGCTCCATGTCATTGTCATCACAATGCTCCATAAACCCTCTCATAACATTGCTCAATGCCCTTGTCATCACAAACCTCCATGACATTTGTCATCAAAATGCTCGATGCCATTCTCATCACTATGCTCCATGCCCTTGTCATTACAAAACTGCATGACCCATGTATCATAGTGTTCCGTACCCTTGTCATCACAATGCTCCATGCCCACTCTCATCACAATAATCCATGAAACATTTCAGACCAATGTTCCATGCCCTTCTCATCACAATGCTCCATTACCTCTGTCATGACAATGCACCATGACCCCTGCCATCACAATGTTCCACGGCCTTGTCATCGCAAGGCTCCATGACACTTGTTATCACAATGCTGAAGCACCTGTAATCACAATGCTCCATGCCCTTGTCATCACAAAGCTCCATGACGCATGTCATCAGAATGTTCCATGGCCTTCTCATCACAATGCTCCATGCCCTTGTCATCACAATGCTCCAAGACCCCTGTAAACACAATGCTCCATGCCCCTTTTCATCTCAATGCTCCATGAACCCTGTCATCACAATGCACCATGCCCATCATCATAATGCTTCAGGCTATTGTCATCACAATGAAATCAATATTCTCCATGACCTCTGTCATCATAATGCTCAAAACCCTTGTGATCAAAATGTTCCATAACACTTATCATCACAACACCCCAAGACGCTCATCATCACAATTGTCCATGGCTTTCTCATCACAATGCTCCATGATCTTTGTCATCACAATGCTCAATACACTTGTCATCACAATGCTCCCTGACACTTGTCGTCAGAATTCTCCTTGAACCCTGTCATGACAAGGCTCCATGCCTTTTTCATCACAATAATCCATGCCCTTTTCATCACAGTGCTCCAAGATCCCTGTAATCACAATGCTCCATGCCCTTGTCATCAAAAACTCCATGACGCATGTCATCAGAATGCTTCATGGCCTTCTCATCAAAATGCTCCATGTCATTGTCAACACAGTGCTCCATGAACGCTCTCATCACATTGCTCCATGCACTTATCTTCACAAAGCTCCATGACACATGTCATCAGAATGCTCCATGGCCTTCTCATCACAATGCTCCATGCCCTTGCCATCACAATGCTCCATTACCCCTATCATAACAATGCTCCATGACACCCTGCCATCACGATATTCCATGGCCTTGTCATCACAAGGGCCCATCACCCTACTCATCACAATGCTCCAAGAACCCTGTAATCACAATGCTCTATGCCCATTTTCATTTCAATGATCCATCAACTCTGTCATCACAATGCACCATGCCCATCATCATAATGCTTCATGCTATTGTCATCAAAATGAAATCAAAATGCTCCATGACCTCTGTCATAACAATGCTCAAAATCCTTGTGATCACAATATTCCATAACACATGTCATCACAATGAACCATGACGCTCCTCATCACAATTATCCATGGTCTTCTCATCACTGTGTTCGATGAACTTTGTCATCACAATGCTCAATACACTTGTCATCAAAATTCTCCCTGACGCTTGTTTTCTGTATGCTCCTTGAAATCTGTCATGACAAGGCTCCATGCCTTTTTCATCACAATGATCCATGCCCTTTTCATCAGAATGCTTCAAGACCCCTGTAATCACAATGCTCCAAGCCCTAGTCATCACAATGCTCCATTATATTTCTCATCACAATCCTCCATTATATTTGGCATCACAATACTCCCTGCCATTGTCACCGCAATGGACTATGACATATGTCATCACAATGCTCCCTGACACCTGTCTTCACAATAATCCATGACCTTCTCTTCACAATGCTCCATGCCATTGTCATCACAATGCACTATGTCCACTGTCATGACAATAATCTATGAAACTTGTCAGACCAATGCTCCATGCCCCTGTCATAACAAAGCTCCATGTCCCTGTCATCACAATGCTCCATGCCCTTGTCATCACAATACTCCATGACTTGTCCTCACAAAGCTCCATGACCCATGACCCATGTATCACAGTGTTCTGTGCCCTTGTCTTCACAATGCACCATGCCACATTCATTACAATAATCCATGAAATATTTCAGACCAATGCTCCATGCCCTTCTTATCAAAATGCTCCATTACCCCTGTCATAACAATGCTCCATGACCCCTGCCATCACAATGTTCCACGGCCTTGTCATCACATGGCCTCATGACAGTTGTCATCACAGTGCCCCATGACGCTCGTCATCACAATTATCCATGGTCTTCTCATCACAATATTCCATGATCTTTGTCATCACAATGCTCAATACACTTGTCATCACAATGATCCCTGACACTTGTCGTCAGTATGCTCCTGAAACCTGTCATGACAAGGCTGCATGCCTTTTTCATCACAATGTTCCATGCCCTTTTCATAACAATGCTCCAAGACCCCTGTAATCACAATGCTCCATGCCCTTGTAATCACAAAGCTCCATGAGGCATGTCATCAGAATGCTCCATGGCCTTCTCATCACCATGATCCATGCCCTTGTCATCACAATGCTCCAAGACCCCTGTAATCACAATGATCCATGCCCCTTTTCAACAGAATGCTCCATGAGTCTTCTCATCAAAAGTCTCCATGGCCTTCTCATCACAATGCTCCAAGACATTGTCATCACCATGCTCCATTCCCTTGTCATCGCAATGCTCCATGACCAATGTCATCACAACAATCCATGACACCTGACAACACAATGATCCGGGACTCTTGTCAGCACAATGCTCCATTCCCTAGTCATCACATTTTTCCAGGACACTTGTCATCACAATGATCCATGCCCTTGACATCCCAATGCTCCATAAACCCTGTATTCACAATGCTCCATGACGCTTGTCATCACAGTGCTCCATGACACCTGTCATCACAATGTTGCATGCCTTTGTCAGCAAAATGCTACATGACCTTGTCATTACAATGCTCTATGTGCTTGTCATCACAATACTCCATTACCATTGTCATCACAATCCTCTAAGAACTTTGGGATCACATTGCTTCATTAACTTGTCATCACAATGCTCCATGCTCCTTGAAATCAAAATGATCTATGACCACTGTCATCACAATGCTCCAAGCCCTTGTGATCACAATGTTCCATAACACTTGTCCTCACACCGCACCATGATGCCTGTCATCACAATACTCCATGCCCTTTTCATCACAATGCTCCATGATTTTTGTCATCACAATTCTCAATACACTTGTCATCACAATGCTCCCTGACACTTGTCTTCAGTATGCTCCTTGATCCCTGTCACGAAAAGCCTCCATGTTTTTTCATCACAATGCCCCATGCCGTTTTCATCACAATGCTCCATGCCATTGTCATCAAAATACTCCACAAGCTTCTCATCAGAATGTTCCATGACCCTTGTAATCACAAATCTCCATGCACTTGTCAGCACAATGCACCCTGACCCTTGTCATCACAATGCTCCAAGCCATTGTCATCACAATGCTCCATTACCTTTGTCATCAGAATCCTCCATGACATTTGGCATCACAATGCTCCATGCCATTGTCATCACAATGGGCCATTACATATGTCATCACAATGCTCCCTGACACCTGTCTTCACAATACGGCATGACCTGGTCATCACAATGCTCCATGCCCTTGTCATCACAATGCGCCATTCCAAATGTCATCGCAATAATTCATGAAACTTGTTAGACCAATGTTCCATGCCCTTGTCATCACAATGCTCCATGCCCTTGTTATCACAATGCTCCATGACCCCTGTCATCACAATGCTCCGTGACTCCAGTCATCACAATGCTTCATGACCTTTGTCATCACAATGGTCCATGTCATCGTCATCAGCAATCTCTGTGACCTTTTTAACCACAATGCTCCATGAACTTTTCATCACAGTGCTCTTTGACCCTTGTCATCATAATGCTCTATGACTTTCTCAGCACAATGCTCCATGACCCTTGTCATCACAATGCTCCATGCACTTGTCAGAACAATGCTCCATGACACATGCCATCACAATGCACCATGCGCTTGTCATCACAGTGCTCCACCATCTTGTCATCACAATGCTCGAAAAAACTTGTCATCACAATGCTCCATGCACTTCTCATCGAAATGCTCTCTCACCACTGATATCACAGTGCTACATCACTATTTGTCACAATACTCCCTCACACCTGTCATCACAATGTTCCATGACTCCTGTCATCACAATGCTACATGCACTTATCATCACAATGTTCGATGACCCCTGACATCACAATGTTCCATAACTCCTCTCATCAAAATGTTCCATGACACTTTTCATCAAATTGCTCCATGACCCTGTTATCAGAATGCTCCCTGCCCTTCTCATCACAAAGCACAACGTACTTGCCATCAAAATGCTCCATGACCTTTGTCATCACAAAGATCCATGACGCTTGGCATCACAATGCTCCATTTCATTGTCATCACAATGCTCCATGAATGCTCTCATCACATTGCTCCATGCCCTTGTCTTCATAAAGCTCCATGACACATGTCATCAGAATGCTCCCTGGCCTTCTCATCACAATGCTCCATGCCCTTGCCATCACAATGCTCCATTATGCCAGTCATAACAATGCTCCAAGACCCCTGCCATCACGATGTTCCATGGCCTTGTCATCACAAAGCTCCATGACCCTTCTCATCACAATGCTCCAAGAACCCTGTAATCACAATGCTCTATGCCCCTTTCCATCTCAATGATCCATGAACCCTGTCATCACAATGCACCATGCCCATCATCATAATGCTTTATGCTATTGTCATCACAATGAAATCAAAATGCTCCATGACCTCTGTCATAACAATGCTCCAAACCCTTGTGATCACATTATTCCATTACACTTGTCATCACAATGCCCCATGATGCTCGTCATTACAATTATCAGTGGCTTTCTCAACACAATGCTCCATGAGCTTTGTCATCACAATGCTCAATACACTTGTCATCACAATGCTCCCTGACACTTGTTGTCTGTATGCTCCTTGAACCCTGTCATGACAAGGCTCCATGCCTTTTTCATCACAATGATCCATGCCCTTTTCATCACAATGCTCCAAGATCCATGGAATCTCAATGCTCCATGCCCTTGTCATCACAAAGCTCAATGACGCATGCCATCAGAATGCTCCTTGGTCTTCTCCTCACAATGCTCCATGCCCTTGTCATCACAATGATCCAAGACCCCTGTAATCACAATGGTCCATGCCCCTTTTCATCAGTATGCTCCATGAGACTTGTCATCACAAGGCTCCATGGTTTTGTCATCACAATGCTCCAGGACCTTGTCATCACAATGCTTCATGACTTTGTCATGAAAATTTTCAATGGCCCTTGTCCTCATACTGCTCCAAGCCCTAAGCATCACAATGCTCCATTATATTTGTCATCACAGTCCTCCATTACATTTGGCTTCACAATGCTCCATGCCATTGTCATCGCAATGGCCCATGACATATGTCATCACAATGCTCCCTGACACCTGTCTTCTCAATACTCCATGACCTTATCATCACAATGTTTCGTGCCTTTGTCATCACAATGCTCCATGACAACTGTCATCACAATGTGCCACGCGCATTTCATCACAACGATCCACAACCTTGTCATTGCAAAGCTCCCTAAACATTTTAATCACAATGCTCCATGCACTTCTCATCAAAATGCTCAATCACCAGAGGTATCACAGTGTTCCATCACTAGTCATCACAATACTCCCTCACCCCTGTAATCACAATATTCCATGACCTTGTCATCACACTGCTACATCCCCTTATCATCACAATGTTCCATGGCCCCTGACATCACAATGTTCCATAATCCCTGTCATCAAAATGCTCCATGACACTTTTCATCCCAAAGCTCCAAGACCCCTGACATCACAATGTTCTATAACCCCTGTCATCAAAATGTTCCATTACAATTTTCATCAAATTGCTGCGTGACCCGGTCATCAAAATGCTTCCTGCCCTTCTCATCACAATGCAACATGCCCTTCTCATCAAAATGCTCCATGACTTGTCATCACAAAACTCCATGACACTTGGCATCACAATGCTCCATGTCATTGTCATCACAATGCTCCATAAACCCTCTCATAACATTGCTCAATGCCCTTGTCATCACAAACCTCCATGACATTTGTCATCAAAATGCTCGATGCCATTCTCATCACTATGCTCCATGCCCTTGTCATTACAAAACTGCATGACCCATGTATCATAGTGTTCCGTACCCTTGTCATCACAATGCTCCATGCCCACTCTCATCACAATAATCCATGAAACATTTCAGACCAATGTTCCATGCCCTTCTCATCACAATGCTCCATTACCTCTGTCATGACAATGCACCATGACCCCTGCCATCACAATGTTCCACGGCCTTGTCATCGCAAGGCTCCATGACACTTGTTATCACAATGCTGAAGCACCTGTAATCACAATGCTCCATGCCCTTGTCATCACAAAGCTCCATGACGCATGTCATCAGAATGTTCCATGGCCTTCTCATCACAATGCTCCATGCCCTTGTCATCACAATGCTCCAAGACCCCTGTAAACACAATGCTCCATGCCCCTTTTCATCTCAATGCTCCATGAACCCTGTCATCACAATGCACCATGCCCATCATCATAATGCTTCAGGCTATTGTCATCACAATGAAATCAATATTCTCCATGACCTCTGTCATCATAATGCTCAAAACCCTTGTGATCAAAATGTTCCATAACACTTATCATCACAACACCCCAAGACGCTCATCATCACAATTGTCCATGGCTTTCTCATCACAATGCTCCATGATCTTTGTCATCACAATGCTCAATACACTTGTCATCACAATGCTCCCTGACACTTGTCGTCAGAATTCTCCTTGAACCCTGTCATGACAAGGCTCCATGCCTTTTTCATCACAATAATCCATGCCCTTTTCATCACAGTGCTCCAAGATCCCTGTAATCACAATGCTCCATGCCCTTGTCATCAAAAACTCCATGACGCATGTCATCAGAATGCTTCATGGCCTTCTCATCAAAATGCTCCATGTCATTGTCAACACAGTGCTCCATGAACGCTCTCATCACATTGCTCCATGCACTTATCTTCACAAAGCTCCATGACACATGTCATCAGAATGCTCCATGGCCTTCTCATCACAATGCTCCATGCCCTTGCCATCACAATGCTCCATTACCCCTATCATAACAATGCTCCATGACACCCTGCCATCACGATATTCCATGGCCTTGTCATCACAAGGGCCCATCACCCTACTCATCACAATGCTCCAAGAACCCTGTAATCACAATGCTCTATGCCCATTTTCATTTCAATGATCCATCAACTCTGTCATCACAATGCACCATGCCCATCATCATAATGCTTCATGCTATTGTCATCAAAATGAAATCAAAATGCTCCATGACCTCTGTCATAACAATGCTCAAAATCCTTGTGATCACAATATTCCATAACACATGTCATCACAATGAACCATGACGCTCCTCATCACAATTATCCATGGTCTTCTCATCACTGTGTTCGATGAACTTTGTCATCACAATGCTCAATACACTTGTCATCAAAATTCTCCCTGACGCTTGTTTTCTGTATGCTCCTTGAAATCTGTCATGACAAGGCTCCATGCCTTTTTCATCACAATGATCCATGCCCTTTTCATCAGAATGCTTCAAGACCCCTGTAATCACAATGCTCCAAGCCCTAGTCATCACAATGCTCCATTATATTTCTCATCACAATCCTCCATTATATTTGGCATCACAATACTCCCTGCCATTGTCACCACAATGGACTATGACATATGTCATCACAATGCTCCCTGACACCTGTCTTCACAATAATCCATGACCTTCTCTTCACAATGCTCCATGCCATTGTCATCACAATGCACTATGTCCACTGTCATGACAATAATCTATGAAACTTGTCAGACCAATGCTCCATGCCCCTGTCATAACAAAGCTCCATGTCCCTGTCATCACAATGCTCCATGCCCTTGTCATCACAATACTCCATGACTTGTCCTCACAAAGCTCCATGACCCATGACCCATGTATCACAGTGTTCTGTGCCCTTGTCTTCACAATGCACCATGCCACATTCATTACAATAATCCATGAAATATTTCAGACCAATGCTCCATGCCCTTCTTATCAAAATGCTCCATTACCCCTGTCATAACAATGCTCCATGACCCCTGCCATCACAATGTTCCACGGCCTTGTCATCACATGGCCTCATGACAGTTGTCATCACAGTGCCCCATGACGCTCGTCATCACAATTATCCATGGTCTTCTCATCACAATATTCCATGATCTTTGTCATCACAATGCTCAATACACTTGTCATCACAATGATCCCTGACACTTGTCGTCAGTATGCTCCTGAAACCTGTCATGACAAGGCTGCATGCCTTTTTCATCACAATGTTCCATGCCCTTTTCATAACAATGCTCCAAGACCCCTGTAATCACAATGCTCCATGCCCTTGTAATCACAAAGCTCCATGAGGCATGTCATCAGAATGCTCCATGGCCTTCTCATCACCATGATCCATGCCCTTGTCATCACAATGCTCCAAGACCCCTGTAATCACAATGATCCATGCCCCTTTTCAACAGAATGCTCCATGAGTCTTCTCATCAAAAGTCTCCATGGCCTTCTCATCACAATGCTCCAAGACATTGTCATCACCATGCTCCATTCCCTTGTCATCGCAATGCTCCATGACCAATGTCATCACAACAATCCATGACACCTGACAACACAATGATCCGGGACTCTTGTCAGCACAATGCTCCATTCCCTAGTCATCACATTTTTCCAGGACACTTGTCATCACAATGATCCATGCCCTTGACATCCCAATGCTCCATAAACCCTGTATTCACAATGCTCCATGACGCTTGTCATCACAGTGCTCCATGACACCTGTCATCACAATGTTGCATGCCTTTGTCAGCAAAATGCTACATGACCTTGTCATTACAATGCTCTATGTGCTTGTCATCACAATACTCCATTACCATTGTCATCACAATCCTCTAAGAACTTTGGGATCACATTGCTTCATTAACTTGTCATCACAATGCTCCATGCTCCTTGAAATCAAAATGATCTATGACCACTGTCATCACAATGCTCCAAGCCCTTGTGATCACAATGTTCCATAACACTTGTCCTCACACCGCACCATGATGCCTGTCATCACAATACTCCATGTCCTTTTCATCACAATGCTCCATGATTTTTGTCATCACAATTCTCAATACACTTGTCATCACAATGCTCCCTGACACTTGTCTTCAGTATGCTCCTTGATCCCTGTCACGAAAAGCCTCCATGTTTTTTCATCACAATGCCCCATGCCGTTTTCATCACAATGCTCCATGCCATTGTCATCAAAATACTCCACAAGCTTCTCATCAGAATGTTCCATGACCCTTGTAATCACAAATCTCCATGCACTTGTCAGCACAATGCACCCTGACCCTTGTCATCACAATGCTCCAAGCCATTGTCATCACAATGCTCCATTACCTTTGTCATCAGAATCCTCCATGACATTTGGCATCACAATGCTCCATGCCATTGTCATCACAATGGGCCATTACATATGTCATCACAATGCTCCCTGACACCTGTCTTCACAATACGGCATGACCTGGTCATCACAATGCTCCATGCCCTTGTCATCACAATGCGCCATTCCAAATGTCATCGCAATAATTCATGAAACTTGTTAGACCAATGTTCCATGCCCTTGTCATCACAATGCTCCATGCCCTTGTTATCACAATGCTCCATGACCCCTGTCATCACAATGCTCCGTGACTCCAGTCATCACAATGCTTCATGACCTTTGTCATCACAATGGTCCATGTCATCGTCATCAGCAATCTCTGTGACCTTTTTAACCACAATGCTCCATGAACTTTTCATCACAGTGCTCTTTGACCCTTGTCATCATAATGCTCTATGACTTTCTCAGCACAATGCTCCATGACCCTTGTCATCACAATGCTCCATGCACTTGTCAGAACAATGCTCCATGACACATGCCATCACAATGCACCATGCGCTTGTCATCACAGTGCTCCACCATCTTGTCATCACAATGCTCGAAAAAACTTGTCATCACAATGCTCCATGCACTTCTCATCGAAATGCTCTCTCACCACTGATATCACAGTGCTACATCACTATTTGTCACAATACTCCCTCACACCTGTCATCACAATGTTCCATGACTCCTGTCATCACAATGCTACATGCACTTATCATCACAATGTTCGATGACCCCTGACATCACAATGTTCCATAACTCCTCTCATCAAAATGTTCCATGACACTTTTCATCAAATTGCTCCATGACCCTGTTATCAGAATGCTCCCTGCCCTTCTCATCACAAAGCACAACGTACTTGCCATCAAAATGCTCCATGACCTTTGTCATCACAAAGATCCATGACGCTTGGCATCACAATGCTCCATTTCATTGTCATCACAATGCTCCATGAATGCTCTCATCACATTGCTCCATGCCCTTGTCTTCATAAAGCTCCATGACACATGTCATCAGAATGCTCCCTGGCCTTCTCATCACAATGCTCCATGCCCTTGCCATCACAATGCTCCATTATGCCAGTCATAACAATGCTCCAAGACCCCTGCCATCACGATGTTCCATGGCCTTGTCATCACAAAGCTCCATGACCCTTCTCATCACAATGCTCCAAGAACCCTGTAATCACAATGCTCTATGCCCCTTTCCATCTCAATGATCCATGAACCCTGTCATCACAATGCACCATGCCCATCATCATAATGCTTTATGCTATTGTCATCACAATGAAATCAAAATGCTCCATGACCTCTGTCATAACAATGCTCCAAACCCTTGTGATCACATTATTCCATTACACTTGTCATCACAATGCCCCATGACGCTCGTCATTACAATTATCAGTGGCTTTCTCAACACAATGCTCCATGAGCTTTGTCATCACAATGCTCAATACACTTGTCATCACAATGCTCCCTGACACTTGTTGTCTGTATGCTCCTTGAACCCTGTCATGACAAGGCTCCATGCCTTTTTCATCACAATGATCCATGCCCTTTTCATCACAATGCTCCAAGATCCATGGAATCTCAATGCTCCATGCCCTTGTCATCACAAAGCTCAATGACGCATGCCATCAGAATGCTCCTTGGTCTTCTCCTCACAATGCTCCATGCCCTTGTCATCACAATGATCCAAGACCCCTGTAATCACAATGGTCCATGCCCCTTTTCATCAGTATGCTCCATGAGACTTGTCATCACAAGGCTCCATGGTTTTGTCATCACAATGCTCCAGGACCTTGTCATCACAATGCTTCATGACTTTGTCATGAAAATTTTCAATGGCCCTTGTCCTCATACTGCTCCAAGCCCTAAGCATCACAATGCTCCATTATATTTGTCATCACAGTCCTCCATTACATTTGGCTTCACAATGCTCCATGCCATTGTCATCGCAATGGCCCATGACATATGTCATCACAATGCTCCCTGACACCTGTCTTCTCAATACTCCATGACCTTATCATCACAATGTTTCGTGCCTTTGTCATCACAATGCTCCATGACAACTGTCATCACAATGTGCCACGCGCATTTCATCACAACGATCCACAACCTTGTCATTGCAAAGCTCCCTAAACATTTTAATCACAATGCTCCATGCACTTCTCATCAAAATGCTCAATCACCAGAGGTATCACAGTGTTCCATCACTAGTCATCACAATACTCCCTCACCCCTGTAATCACAATATTCCATGACCTTGTCATCACACTGCTACATCCCCTTATCATCACAATGTTCCATGGCCCCTGACATCACAATGTTCCATAATCCCTGTCATCAAAATGCTCCATGACACTTTTCATCCCAAAGCTCCAAGACCCCTGACATCACAATGTTCTATAACCCCTGTCATCAAAATGTTCCATTACAATTTTCATCAAATTGCTGCGTGACCCGGTCATCAAAATGCTTCCTGCCCTTCTCATCACAATGCAACATGCCCTTCTCATCAAAATGCTCCATGACTTGTCATCACAAAACTCCATGACACTTGGCATCACAATGCTCCATGTCATTGTCATCACAATGCTCCATAAACCCTCTCATAACATTGCTCAATGCCCTTGTCATCACAAACCTCCATGACATTTGTCATCAAAATGCTCGATGCCATTCTCATCACTATGCTCCATGCCCTTGTCATTACAAAACTGCATGACCCATGTATCATAGTGTTCCGTACCCTTGTCATCACAATGCTCCATGCCCACTCTCATCACAATAATCCATGAAACATTTCAGACCAATGTTCCATGCCCTTCTCATCACAATGCTCCATTACCTCTGTCATGACAATGCACCATGACCCCTGCCATCACAATGTTCCACGGCCTTGTCATCGCAAGGCTCCATGACACTTGTTATCACAATGCTGAAGCACCTGTAATCACAATGCTCCATGCCCTTGTCATCACAAAGCTCCATGACGCATGTCATCAGAATGTTCCATGGCCTTCTCATCACAATGCTCCATGCCCTTGTCATCACAATGCTCCAAGACCCCTGTAAACACAATGCTCCATGCCCCTTTTCATCTCAATGCTCCATGAACCCTGTCATCACAATGCACCATGCCCATCATCATAATGCTTCAGGCTATTGTCATCACAATGAAATCAATATTCTCCATGACCTCTGTCATCATAATGCTCAAAACCCTTGTGATCAAAATGTTCCATAACACTTATCATCACAACACCCCAAGACGCTCATCATCACAATTGTCCATGGCTTTCTCATCACAATGCTCCATGATCTTTGTCATCACAATGCTCAATACACTTGTCATCACAATGCTCCCTGACACTTGTCGTCAGAATTCTCCTTGAACCCTGTCATGACAAGGCTCCATGCCTTTTTCATCACAATAATCCATGCCCTTTTCATCACAGTGCTCCAAGATCCCTGTAATCACAATGCTCCATGCCCTTGTCATCAAAAACTCCATGACGCATGTCATCAGAATGCTTCATGGCCTTCTCATCAAAATGCTCCATGTCATTGTCAACACAGTGCTCCATGAACGCTCTCATCACATTGCTCCATGCACTTATCTTCACAAAGCTCCATGACACATGTCATCAGAATGCTCCATGGCCTTCTCATCACAATGCTCCATGCCCTTGCCATCACAATGCTCCATTACCCCTATCATAACAATGCTCCATGACACCCTGCCATCACGATATTCCATGGCCTTGTCATCACAAGGGCCCATCACCCTACTCATCACAATGCTCCAAGAACCCTGTAATCACAATGCTCTATGCCCATTTTCATTTCAATGATCCATCAACTCTGTCATCACAATGCACCATGCCCATCATCATAATGCTTCATGCTATTGTCATCAAAATGAAATCAAAATGCTCCATGACCTCTGTCATAACAATGCTCAAAATCCTTGTGATCACAATATTCCATAACACATGTCATCACAATGAACCATGACGCTCCTCATCACAATTATCCATGGTCTTCTCATCACTGTGTTCGATGAACTTTGTCATCACAATGCTCAATACACTTGTCATCAAAATTCTCCCTGACGCTTGTTTTCTGTATGCTCCTTGAAATCTGTCATGACAAGGCTCCATGCCTTTTTCATCACAATGATCCATGCCCTTTTCATCAGAATGCTTCAAGACCCCTGTAATCACAATGCTCCAAGCCCTAGTCATCACAATGCTCCATTATATTTCTCATCACAATCCTCCATTATATTTGGCATCACAATACTCCCTGCCATTGTCACCACAATGGACTATGACATATGTCATCACAATGCTCCCTGACACCTGTCTTCACAATAATCCATGACCTTCTCTTCACAATGCTCCATGCCATTGTCATCACAATGCACTATGTCCACTGTCATGACAATAATCTATGAAACTTGTCAGACCAATGCTCCATGCCCCTGTCATAACAAAGCTCCATGTCCCTGTCATCACAATGCTCCATGCCCTTGTCATCACAATACTCCATGACTTGTCCTCACAAAGCTCCATGACCCATGACCCATGTATCACAGTGTTCTGTGCCCTTGTCTTCACAATGCACCATGCCACATTCATTACAATAATCCATGAAATATTTCAGACCAATGCTCCATGCCCTTCTTATCAAAATGCTCCATTACCCCTGTCATAACAATGCTCCATGACCCCTGCCATCACAATGTTCCACGGCCTTGTCATCACATGGCCTCATGACAGTTGTCATCACAGTGCCCCATGACGCTCGTCATCACAATTATCCATGGTCTTCTCATCACAATATTCCATGATCTTTGTCATCACAATGCTCAATACACTTGTCATCACAATGATCCCTGACACTTGTCGTCAGTATGCTCCTGAAACCTGTCATGACAAGGCTGCATGCCTTTTTCATCACAATGTTCCATGCCCTTTTCATAACAATGCTCCAAGACCCCTGTAATCACAATGCTCCATGCCCTTGTAATCACAAAGCTCCATGAGGCATGTCATCAGAATGCTCCATGGCCTTCTCATCACCATGATCCATGCCCTTGTCATCACAATGCTCCAAGACCCCTGTAATCACAATGATCCATGCCCCTTTTCAACAGAATGCTCCATGAGTCTTCTCATCAAAAGTCTCCATGGCCTTCTCATCACAATGCTCCAAGACATTGTCATCACCATGCTCCATTCCCTTGTCATCGCAATGCTCCATGACCAATGTCATCACAACAATCCATGACACCTGACAACACAATGATCCGGGACTCTTGTCAGCACAATGCTCCATTCCCTAGTCATCACATTTTTCCAGGACACTTGTCATCACAATGATCCATGCCCTTGACATCCCAATGCTCCATAAACCCTGTATTCACAATGCTCCATGACGCTTGTCATCACAGTGCTCCATGACACCTGTCATCACAATGTTGCATGCCTTTGTCAGCAAAATGCTACATGACCTTGTCATTACAATGCTCTATGTGCTTGTCATCACAATACTCCATTACCATTGTCATCACAATCCTCTAAGAACTTTGGGATCACATTGCTTCATTAACTTGTCATCACAATGCTCCATGCTCCTTGAAATCAAAATGATCTATGACCACTGTCATCACAATGCTCCAAGCCCTTGTGATCACAATGTTCCATAACACTTGTCCTCACACCGCACCATGATGCCTGTCATCACAATACTCCATGCCCTTTTCATCACAATGCTCCATGATTTTTGTCATCACAATTCTCAATACACTTGTCATCACAATGCTCCCTGACACTTGTCTTCAGTATGCTCCTTGATCCCTGTCACGAAAAGCCTCCATGTTTTTTCATCACAATGCCCCATGCCGTTTTCATCACAATGCTCCATGCCATTGTCATCAAAATACTCCACAAGCTTCTCATCAGAATGTTCCATGACCCTTGTAATCACAAATCTCCATGCACTTGTCAGCACAATGCACCCTGACCCTTGTCATCACAATGCTCCAAGCCATTGTCATCACAATGCTCCATTACCTTTGTCATCAGAATCCTCCATGACATTTGGCATCACAATGCTCCATGCCATTGTCATCACAATGGGCCATTACATATGTCATCACAATGCTCCCTGACACCTGTCTTCACAATACGGCATGACCTGGTCATCACAATGCTCCATGCCCTTGTCATCACAATGCGCCATTCCAAATGTCATCGCAATAATTCATGAAACTTGTTAGACCAATGTTCCATGCCCTTGTCATCACAATGCTCCATGCCCTTGTTATCACAATGCTCCATGACCCCTGTCATCACAATGCTCCGTGACTCCAGTCATCACAATGCTTCATGACCTTTGTCATCACAATGGTCCATGTCATCGTCATCAGCAATCTCTGTGACCTTTTTAACCACAATGCTCCATGAACTTTTCATCACAGTGCTCTTTGACCCTTGTCATCATAATGCTCTATGACTTTCTCAGCACAATGCTCCATGACCCTTGTCATCACAATGCTCCATGCACTTGTCAGAACAATGCTCCATGACACATGCCATCACAATGCACCATGCGCTTGTCATCACAGTGCTCCACCATCTTGTCATCACAATGCTCGAAAAAACTTGTCATCACAATGCTCCATGCACTTCTCATCGAAATGCTCTCTCACCACTGATATCACAGTGCTACATCACTATTTGTCACAATACTCCCTCACACCTGTCATCACAATGTTCCATGACTCCTGTCATCACAATGCTACATGCACTTATCATCACAATGTTCGATGACCCCTGACATCACAATGTTCCATAACTCCTCTCATCAAAATGTTCCATGACACTTTTCATCAAATTGCTCCATGACCCTGTTATCAGAATGCTCCCTGCCCTTCTCATCACAAAGCACAACGTACTTGCCATCAAAATGCTCCATGACCTTTGTCATCACAAAGATCCATGACGCTTGGCATCACAATGCTCCATTTCATTGTCATCACAATGCTCCATGAATGCTCTCATCACATTGCTCCATGCCCTTGTCTTCATAAAGCTCCATGACACATGTCATCAGAATGCTCCCTGGCCTTCTCATCACAATGCTCCATGCCCTTGCCATCACAATGCTCCATTATGCCAGTCATAACAATGCTCCAAGACCCCTGCCATCACGATGTTCCATGGCCTTGTCATCACAAAGCTCCATGACCCTTCTCATCACAATGCTCCAAGAACCCTGTAATCACAATGCTCTATGCCCCTTTCCATCTCAATGATCCATGAACCCTGTCATCACAATGCACCATGCCCATCATCATAATGCTTTATGCTATTGTCATCACAATGAAATCAAAATGCTCCATGACCTCTGTCATAACAATGCTCCAAACCCTTGTGATCACATTATTCCATTACACTTGTCATCACAATGCCCCATGACGCTCGTCATTACAATTATCAGTGGCTTTCTCAACACAATGCTCCATGAGCTTTGTCATCACAATGCTCAATACACTTGTCATCACAATGCTCCCTGACACTTGTTGTCTGTATGCTCCTTGAACCCTGTCATGACAAGGCTCCATGCCTTTTTCATCACAATGATCCATGCCCTTTTCATCACAATGCTCCAAGATCCATGGAATCTCAATGCTCCATGCCCTTGTCATCACAAAGCTCAATGACGCATGCCATCAGAATGCTCCTTGGTCTTCTCCTCACAATGCTCCATGCCCTTGTCATCACAATGATCCAAGACCCCTGTAATCACAATGGTCCATGCCCCTTTTCATCAGTATGCTCCATGAGACTTGTCATCACAAGGCTCCATGGTTTTGTCATCACAATGCTCCAGGACCTTGTCATCACAATGCTTCATGACTTTGTCATGAAAATTTTCAATGGCCCTTGTCCTCATACTGCTCCAAGCCCTAAGCATCACAATGCTCCATTATATTTGTCATCACAGTCCTCCATTACATTTGGCTTCACAATGCTCCATGCCATTGTCATCGCAATGGCCCATGACATATGTCATCACAATGCTCCCTGACACCTGTCTTCTCAATACTCCATGACCTTATCATCACAATGTTTCGTGCCTTTGTCATCACAATGCTCCATGACAACTGTCATCACAATGTGCCACGCGCATTTCATCACAACGATCCACAACCTTGTCAATGCAAAGCTCCCTAAACATTTTAATCACAATGCTCCATGCACTTCTCATCAAAATGCTCAATCACCAGAGGTATCACAGTGTTCCATCACTAGTCATCACAATACTCCCTCACCCCTGTAATCACAATATTCCATGACCTTGTCATCACACTGCTACATCCCCTTATCATCACAATGTTCCATGGCCCCTGACATCACAATGTTCCATAATCCCTGTCATCAAAATGCTCCATGACACTTTTCATCCCAAAGCTCCAAGACCCCTGACATCACAATGTTCTATAACCCCTGTCATCAAAATGTTCCATTACAATTTTCATCAAATTGCTGCGTGACCCGGTCATCAAAATGCTTCCTGCCCTTCTCATCACAATGCAACATGCCCTTCTCATCAAAATGCTCCATGACTTGTCATCACAAAACTCCATGACACTTGGCATCACAATGCTCCATGTCATTGTCATCACAATGCTCCATAAACCCTCTCATAACATTGCTCAATGCCCTTGTCATCACAAACCTCCATGACATTTGTCATCAAAATGCTCGATGCCATTCTCATCACTATGCTCCATGCCCTTGTCATTACAAAACTGCATGACCCATGTATCATAGTGTTCCGTACCCTTGTCATCACAATGCTCCATGCCCACTCTCATCACAATAATCCATGAAACATTTCAGACCAATGTTCCATGCCCTTCTCATCACAATGCTCCATTACCTCTGTCATGACAATGCACCATGACCCCTGCCATCACAATGTTCCACGGCCTTGTCATCGCAAGGCTCCATGACACTTGTTATCACAATGCTGAAGCACCTGTAATCACAATGCTCCATGCCCTTGTCATCACAAAGCTCCATGACGCATGTCATCAGAATGTTCCATGGCCTTCTCATCACAATGCTCCATGCCCTTGTCATCACAATGCTCCAAGACCCCTGTAAACACAATGCTCCATGCCCCTTTTCATCTCAATGCTCCATGAACCCTGTCATCACAATGCACCATGCCCATCATCATAATGCTTCAGGCTATTGTCATCACAATGAAATCAATATTCTCCATGACCTCTGTCATCATAATGCTCAAAACCCTTGTGATCAAAATGTTCCATAACACTTATCATCACAACACCCCAAGACGCTCATCATCACAATTGTCCATGGCTTTCTCATCACAATGCTCCATGATCTTTGTCATCACAATGCTCAATACACTTGTCATCACAATGCTCCCTGACACTTGTCGTCAGAATTCTCCTTGAACCCTGTCATGACAAGGCTCCATGCCTTTTTCATCACAATAATCCATGCCCTTTTCATCACAGTGCTCCAAGATCCCTGTAATCACAATGCTCCATGCCCTTGTCATCAAAAACTCCATGACGCATGTCATCAGAATGCTTCATGGCCTTCTCATCAAAATGCTCCATGTCATTGTCAACACAGTGCTCCATGAACGCTCTCATCACATTGCTCCATGCACTTATCTTCACAAAGCTCCATGACACATGTCATCAGAATGCTCCATGGCCTTCTCATCACAATGCTCCATGCCCTTGCCATCACAATGCTCCATTACCCCTATCATAACAATGCTCCATGACACCCTGCCATCACGATATTCCATGGCCTTGTCATCACAAGGGCCCATCACCCTACTCATCACAATGCTCCAAGAACCCTGTAATCACAATGCTCTATGCCCATTTTCATTTCAATGATCCATCAACTCTGTCATCACAATGCACCATGCCCATCATCATAATGCTTCATGCTATTGTCATCAAAATGAAATCAAAATGCTCCATGACCTCTGTCATAACAATGCTCAAAATCCTTGTGATCACAATATTCCATAACACATGTCATCACAATGAACCATGACGCTCCTCATCACAATTATCCATGGTCTTCTCATCACTGTGTTCGATGAACTTTGTCATCACAATGCTCAATACACTTGTCATCAAAATTCTCCCTGACGCTTGTTTTCTGTATGCTCCTTGAAATCTGTCATGACAAGGCTCCATGCCTTTTTCATCACAATGATCCATGCCCTTTTCATCAGAATGCTTCAAGACCCCTGTAATCACAATGCTCCAAGCCCTAGTCATCACAATGCTCCATTATATTTCTCATCACAATCCTCCATTATATTTGGCATCACAATACTCCCTGCCATTGTCACCGCAATGGACTATGACATATGTCATCACAATGCTCCCTGACACCTGTCTTCACAATAATCCATGACCTTCTCTTCACAATGCTCCATGCCATTGTCATCACAATGCACTATGTCCACTGTCATGACAATAATCTATGAAACTTGTCAGACCAATGCTCCATGCCCCTGTCATAACAAAGCTCCATGTCCCTGTCATCACAATGCTCCATGCCCTTGTCATCACAATACTCCATGACTTGTCCTCACAAAGCTCCATGACCCATGACCCATGTATCACAGTGTTCTGTGCCCTTGTCTTCACAATGCACCATGCCACATTCATTACAATAATCCATGAAATATTTCAGACCAATGCTCCATGCCCTTCTTATCAAAATGCTCCATTACCCCTGTCATAACAATGCTCCATGACCCCTGCCATCACAATGTTCCACGGCCTTGTCATCACATGGCCTCATGACAGTTGTCATCACAGTGCCCCATGACGCTCGTCATCACAATTATCCATGGTCTTCTCATCACAATATTCCATGATCTTTGTCATCACAATGCTCAATACACTTGTCATCACAATGATCCCTGACACTTGTCGTCAGTATGCTCCTGAAACCTGTCATGACAAGGCTGCATGCCTTTTTCATCACAATGTTCCATGCCCTTTTCATAACAATGCTCCAAGACCCCTGTAATCACAATGCTCCATGCCCTTGTAATCACAAAGCTCCATGAGGCATGTCATCAGAATGCTCCATGGCCTTCTCATCACCATGATCCATGCCCTTGTCATCACAATGCTCCAAGACCCCTGTAATCACAATGATCCATGCCCCTTTTCAACAGAATGCTCCATGAGTCTTCTCATCAAAAGTCTCCATGGCCTTCTCATCACAATGCTCCAAGACATTGTCATCACCATGCTCCATTCCCTTGTCATCGCAATGCTCCATGACCAATGTCATCACAACAATCCATGACACCTGACAACACAATGATCCGGGACTCTTGTCAGCACAATGCTCCATTCCCTAGTCATCACATTTTTCCAGGACACTTGTCATCACAATGATCCATGCCCTTGACATCCCAATGCTCCATAAACCCTGTATTCACAATGCTCCATGACGCTTGTCATCACAGTGCTCCATGACACCTGTCATCACAATGTTGCATGCCTTTGTCAGCAAAATGCTACATGACCTTGTCATTACAATGCTCTATGTGCTTGTCATCACAATACTCCATTACCATTGTCATCACAATCCTCTAAGAACTTTGGGATCACATTGCTTCATTAACTTGTCATCACAATGCTCCATGCTCCTTGAAATCAAAATGATCTATGACCACTGTCATCACAATGCTCCAAGCCCTTGTGATCACAATGTTCCATAACACTTGTCCTCACACCGCACCATGATGCCTGTCATCACAATACTCCATGCCCTTTTCATCACAATGCTCCATGATTTTTGTCATCACAATTCTCAATACACTTGTCATCACAATGCTCCCTGACACTTGTCTTCAGTATGCTCCTTGATCCCTGTCACGAAAAGCCTCCATGTTTTTTCATCACAATGCCCCATGCCGTTTTCATCACAATGCTCCATGCCATTGTCATCAAAATACTCCACAAGCTTCTCATCAGAATGTTCCATGACCCTTGTAATCACAAATCTCCATGCACTTGTCAGCACAATGCACCCTGACCCTTGTCATCACAATGCTCCAAGCCATTGTCATCACAATGCTCCATTACCTTTGTCATCAGAATCCTCCATGACATTTGGCATCACAATGCTCCATGCCATTGTCATCACAATGGGCCATTACATATGTCATCACAATGCTCCCTGACACCTGTCTTCACAATACGGCATGACCTGGTCATCACAATGCTCCATGCCCTTGTCATCACAATGCGCCATTCCAAATGTCATCGCAATAATTCATGAAACTTGTTAGACCAATGTTCCATGCCCTTGTCATCACAATGCTCCATGCCCTTGTTATCACAATGCTCCATGACCCCTGTCATCACAATGCTCCGTGACTCCAGTCATCACAATGCTTCATGACCTTTGTCATCACAATGGTCCATGTCATCGTCATCAGCAATCTCTGTGACCTTTTTAACCACAATGCTCCATGAACTTTTCATCACAGTGCTCTTTGACCCTTGTCATCATAATGCTCTATGACTTTCTCAGCACAATGCTCCATGACCCTTGTCATCACAATGCTCCATGCACTTGTCAGAACAATGCTCCATGACACATGCCATCACAATGCACCATGCGCTTGTCATCACAGTGCTCCACCATCTTGTCATCACAATGCTCGAAAAAACTTGTCATCACAATGCTCCATGCACTTCTCATCGAAATGCTCTCTCACCACTGATATCACAGTGCTACATCACTATTTGTCACAATACTCCCTCACACCTGTCATCACAATGTTCCATGACTCCTGTCATCACAATGCTACATGCACTTATCATCACAATGTTCGATGACCCCTGACATCACAATGTTCCATAACTCCTCTCATCAAAATGTTCCATGACACTTTTCATCAAATTGCTCCATGACCCTGTTATCAGAATGCTCCCTGCCCTTCTCATCACAAAGCACAACGTACTTGCCATCAAAATGCTCCATGACCTTTGTCATCACAAAGATCCATGACGCTTGGCATCACAATGCTCCATTTCATTGTCATCACAATGCTCCATGAATGCTCTCATCACATTGCTCCATGCCCTTGTCTTCATAAAGCTCCATGACACATGTCATCAGAATGCTCCCTGGCCTTCTCATCACAATGCTCCATGCCCTTGCCATCACAATGCTCCATTATGCCAGTCATAACAATGCTCCAAGACCCCTGCCATCACGATGTTCCATGGCCTTGTCATCACAAAGCTCCATGACCCTTCTCATCACAATGCTCCAAGAACCCTGTAATCACAATGCTCTATGCCCCTTTCCATCTCAATGATCCATGAACCCTGTCATCACAATGCACCATGCCCATCATCATAATGCTTTATGCTATTGTCATCACAATGAAATCAAAATGCTCCATGACCTCTGTCATAACAATGCTCCAAACCCTTGTGATCACATTATTCCATTACACTTGTCATCACAATGCCCCATGACGCTCGTCATTACAATTATCAGTGGCTTTCTCAACACAATGCTCCATGAGCTTTGTCATCACAATGCTCAATACACTTGTCATCACAATGCTCCCTGACACTTGTTGTCTGTATGCTCCTTGAACCCTGTCATGACAAGGCTCCATGCCTTTTTCATCACAATGATCCATGCCCTTTTCATCACAATGCTCCAAGATCCATGGAATCTCAATGCTCCATGCCCTTGTCATCACAAAGCTCAATGACGCATGCCATCAGAATGCTCCTTGGTCTTCTCCTCACAATGCTCCATGCCCTTGTCATCACAATGATCCAAGACCCCTGTAATCACAATGGTCCATGCCCCTTTTCATCAGTATGCTCCATGAGACTTGTCATCACAAGGCTCCATGGTTTTGTCATCACAATGCTCCAGGACCTTGTCATCACAATGCTTCATGACTTTGTCATGAAAATTTTCAATGGCCCTTGTCCTCATACTGCTCCAAGCCCTAAGCATCACAATGCTCCATTATATTTGTCATCACAGTCCTCCATTACATTTGGCTTCACAATGCTCCATGCCATTGTCATCGCAATGGCCCATGACATATGTCATCACAATGCTCCCTGACACCTGTCTTCTCAATACTCCATGACCTTATCATCACAATGTTTCGTGCCTTTGTCATCACAATGCTCCATGACAACTGTCATCACAATGTGCCACGCGCATTTCATCACAACGATCCACAACCTTGTCAATGCAAAGCTCCCTAAACATTTTAATCACAATGCTCCATGCACTTCTCATCAAAATGCTCAATCACCAGAGGTATCACAGTGTTCCATCACTAGTCATCACAATACTCCCTCACCCCTGTAATCACAATATTCCATGACCTTGTCATCACACTGCTACATCCCCTTATCATCACAATGTTCCATGGCCCCTGACATCACAATGTTCCATAATCCCTGTCATCAAAATGCTCCATGACACTTTTCATCCCAAAGCTCCAAGACCCCTGACATCACAATGTTCTATAACCCCTGTCATCAAAATGTTCCATTACAATTTTCATCAAATTGCTGCGTGACCCGGTCATCAAAATGCTTCCTGCCCTTCTCATCACAATGCAACATGCCCTTCTCATCAAAATGCTCCATGACTTGTCATCACAAAACTCCATGACACTTGGCATCACAATGCTCCATGTCATTGTCATCACAATGCTCCATAAACCCTCTCATAACATTGCTCAATGCCCTTGTCATCACAAACCTCCATGACATTTGTCATCAAAATGCTCGATGCCATTCTCATCACTATGCTCCATGCCCTTGTCATTACAAAACTGCATGACCCATGTATCATAGTGTTCCGTACCCTTGTCATCACAATGCTCCATGCCCACTCTCATCACAATAATCCATGAAACATTTCAGACCAATGTTCCATGCCCTTCTCATCACAATGCTCCATTACCTCTGTCATGACAATGCACCATGACCCCTGCCATCACAATGTTCCACGGCCTTGTCATCGCAAGGCTCCATGACACTTGTTATCACAATGCTGAAGCACCTGTAATCACAATGCTCCATGCCCTTGTCATCACAAAGCTCCATGACGCATGTCATCAGAATGTTCCATGGCCTTCTCATCACAATGCTCCATGCCCTTGTCATCACAATGCTCCAAGACCCCTGTAAACACAATGCTCCATGCCCCTTTTCATCTCAATGCTCCATGAACCCTGTCATCACAATGCACCATGCCCATCATCATAATGCTTCAGGCTATTGTCATCACAATGAAATCAATATTCTCCATGACCTCTGTCATCATAATGCTCAAAACCCTTGTGATCAAAATGTTCCATAACACTTATCATCACAACACCCCAAGACGCTCATCATCACAATTGTCCATGGCTTTCTCATCACAATGCTCCATGATCTTTGTCATCACAATGCTCAATACACTTGTCATCACAATGCTCCCTGACACTTGTCGTCAGAATTCTCCTTGAACCCTGTCATGACAAGGCTCCATGCCTTTTTCATCACAATAATCCATGCCCTTTTCATCACAGTGCTCCAAGATCCCTGTAATCACAATGCTCCATGCCCTTGTCATCAAAAACTCCATGACGCATGTCATCAGAATGCTTCATGGCCTTCTCATCAAAATGCTCCATGTCATTGTCAACACAGTGCTCCATGAACGCTCTCATCACATTGCTCCATGCACTTATCTTCACAAAGCTCCATGACACATGTCATCAGAATGCTCCATGGCCTTCTCATCACAATGCTCCATGCCCTTGCCATCACAATGCT